>NC_079454.1:44383432-44744682 GCF_903798145.1 Danio aesculapii | reverse complement strand
GAGTGTTGCTTGTCTGGTTGTGTTGAAACTGGCGCTGGATTACGCTGTCAACCCTGTTGCGAGTTGGCCATATCTCACCATCAGTAGATAAGGCTTGGGTTACATCGGGCTTATCACATCATCAGCGTTTGAGCTGGTTCTGATCCAACATGAGTGTTTGGTGACAAACCGCTCCGAATACAGCATGCGCCGTAATCCCGGGCTTCTTGCTCAGTGGACGGCTTCTAGCCCCTCATCTTTTGTAGCACATCATAGCCAGCTGTGTGGGCTTCTCTTGGCTCATTAGGAGATCAAACGAGACGCCCGAAAAGAAGTGGGCAGAACTCTCTAGGCACAGTGAGCCACTCCAATCACGTGCTGATATTGCTGGCAGATGGCGGCCATACTGTACCGGCAAAGTGGAGTCAGATGTGACAAATGCTCTTTGATATCTCGTTGTGTATATGATTTAGCACGCCTCTCTGTTTGGACATGTCGACAGTCGCTTTATTTCCCTTATTAAGTTTTATTTGCATCATTGCGCTGTCGACTGATAGCCACGAATCTTTTGTTTGCTATCCATCTGAAAGGAATTATCAACATCAAATCAGTGCAAGAAATATGAAAAAACCATTGAAATAACACACAATACTTTTGTGATTTGAATTAAAGCCACTCTGATTTATATTTTAATGAATTGGTAATTGATCTTTAATAACGCCGGTCAATCAAAAACACATTTTTTGCTGCTTGAGGCAAACGTAGAGGGAGTGTAATTCAATCACAACTTGTATAACTCCAATTTTTCTTTCTTCCTCTCTCTCTCTTAATGATGTGCCAGATGCCTGTCAGTGCTTCCTGAAGCTTTTTTTTTTTATCCCTCCCACATACAAGACTCACAATATACCCAACCGACCATTGCCACCCCCGTTCATGCCACCCTACAAGACGTTCATATGTGAGCAATGCTGGGCTACGTCAACAGGCTTAAACAGAAAGGATCTAAAAGAGTTTGTTTTAGTCTTCAGTGATTCAAAGCATGTTTTTTTTATGGTTCTAGTTATTTAAAAAACATTTATTTTATAAAAATCCAAAACAAAGTGCTCAGAGGTAGCTTAAATAATGTGTCGGTGCTCATTGGGTAAGGTATTTAACAGAATAAACAGCAAAAATCAGTCCAAGGCACTCGAAAAATGTGTACAAATTATTAAAAAGCCTTTATTGACATAACTATTTTTAAACTGCGCCGTTTTAAGCAATAGCCATGTCAATAAAGGCTTTTTTATATATTTTTTCCACATTTTTCGAGTGTCTTGGACTGATTTTTGCCACTTATTTTATAATTTGAAGAACTTTTTGATAATCTGAAGAACTCTTTTGCACTATAAAGAATCTTATGTGGAGTAAAATGGCATTGTGGAACCATTAATAACAATAAAAGCTTTATTTTTAGGAGTGTAGCTGACATTTTTCATTACAATCAGCCAATATCTCATCACTTTTAATTTTGTAGGGGGGGGGGGGTTCATGGTAAAGAGGCAAAAATCTGATTTTCAGCATTCATAGATTTGTAAGTTTCATTCCATATTGCATATATTTCTTTAATTTTGTGTTTAAACCTTAAGCCTTTTTTTATCCCTCCCATTTACAAGAGACTTACAATGTACCCAAAAGACAATTGCCACCCCCATTCGTGCCACCCTGCAAGACTTTTATATGTGAGCAATGCTGGGCTACTTCAACAGGCTTAAACATAAAGGATCCAAATGAGTTTGTTTTTGTCTTCAGTGGTTTAAACTACTGTTTTTTTATGGTTCTAGTTCTTTAAAACACATTTATTTAATTTTTAAAAATCCAAAATCAAACAAAAAGTTATCAGGGGTAGCTTAAATAATGTGCCGGTGCAGTTTTAAGGAATAGCTAAGTCAATAAAGGCTTTTTATAATTTTTTTCCAAATTTTTTGAGTGCCTTGGACTGATTTTTGCCATTACTTTGTAGTTTAAAGAACATTTTGATAATCTGAAGAACGCTTTTGCACTATAAATAATCTTTTGTGGAGTAAAAAGGCTTTGTGGAACCATCAATAACAAGAAAAAGTTCAATTTTTAGGAGTGTAGCTGAAATTTTTATTACAATCAGCCAATAAATCGGCACTTTTTATTTTGTAGGGGTTTTTTCATGGTAAAGTGGCAAATATCTGATAATTACTATTCATAGATTTGTATGTTTCATTCTTAATGGCATTTTTGTGTGAGTTTAAGCCATAAATATAACATTAAACATAAAAGGGATAGTTCACCCCAAATTTTCAATGATCGTTGACTCTCCGTTCACTTATTCTGTTTGACTTTTTCTTCTGTTTAACACAAAAGACGATATTGTGAAGAAAGCTGGAAACCTGCAATTGACTTTCAGTGTTTTTCCTACTATGGAAGTCAGTGATTACAAGCTTCCAACATTCTTCAAAATATCTTCAAGAAATTCTTAAAGGATTGGAAGTATTTAAGGGTGAGTAAATTACTCAACATGTTATAGTGAAATATTTCTTTAAAGCTAAAGCAACACAAACATTTAGCAGAATTTTGATTGACTGCTGTCACTGATTGAACAAAACAGCCCTGCCAAGAATAATTAGACCTTTTGTTTCATATTAGGTTTATTGGCTGTGTCTGTGTTCCTGTCAAAAATTATGGACCTATCATTCAGATCATTTTTTAAAAATGAAACGCATTGCAACACTTGGGTTAATCACTATGCGTGAGTCTGTTGAGTCAGAGAAAGAGATTGCCATCTACAGTATCATGAAGAGATGGAGAGTTAAGTGTTATTAGATGACATGCATTATAGCTGCACTGCCAGAACATGAAAGACTGTGTATCATAGAATCAAAAGAAATGTTGCTCAAAGGATGTTAAAACGGCAGCCTTTAGGCTTTATGAGCATGAGGTGTTGGTAGAAAGTGTATATAATATGAGTCTGAAAAGATTCTGTCATTGTGGCTCACTCAAATTATCCCAGCATGATGCTCTGAGTCGCACTCTCTCAGACAGAGATATGAGAGAACGTATGTTTCTTTTAATTAAAGCCATTCTTTTTGGATAGCAGGGCTCTATAATGTTTTAATAATTCAGGTAAAACAGGATAATAATGGTGTGACGGTCATTTTTGCTGCCCTCAATGGTGAATTCAAATGTGCTGAAAATCATGTTATTTTAGAAGTTACACATCTTACAGTGTCACAAAAACCATCTATTAAGGGATGTTGTCAAGGTTATAATGATAAAGTATTTAAATATATAGCTTGTCAAGTCCAGTGTGCTAATTTTATGTAGAAATATTCGCTGTATGATAGAAACTTATATTTATATAATTATATAATAATTAAGGAGAAAAATATTTGAATACCAAAAAAGATCTCTATATAAAAGTGACTGTTTGGTGTGTTTTACTGTAAACAAATCAAAAACTGTATTGAGGAGTTCTTGTAATCATTGTGTGGTTTCATTTCTGTGTGTGCATATTCCATTGCCTTTGCGCAAGAAAATGCTTAGACTAATATAATGATGTCTATTCTGTAGCTGATTTCAAGGAAAACATTAAAGTTACATTACAGTTTCTCATAATGCAGTAATTGAATCTATTGAGAACCCAGAGAGGCCATTTATTCTTTTTCTATTCAGACATTATAAGTGATAATAGCCAGTTCTAAACTTTCATACTATTGATACAAACGCTCATTGTTCTTTAAACAAAATGACTTCTGAGTGGCTTCACTTCAGTGACTGCAAGATGTTGGAAACTATATGAACCACAAAAAAGAGAAATCCCCGTCTTCAAAGACCAACCGCATTGGAGGCAACAAACATTGCGCCTCCTGAGCTCTTTTCATCCTTAAAGCCTAATTTGATCCCGCGCGCTCTCGTGGGAGCGCTGTCCTACTGATCCTACAACCCAAAGACAAAATATCACCTATTTATTATTATCATCTATGCTGATATAACACATATTGTTTATATGCACATAAATCCGACTGTCTGTACGTATTTATCCGGACTTTAAGCGATCGCGTGCCGCTGATAACTCCTACGTTTGTTGATTTATTTTTTAGACAGTTTGTCTAATCAGCTTTGATTAGATCCATACAATCTTAAACCTTTTTCGAAAAGCTGAGTAACTCGTACAAATTCTCCTTGTGGCGGTGAATTAAGCGCCTTTTAATACAGGAAACGTAGTTAATGACGACTGCGCGCAAAGCGCCAATTGAAGTGTGCTGGAGTGTGTGTAACCCGCAGCACTTCCCAAACTCATCAGACTGCAGCGCTGAGCGCACGGAGAGGGACTGACGGCGCTCCTCTCACGCAAACGGAGGACATACGGTGCTCTTTGGCTAATTTAGACTGTTGTGATGCGCATTCCCGTAGATCCCAGCGCCGGCCGGAGGTTCAGTCCGCCGGTGTCGGTGAAGATGAACGATGTGAACCCGAGCGCAGGAGCGCAGCAGCAGCAGGACGGCGCGGTGGTGCCCAGACTCCGCGCGCAAGAGAACCGCTCCATGGCCGAGATCATCGCCGATCACCCGGCCGAACTGGTGCGCACAGACAGTCCCAACTTTCTCTGCTCGGTTTTGCCTTCTCATTGGAGGTGTAATAAAACCCTACCGGTCGCGTTTAAGGTAAGAGCTTGACTTTATTAGTGCGTCTCGAAAAATAGTCTCTAGGACTACATACGTTTGTGTAATTGAGTACAAGTGGCATACTATTATGAACGATTTAAATGTGAAGTATTTGTAGCCTAATATGTATTATGAATAATTTAATCAAGTGAAAAATACGAACCCAATGCAGGTCAAATTACCTGTGTGGTTTTAACAAACTAATTACTGTATTATAATGTAGTAATATTTTAAAAATCATGTCTAAACAACTTAAACGATAACAGATAATTTAGCCAAATTTGCATGTGTGATATGTTTAGGATATAATTTTTTAATTGTAGTTTTTTAGAGTGTAGTCTAACTCTTTCACTATCCTTAGAGATCCCTCAGTTTTAATTTACACAAACAATACTTAGATTTTACACTTTTTAAGTCAGTTATAGCCCACTGAATGTGTTTGTCCTCTTCAATTTTGTCAATTTGTCATGAATAGTTAGTGTGTCAGTTGACTGAATCGTGTCTTTGTTCTATTTATACTTTTAGTAAGAGTGTGAAAAGCATTTTTTCTAAATAGCAGAGTAGACACTGGAACACAGCTTTGTTTAATAAGAAATTCTTAAATTGCTCTGGCATTATTCACCGTTTGATGTGTAATTCTGGCCTGTGGCAGAAACATTGCTGTTGGCTCGTGTTTATGGTCAGGCCTGGGCAGGTGTGGTTAGCTATTAGGTAATTGCCAGATTAGTAGCTAGATTAGTAATGATGAAATAGAGCTGCAAGATGATATATATATGCAAATATGTTGCCTTAGGTGCAGTATATGCATGCAACACATGTTCAGACTGTTACAAAACTAATGCAATCTAAATTTTAGAAATATTTAATGATACGACCACACTGTAAAACAATTATATGATCAATAAGTCACGACAACATGTTTTTTATGTTCATTTTAACTTATTAAACTAAATTAGTCTCACTTCTAGCTTGTTTTTAAGTTATACAAACTGTTTAATAGATAAGTCAGTTTAATGTTATTAAAGTTCAAATGGATCATAATGCTAATTTGATTCAGTTTGCAGTAAACATTTAAGAAAACATGTCATTTTTAAAGTGCACGCAATATATTTATGAAATATGAATGCATTCAAAATTTTCACCAATATTTGTAATCAGCGATATTCATTCATCAAAAACTGCATGCATTAAAAATTTCAATCTTATTTTAAAATAATTGTTCATCATATATGCTATTGTTTGCATTAAGTCTAGCTATAAAATAACAATCGCTGAACTTTCTGATGAACAGGACATCTTTCTTGCACAGTTTGAGCATTGTATCTTGTTCTCTCCACAGGTGGTGGCCCTGGGTGAGGTTCCCGACGGGACTGTGGTCACAGTGATGGCCGGAAATGATGAGAATTATTCAGCGGAGCTCAGGAATGCCTCAGGGGTTATGAAGAACCAGGTGGCCCGCTTCAATGACCTGCGCTTTGTGGGACGAAGCGGAAGAGGTCAGTACATCTTATGAGAATTTTTTATTTAGTAATTCTAATTGCAGTAATTGCTTTGTAATATATTTTTATGCAAGTTGCAGTGGGAAATTAATTCTTAATCAGAGTGGTCTAAATCTAAAATGAGCTTAACAATGTGTTTTAAGCTTGCCTACAGCATTTTGGTTACTACTGCTGATTATATTGGATATTAGCTACCAGCAAACCATGAAATAGCCTAACATGGAAGTATTGGAGTCATGTACATTAAAAAATTCATCACTGAAGATGATTGCATGGACACAGGGCACTTAATAGTTATTATATAGCGAGAAAATAAATGATTCCAAAATATTTTGTAAATGGATGAGTTGAAATGGATTTGAGGTATGGAATATTGTCTTCGACTGCTGAATAAAATAAATATATATAAAATTAATTGTCACTTTATATCAAAGTCCTGACTTTTTCTTGTATTTGGGTGATACAAACTAATATTTAAGACAGAATTGCAGAAATATAAATTCATAATTGTAAGAAAAAATCTGAATTACACCAACAATGGTCAGAATTGACATATATAAACCCAGAATTTTGACTTTTATTAACCAAATTGTGAGATATAAACTTTTTTATATAATTCCAAATTCCAAATTTTATGTAATTTCAAATTATATAGTCTACTTTTAGGGGGAAAAAACATTCAGTTTTCTTAAAGTACTTCTTGTGTGATAAGCAGGGTACGAATTATACATTGATGATCGGGGGGTCAACTTTTCCAGTACTGTTAGTTTGTGTAATAATGCTTCAGTATTTATTTAAATTATATCTAATTTATTAATAAAACATATTTAAGTTTTGTGTTTTGAAAACCTAAACATTTTTAAGTATTTAATGTTCTGAGGGATATTTAGTGTATTCTGACCTACAGTATCCTCTGATTAGCTATTTAAGGGGGTCAAACTATACAAACTACGCATGTAATTAGACTTTACTTTTAGGCTATATGTAGAAACAAACACTTATTTTATGAGAAAAGAGTATTGTGAACACTTATGTTGTCCATCGGTGCTCTAGATCTGCCAGTTTCAGACTGATGAATGAATATTTTCTTGCATAGACTGATTGGCGCGATTATGCATCCACAATGGTATGAACTGATGTAGGGGTGGTCAAATGTATATTTATATGATCTATTTTAAAGTAATTAATATTTAAGATGCATATCAGAACAAGCTATTTCTCACAATTAATGGGCTGACCCCCCCATACAACTTGTTTTGATGTCAGTCTCCCCAAACCACCCTGTAATTCCAAAGCAATCTCATCGCAATTTGTAACTTTTTGATTTAGCGGCTGATTCGTATGATCAAATTTGTACAATTTAGTACGATTTTCTCATCACCCAATGACGGTTAGGTTTAGGGGTGGGGTTTGGTGCCACGCCTACTTTTTAAATTGTACATTTTTGTACAACTGAACTCTGAATTCGTACGAATTATGCTGAGTTCAGACTGCATGATTTTCAAAGTAGTCATGTCATGAATGTTTTCACACTGCATGACTATCTGGGTTAGCGTTCTGTTGGTGCTGTTTTTACACTGTAGGATGGATCGGCGACAGGAGAATTCGCACTGCATGACTTTAAAATAGGAAGAATCACCAACAACTTTGTCCAAACTACGTCTCACAACCAAACAAACGCGAGAAGTGACATAGAAACAACGCGAGGTCACGAAGTATATCTTTTGTTATTAACTACATAATGGAAAAAGAAGGCTTTAGCGGAGTAGAAAATGTACTTATGTTGCTCTCCTGGCTTTTGAAGAGAATTAGCGATTTCTCCTCAACTTTTTTTTTACCTTTTTGACCTGATTGTGGTATTGCACAGATGCACATCAAACAGACACAGTGCTCCTGCCAAATTTACACTAGTTTTTCCTCCATTTCTTGGGTCCAAATAAACTCAAAAGGAGGGCTTTTAACTTCTTCCTCATCCTCCCGTTTGTTGGCCTGCAGATACTTGTTTCACACGGCATAATTTGAATTGCTGACAGGTGCAGATATTTAGCATGCCAAATCTCTCACAGGCGTCGGCGACTCATCGGCGTTTCTCTCATATCGCGTCCTTAATAGTTTATACCGTGTGATTGTCACTCACGTGAACGAGCACCAATTTGCCTGTGATTTTAGGCAATTATCGCAGGTTTCTCAAAAACTGTTGGCGAGCCAAAATCAGCGCTAAAATCATGCAGTCTGAACTGGGCATTAGCCGCTAAACTGACAAAACGTAAAATACTTACTGTATGTTTTCTCGGGGGATCAGGGGTGCGTTTCCGAAAACCATTGTTAGCAACTAAGGCCGCAAGTTGCATCGTTGCAAACATAGTTCGTTGATCTTCCCAAATCAAACATTCACAAACTGCGAACAACTCTCGAGCTGTATGTAAAAACAAACACCTATTTTAAATGTATATTTATATTATCTATTTTTAATTAATTAATATTTAAGATGCATATCAGAACAAGCTATTTCTTACAACTAAAGGGCTGACCCCGTATACAACCAACCCCCCCCCATACAACTTGTTTTGACGTTAGTCCCCCCCAGACCACCCTGTAATTCTGATGCAATCTCACGGGAATTGGTAACTTTTTCATTTATTGGCTAATTCGTATGAATTCGTATGATCAAATTTGTACAAATTGTTCATCACCCAATGACGGTTGGGTTTAGGGACCACACAGATGACTCGTGTGAATCCGTACAAATTAGCCACTAAACTGATAAAACGTGAAATACTTATGTTTTCTCATATCTCATAATTAAATAGCTTTTCTTAGAATTTCATGAAAAAAAATGAACTCAAAATTGTGAGAATTAAAAAAAAAAAAAAAAAAAAACTTTTTTCAGTGGCAGAAAGACAAACTTTAAACATTGCAAAAAAAATGATAATAATAATTATTTTATATATATATATATATATATATATATATATATATATATATATATATATATATATATATATATATATAAATACATAAATACACAATTGAAGTTAGAATTTTTTAGCCCCCGTCAACACATTTCTAATCATAACAGTTTTTATAACTCATCTCTAATAACTGATTTATTGAATTTTTGCCATGATGACAGTAAATAATATTTTACTAGATATTTTTCACGACACTTTTATACAGCTTAAAGTGACATTTAAAGGCCTAACTAGGTTAATTAGGTGAACTAGGCAGGTTAGGGTAATTAGGCAAGTTATTGCATAATGATGGTTTGATCTGTAGACTATCAAAAATATAGCTTAAAGGGGCTAATAATATTCACCTTAAAATGATTTTTTAAAAATGAAAAAATGATTTTATTCTAGCCGAAATTAAACAAATAAGACTTTCTCCAGAAGAAAAAACATTATCAGACACACTGTGGAAATTTCCTTGCTCTGTTAAACATCATTTAGGAAATATTTAAAAAAGGAAAAAGAAATCGAAGGGGGGCTAATAATTCTGACTTCAAATGTGTATATAAATATAATGAAATAGAAAATGTTGTATTTAAATGCACAATTCAAAGCATACAACTGTGTTATATCAGCGTAATTGAATGTTTATGTCCTAAGATAATTTCAGGTATTTTAGCATTAGCTTCAACATCAAAAGGTTTTTCACATCAATCATATTCAAACAATACATTTCATACCAGTTTACCTCTGTTTACACGTGCTTACTATATTACCAGCTGCATTATCGCGCCATGCAATTTTCTATGAAGTTTAACCATTGAATGTTTATCTACATTTGCACAATGTCATGTGGAGAAATCCTCCAGGGAGATTTGGTAACAGAGGCACGCAGTCACACAGGGACACATGACATTCTTAGAATAATTATAGTCAGTCTGTATACAGAGCTATCAGTTACGAGCCAACACCGTTGTGAAACCACATCACCACATTGCCGGTAAGAATGTACTCATTAAATTACAGGTCTGTGTGCGTACTGTGCTAGGGTTTCTCACACCAGAAACGCTAACTTAGGAGACTGCCAGTTCTTTTTTTTTTTTTTTTTTTTTTGGTATATTGTTTTGTATAATGCTCTGATTTAATTATTTTATTTAATTTTATTATAGTTTAATTTAGTTTTATTTTAATTCAGTTTTTTTATTTAATTTACTTTTTTATTATATTTAGGTTTATTTAAATTTAATTTAGTTTTATTTTATTTTATTTTGTTTTATTTTAATTAATTTAATAAAAAAATATTTTATGTCATTATATATTATTTTAATTTAATTTAGTTTTATTCAATTTAGTTTTATTATAATTAATTTAATTTAATAAATTTTTAATTTTTGATTTAGTTTAATTTAAATTTAATTTAGTTTTATTTATTTTATTTAAATCAGTTTTATATAGTTTAATTTAATTTGTTTTATTTTATTTTAATCATTTTTATTTAATTTAGTTTAATTTAATTTAGTTTTGTTTTATTTATTTTATTTTATTTATTTTAATTTAATTTAATTTAGTTTTATTTTGTTTAGTTTTCTTATTTTATTTTATTTTATTTTATTTTATTTTATTTTATTTTATTTTATTTTATTTTATTTTATTTTATTTTATTTTATTTTATTTTATGTGTTTGGTTCTGTGTTATGATTAAAACTGTAAAAAATAATTATGCTTCTGCAAGACTTGTCTGCATTTAGTCAGCAAACGGATAGCCACGCCCCCAAATTTATACCATTGGCCGAGCCAAAAAATAAATAAAAATCAGTATAAATAAACCAATCGATCAGAATTTTCAGGAAATTAGTCACACAATAAATTGACTCGGGTTTTCTTCCAATTAAAGATGTTTACTAAATTCTTATGCAGTATACTGTAACACTGGTTGAAAAAAACTGTGTTGCTCTGTCTATCTTTCTTTCACTTTCGTATCTCGTAATATAACTAAAAACAGCCCAGTAAACACAAACAAAGGAGTAGAAGTGAAATCAGCAAATGTACACAACTAAACATATCAGCATATGTAAACAGTTTGGACAATATTAATAAATTATATTAAATCTAATTATGGCTCTCCGTGTTATAATATAACCCGTTAACTAATTCAACCAGCTATGAGGAGGATTATAACATTACAAACCTTTATTTGAAGTAGGGTCGTCTAAAATACCAACTTTGGTACTTTTTTGGTACTTTTTTCGGTAAAAATATGACAAAACCAGCATTTCCCTAAAGTCTTATTTGTTTTATTTCGGCTAGAATACAAGCAGTTTTAAATTTTTTATGAACCATTTTAAGGTTAAAATTATTAGCCCCTTTAATCTATATATATTTTTTGACTGTCTACAGAACAAACCATAGTTATGCAATAACTTGCCTAATTACCCTAACCTGCCTAGTTAACCTAATTAACCTAGTTAAGCCTTTAAATGTCACTTTAAGCTGTAGAAGTGATATCTAGTCAAATATTATGTACTGTCATCATGGCAAAGATAAAATAAATCAGTTATTAGAAATGAGTTATTAAAACTATTATGTTTAGAAATGTGTTGAAAAAAAAAAAAAGAAATCTTCTCTTCATTAAAGAGAAATTGGGGAAAAAAATTAACAGGGGGGCAAATAATTCTGTCTTTAACTGTAGATGTTAATCCAGGAATATGTCCTACTTGGTGAATCTGGTTGGCAGACTCTCTGATTGGTGGAAGTTTTATACAGCATCGTGGGTAATATAGCTTTCTAATCTAATTCTCCTATTAATCGTATTTGTTTTGAAATCAAGTTGAGTTTTTGTAAACAGATGGGTTCGAAAAGATCGATTAGCACCTCCAAGCTCACAACAGATCTGTCTTTAAAAGATTATTGGATGATGAAACTTTTTATTATTATTTAATTTGACGGATGCAAGAAAAAAACCGATTGCATTTTTTGTTTATAGAATTACACACTTCACTCCATACACTCACCGGCCACTTTATTAGGTACACCTTACTAGTACTGGATTGGATGCTCTTTTGTCTTCAGAACTGCCTTAATCCTTTATGACATAGATTCAACAAGGTACTGGAAATATTCCTCAGAGATTTTGGTCCATATTGACATGATAGCATCAAGCAGTTGCTGCAGATTTTTCAGCTGCACATCCATGATGCGAATCTCCGGTTCCACCACATCCCAAAGGTGCTCTATTGGATTGAGATCTGGTGATTGTGGAGGCCATTTGAGTGCAGTGAACTCATTGTCATATTCAAGAAACCAGTCTGAGTGGGAGTGTATATTGTTTCAATATTGTTCACTCCATCAAAAAGCTTGCTATATTATCTGAAAAAATAATTGAATATAAGAGTATATAACATGTTATACAATAAAATATAAACAACATTTATTATAAATATGGTAACATAAATATGGTTATTACAAATATGGTAACACAATAAGGCTGTATTATTTAAGGTAATTACGATGCTAACATGAACAAACAATGAACAATACACTTACTACAGTATTTATTCATCTTTAAAGTCGTTCATTGTTAGTTTGTTAACTCGCGGTGCATTAACTAATGTTAACAAGCATGAATTTGGAAATTTATAATGCATTAGTAAATGTTGAACTATGATTAATAAATGCTCTACAAGTATTGTTCATTATTATTTCTGCGTAGTAAATACATTAACTATTGAAACCTTATTGTGACCATAAATATCAAGCCTAAATTAATTTCTGAACTGTGCTATACATGTACAAATACTCACATGGCTGTCTTTTTGGCACAAATCCAAAAATGTGGAACACTTTGCTCATGTTTTGCTTGCCTGAAATATAGGTTTCAGATGATACAAAAAAAAATACTCTGGAAAATACAGCAACAGGAATCGTTTGCTCGGTTCATTCTTAAAGCCTCATGTTTTGTGACACTTGAGGTTTTCTTTGATTTCCAGGAGATTCCAGCGCACGGTGACATGCTATATATTGTGTTACCAATAAGTTCAAATTATTTTCGCATTATGAGCGCCATTTGGTCGTATTTAATTATGTTTTATGATCCCAAGTCTTGTGAAATCAGTGTCAGCAGATCCGCGCTGCTGTGTGGTGCTGAGATTCCACTCGTCCTGCCAGCTGTTTCCCAGCGCTGCCAAACTCTTCCACCCACTGCTTCCCGTCTCCCCAGCAAACCAGCCGCATTCATGAGTAGCAACCATCCGAGCGTCATGTTAATCCCTTGTTCCCCCGTGTTAAACCGCCAGAGAGCACAAATTGTCTGGAAACGGTGTTTAAGGAAGTGAGCTGTCTAGATAGCCGATGCCACAGTGTAGCGTTGCACAATTTCCCAGTAGCCCAGCGTCCTGTTTGTGATAGCACTTCTGAGGGCGTTGGAATTATTATGCAAGACAATATTTTGATCGTATTATTTTTCCCAAATGCATTGTACCAATTCCAAATCACATGAATCTGAAGGACACTATTAGTTTAGGATATTGTATACTTATTAATGCTTTTAATATAAGCAGTTAGAAACTGGTTTAAATTAAATAATTAAAGCGACAGTTCACCCAAATTCTGATTTATAGATTCTTCACTTGTTCCAGACCAGTTTGAGTTTTTTGTTTATTCTGTTGAACAGAAAATAAGATATTTTGAAGAATGTTGGAAACTGGTAACCATTGACACCTATGGTAGAAAAAGCGAATACTATGGAAGTCAATGGTTACCGGTTTTCAACATTCTTCAAAATAACTTCTTTTCTGTTCAACAGAACAAAAAAATGGTTTGGAAGTCAAGAGTGATTAATTATTATTTAAGTCAATATTTTGATCGTGTTATTTTTCCTAAACACATTGTACCAACTCGAAATCACGTAAAAACTACTGTTAATTTAGCATACAGTAATTTACTCCTTAATGTTTTTGGAGGAGGACTGGAAGTTGGAAACTGCTTATATTTAAATGTGCATTTTTAAAGTGATAGTTCATCCAAAAAAGCATATTCTGTCTTGATGTACACATAGACTTACTTAATAATTAATCACTCTTGACTTGTTCCAAATATTTTTTTTTTTTTGTTCTGTTGAACACACACAGAAGATATTTTGAAGATTGTTGAAAACCTGTAACCACTGACTTCCATAGTATTAGTTTTTTTCTACTATAGATCCCAATGGTTACCAGTTTTCAACATTCTTCAAAATGTCTTCTTTCTTGTTCAACAGAACAAAAAACTGGTTCGGAACAAATCAAAAGTGATTAAATGGTGACAAAAAAAAAATAGGGGTTGAACTGCCCCTTTAAGCAGGTTAAAAATGCAAATATATGATGGAACTGTTAAAAAACTACTGGCTACTTTTTTTAGTTGATTCAAGTTAACTTATTTTAGTCATTTGTAACTTACGTTGCATTAAACTAACTTAAAACATCAAGTAAAATCTCCTATTAGCTATAACAACATGTTTTTTTAACTTTAACTTATTAAAATTAGCTAACCATGTTTCAATTTTATATAAGTTATATCTGACCATACAGTAACATCTGATGGGTTATTTCAGCAGGCATGTGGTTCTCAAAGGCAACCCATTTTTTATATAAAATGGTGTATTTTGCCAAACTATGACAAGTTTGCATTCCTGCACCCATAAATGGATGATCATGAAAGATCATGCTGTTTTACTGTTTAACTTCCTTGTGCAAGGCATCTATAAAAATACTGAGTTTATGAGTTAAAATACGCTACAGTATGAGTTAAAATACACACTGAAATATACTATGAGTAAAAACAAACACTATGAGTTTGAGTTAGAATTCTTACTTAAATATTCTATGAGTTAAAATACACTACAGTATGAGTTAAAATACACACTGAAATATACTATGAGTAAAAACAAACAATATGAGTTTGAGTTAGAATTATTACTTAAATATTCTATGAGTTAAAATACACTACAGTATGAGTTAAAATACACACTGAAATATACTATGAGTAAAAACAAACACTATGAGTTTGAGTTAGAATTCTTACTTAAATATTCTATGAGTTAAAATACATTACAGTATGAGTTATAATACACACTAAAATATTCCATGAGTTAAAATACACACTATGAGTTTGTGTTAGAATACACACTAAAATATACTATGAGTTAAAATACATTACAGTATGAGTTAGAATACACACTAAAATATTCCATGAGTTAAAATACATTACAGTATGAGTTATAATACACACTAAAATATTCCATGAGTTAAAACACACACTATGAGTTTGAGTTAGAATACACACTAAAATATTCTATGAGTTAAAATGCACAATAAAATATTTTATGAGTTAAAATACACACTATGAGTTTGAATTAGAATACACACTAAAATATTCCATGAATTAAAATACACACTATGAGTTTGAGTTAGAATACACACTAAAATATTCTATGAGTTAAAATACATTACAGTATGAGTTAGAATACACACTAAAATATTCCATGAGTTAAAATACACACTATGAGTTTGTGTTAGAATACACACTAAAATATTCTATGAGTTAAAATACACACTAAAATATACTACGAGCAGTGGTGGAAAGAGTAGTGAAAATTATAGGTAAATAGGTAAAAGTACCATTACTTAAGTAGTCCTTTCAAAAGTACCCAAGAGTAGTGAGCATTACGCTGTTAAAAACTGATGCGTTTACATGTAACTTGTGGATGTGTGTAAACGTAACATTCTGTAGTGCATCGAGTTATTGCCCAGCAGGCACACAACGTCATATGACGTTATTATTAAGTTAGATTTAGGTTGTGACGTCAGGTGACCAAAATTCAACGTCTAGTCAGCGTCTAAGGACAATGTTGTTTTGATGTCCAATAATGATGTCAAATGACGTTGATATTTGGTCAATTTTAGGTGGTTAGAAAGTAACCAAAATCCAACGTCGACCCAACATCTAAAACCAACATCATACTGACGTCAAATACTGACATTTATTCATCAGGTATGGCAACCAAAATCCAACATCTTTTAAATGTCAATAGTGGTAAGGTTCACACAACGTCAAGCTGTTACATCATTAGACGTTGATATTTAGTTGGCCTGACGTTGAGTTCTAACATCAACTCGATTTTCATTTCCAAACAAAATACAACATCCCCATGACGTTGGAGTACAGCGTCAATCTGACATCATGTTGACGTCTTGTGCCTGCTGGGTGTTTAAAGCCATGTCGGTCATCATACAGTAAACAGTCATCATCCTTCCGTCAGTAACATGCATCTAAACAGACTCTGGGTCAATGCGTGTAAAGACTTTGGACATCTTCTTGGACACTTTGAATACTTCCATACAGTTTTCTGCAATTATAAATCGCCCATGTCTTGAGGTATTTCAGTATGATGCAATTTACCTTCTATGTGTGATTTGATTGGACTAGCAATCCCCATAGACAAGAAAAAAATCAAGTAGTGACTGCAGGTTGAAGGAAAGTAGTGGAGTAAAAGTACCAATAGTGCACTAAAAATGTACTCAAAGGAGAGTAAAAGTACACATTCCTATAACTACTCGGTAAATTACAATTCTTGAGAAAAACTACTCAATTACAGTAGTTTGAGTATTTGTAATTAGTTACTTTACACCACTGACTACGAGTTAAAATACACACTATGAGTTTGAGTTAAAATGCACACTAAAATATACTGAGTTAAAATACACACTATGAGTTTGAGTTAAAATACACCCTAAAATATACTGAGTTAAAATACACACTATGAGTTTGAGTTAAAATACACACTAAAATACACTATGTGTTAAACAACACTATGAGACCCCCACATATCTTGTTTTGACATCCTTCGGGGGGGATAAAGAGTTAATTAGCGAGGTCAAACCCCCCTGTAGTTTGCATGCTGGTGTCAGGATGACAGTACAAAAGATTGAGAAGATTTGATTGAAGAGCATTTGATTGGTCACGATTTGATGAGAAACTGAAGTATGAGGTGATGTGAGTGAAACTGTTGATCCATTTAGGCGGAAGTGACAAACTACAAGCTTTATATATTTATATCAGTTTTCTATCTTCTAAATGCGAATTTTGTAAATGTTTTGAAGTACGCTGGCTTATAGATATACTTAAAACAAACAATTCTGATACTAACATCCAAAAAACTTTATTTTAATTTCATGGGCCCTTTAAAACGATAGTTCATCCAAAAAATGAAAGTTATTATTTACTCATCCTCCACTTGTTCCAAACCTGTTTGAGTTTCTTTCTTCTGTTGAAGATAAAATAATAAAGAATGTTGGGGAAAATAGCAGCCGTTGACTTCCATAGTATTTTTTGTTCCTACTATGTCCAGCATTCTTCAGAATATCTTCTTTTGTGTTCAACAGAAGAGAGACAACCCTAAAAGATTAGAACAACATAAATATAAATAAATAAGGAGGAAATGTTCATTTTTAGGTGAACTATCCCTTTAAGAATGATATAGTTTTGAAGTGGAACTGGTAAAAAACACATGATCGAGACTTGTATAATTACCCACTGTAAAATAAAGCAAGTCCTTCAATCATTAGCATGATCTCAGTGTTGCCCTGACAGCGAGTAAAGCCCTTAACTGTTTCTGTGTTTGCACAGGGAAGAGCTTCACCCTGACGATTACAGTATTCACAAACCCACCGCAAGTGGCCACTTACCACAGAGCCATTAAGGTCACGGTGGACGGACCGCGCGAGCCCAGGAGTGAGTACACCTTATATTACATACTGCTGTGACTAACCACATCCATGCGGCCTGTCATCACGCTCACCTCTCTGTCGGGCCGCAATCGCACCTCATCAAAGGCCTGCGGTCGGCCCGTGCATGCGCCGCTGATTGATTTATTTATTTTTTTGATTTCGACCTCAATCTGACGTCATGAAGTCATCGGTGAAGAAATGTAAAGGTCTGGGGAGCAGATTGATGACTCGAAGTGCGCTTTGAATGGATTGTTGACTTGGTTTCGGGATTGGTTTTAATGTTGGGGACTCGTGTGTGTGACTTTTGAGCTTTATGGTTAAACGTACGTATGGTTATGGTTAAAAGTGAGTAACGTGCTTCACATTAGTCATGAAAATAAACAGTTTGCTGAATTCATTGGCTGCATATAAAATTAAGAGACCACTTTAAACATCTTTTTATGGTTTACAGTTAAGGGTTTGACTTTTTTGCAGTATTTTAAAGTTTTTGCAGATAGGTTTATTCATTTTTAGACAACACAATAACAATGTTTTAACTTTAAAGTGGTAAGAAATCAATATCTGGTGGAATAACCTTGATTTTTCAATCACAACAACTGAAAACAATGTTATTTTGAGCAATTTTCTGAAATTATGGCAATTTTTTTTCTTTAAATTTGGAAGAAATGTTACAGAAATTATTATTGACATATAAATATTAACAGTTTACTCTATCCCTAAAACATCCAAAGAATTTAAGAATTTTAAGTGGTGTTTATCTAATCTATTTATCTACTTTCTTAATCACAGGAGTCTTTACATCTTTGCAAAAAACAAATGAATTTTTATTCATATATCTATATCTCTGAGTGGAATGGGATATTTAAAAGTTAAAAAAGCTAAAAGCTAAGTGAGCATGGCTGTGATTGGAAAGGAAGCATGTTGTTTGAGTTATTTGGTGAAAAGTATGTAACGTGCTCCGCATTAGTCATTAGTTTACTGCTTTAAACATCTTTTTATGGTTTACAGTTACGGGTTTGAGTTTTAAAGCTTTTGCAGATAGGTTAATTTAATTTATATTGATATTATTTTCAACTTAAACGAGGTAAGAAATCTATATTTAGTGGAATAACCCTGATTTTCAGTCACAACACATGACAATTTAACCAATTGCTATTTTCTGTAATTATGGCAAATTTGGAAGAAATGTTACAGGACTTAAATATTAACATTTTATTCCATGCCTAATGCTTTCAGATAATTTAAGAATTTGATAAGTGGTATCATTTTATATGCTTTAGAACAGCTTGGACTATTTGGAATGGTATGGAACTTTCCCAAAGACTTTAACAGTTAATAATTGTGGACAAACCACTAAACTTTTCTGTTTAGCTGACAGTTTTTTTTTTACACAATGATGCCTCTTGTACATTGTCTTATTATGTTTTGGAAAAAGCCCGTGCCATTTCTGGTCAAAAAACAACTTGTTGAATTCACAAGGGGTATGAATCACTATATATATAATATATACAGCTGAAGTCAGAATTATTAGCCCCCCTTTGAATTTATTTACTCTTTTAAATATTTCCCTAATATGTCTGATAATATTTTTTCTTCTGGAGAAAGTCTTATTTGTTTTATTTCGGCTAGAATAAAATCAGTTTTTTAATTTTTAAAAAACATTTTAAGGTCAAAATTATTAGCCCCTTTAAGCTTGTTTTTTTGATAGTCTACAGAACAAGCCATCGTTATACAATAACTTGCCTAATTACTCTACTTTGTCTAGTTAACCTAATTAACCTAGTTAAGCCTTTAAATGTCACTTTAGGCTGTATAGAAGCGTCTTGAAAAATATCTAGTAAAAGATCAAATAAATCAGTTATTGGAAATGAGTTATTAAAACTGTTATGTTTAGAAATGTGTTTAAAAAAAATCTTCTCTCCGTTAAACAGATATTGTGGGGGGAAAAATAAATGGGGATAATAATTCAGGGGGGCTAATATTTCTGACTTGAACCGTACATATATATATACACAGTTGAAGTCAGAATTATCAGCCCCCCTTTGATTTATTTTTTTTTCTTTTTTAAATATTTCCCAAATGATGTTAAACAGAGCAAGAAAATTTTCACAGTATGTCTGATAATATTTATATAAGAAAAAAATCTTCTCTCCGTTAAACAGAAATTGGAGAAAAAATAAACAGGGGGTCTAAAAATTCAGGGGGGGGCTAATAATTCGGACTTCAACTGTATATACAGTATAAATAAAAAAAGAGCTAGTGTTTGAGTGATTCTCTAGCGTAATGTCTAAAAGTGTTGACAAAACAAGTGATTTTGCTCACATTTTAAGATTATAAGGCTGATCGGCATGAAATGCCAGCTATTTAATATAGTTAGCTATTTTGGGGGATTACTGGGTAATTCGTATGATTAAATCCTTAAATGAATGATCAATATTTGGTCTTAAAACATGGAATATGTATTTAATGCAAGTAATTAACGTTTGCATATTTGAAATGCTGCAAACAAATGAACATTTTACTCAAATGCACACCTGATAATTCAAAGCAAATCCATAGAAAGTCTAATATTATCAAGGGCTGTATAATAATAATTTAGTTACTCATATTTATCTTAGCATATTTTAGCAATATTTGTATTGTTTAAAGTAGTTCAAATAAATAAAACTAATAATTGATTATAATTTGCATAACTAATGTAGTTAAAATTAATTAGATTTCTCCAAGCTACATGTTGTTCTTAAAAAAGCATTTTAATATTGTTTAAATAATATTACATTTAAGTTCATTTATTTTTATTAGTTTTTGTATTTTTAATACCCAAGAATTTGCAGAAAACAGCTTATTTTGACTTGGAAGCAGACACTGTAGAGAATTCTGGGTTTTCTGCATGTTTCGGTGTTAATCAGCTGTCTGTCTGTGTTATTGTCTGCACAGAGGTTCTGCCACGCTAACATTGTGCTTGCATCAGCTTGTTTTAATAGCACTTATAAAACAGCGAAGAAGAAAAAAAAATCCCTACTACATCTGTCAGTGCCAACTGGTCTGGCAAGCAGCTGTTTTACTTTATTATGAAAAATATATACTTTCGCCTTGGCGTGGAATTCAAGCCTATCACATCCCTAACAACATTTCTGCCTCTCTTTTTCTCTCTGGCTTTCAGACTATTCTCAATGAACACATATGGTACGAGTATTTAGAGGCACTTTAGACGCAACGGCTGTATATGGTCTTGATTCTTCATTGTATTACAATGGCCTCCAGCAAATAGAGGCCATGGCTTTGATGTTGAAGACTTCCTCTACCGCTGCCTTATCTATAAGTGAAGTTTTGAAGGGCTTGCAGGCCGTGTTATTGTACGTAGGAACAGATGAATGGTTTAAAGAACCGGAGGTTTTTTACAGGGGACTTTTTGTGTTGCTTGTATATTGTAGAGCTCCTGTCTCGGCTGTGCTTAAATATTGCTCTACAGATGCTGTATGTTGTCAGACTGCAAGGAGGCAAGATATTACAGGTGAATTTAGTAAAAAAAAAAAAATAATTGTGCCACTGTTACAGCTCAGTGGTGTAAAGTAACACATTACAAATACAAAAATCACTGTAACTGAGTAGTTTATCTCAGGAATTGTACTTTACTAAGTCTAGATTTAAAAGTGTGTACATTTACTTTCCCTTGAGTACATTTTTAGTGCTGTATTGGTACTTTTACTCAACACTACTTTCTTGTCTATACCGATTGGCTGAGTGGAAAAATTTGTCCTGTGATTCCCATCCAATCAAATTGCACATAGAAAGTAAATTCCATCATACTCACAACCTCAAGATATAGGCACTTTATATATGAAGTCAACCATTTGGAAGCTCGGAAGTGTCCAAGAAGATGTCCAGAATCATTGCACATGATGACCGTGTGACTGTTCAGACTGCATGTCAGTAGCTGTGTTTCCATAAACCTATTTTTATACACATTTTGGAATATTGCATTAAAAAAAGCCAAGGATGGAAACGCCAAGCTGCGCATGCATTTTGAAAATGGGCATAAAATATTGTGAGAAGGATAATCTTTTTATCCGATAAGAAAAAATGTGCATAAATTATAATGGAAATGCATTTAGCAAATAAATTCCAGCATGTGCATCAAAAAACGTCGTGATTTTGCTTCAACAGATTATGTGATCTGAAAAAAAATGACAGAAAGTGACAGGTATGTTTGGGTAGCGATAAAGTCTGAGCATTTTTAAATGTTCTATACAAGAAAGTAGTGAAATATCAACAGAATGCGCAAATCTTCCAAGAAGAGCAAGTGGAGATGATTTTAAAAGGATATGACAAACCGATTACAGATTCCTATTGTATGATGACTGAAAGCACCAAATGGCCTAAAACAGTAACTAATGCCTAGTATTAAATCAGACACAGATCTGATGTTTTGCAATGCGACCGCAGTGTGAACGGTTATGTAGGAATTCATGTGACTTTTACATAATCTGAACGTGACATGCGTCATCATTCTGTGCTGCAGACATCATCGACTCAGCAGCATTTTAGAATGGCGCACAGGGCAATTACTATACCACAGAAAGTTGGTTGATCATTTTGAAAAAAACTTTGAAGGCAAAACTGATTCTTGTTTACCAATCTGGTTAACAATTGGGCCATGGGTTGATCGCGAAGCTAAATCACGTCGGGGGTGTTGCGCATAGGGGATCCGTGCGCAAAGGAAGGGGCACTTTCATTTCAAGCTCAAGCACCCATCCCCCATTCTGCATGTGGCTGTTGTTTACTACGAAGTAAAGTAAAATAACCCTGCAAACAGAGATAAACCAACTCCACCTTCACACGTCAATCTGCGGCTTTAATCACTACCCTTGAAATCACTAATGATCAGTGTCACAAGACACTTATTTCAGGTTTCAAATGCCGAAATACACATTAGTAGTAACAGAACAAGGCATTACAGTTCAGGAAATACACCACAGTTGTCTGTAAAAAGGCCAATAATCATATTAAGCGTAATCTGACATCATGTTTACTTCATACAGTATACACATTGTGTGCATAATTAGATATTTTGTGCTGTCCGTATCTGTACTTTTGCGCATGCGAGTCAGTTTAGGACCATGATCTGTTCACACTGGAAATCTGATATAGGCCACATTTATAACAACAATGTGAACAGCTCTGCAAAAAAATCTCATAAAAGTCTCATAGTGTGAACATAGTCTAAATACACCACAGAATGTTACGTTTTCGCACAAATAGCCTATACACATCAAACTTTCACAGTGTATTCTTCACTACTCGCTACTCTTGAGTACTTTTAGTAGGGCTACTTTTTACTCATACTCGTAATATTTACTCTACTTGCACTACATTTTTGGGCAAGTGATGGTACTGTAACTTGAGTATGATTTTTTTCAGTACTTTTCCACCCCTGACTGTTATCTTTAAAAGCATAGTTCACTCAAAGGTCATCATTTACTCACTTGTTCAAAACCTGTTTGAGTTTCTTTCCTCTGTTGAATACAAAAGAAGATATTTTGAAGATTGCTAATCGCCCATTGACTTCCATAGTATTTTCTTCTTACTATGGAAGTTGATAGGTGCCAGCAACCAGCATTCTTCAAAATATCTTCTTTTGTGTTTTTTTATGAAGAAAGAAACTCAAAAAGGTATTAAACCAAATGTCATTTAAATTTTTGGCGAATTAAAGATTTTTCACCCAAAATGTAAATTGTCATTATTGATTCACCTTTCACTTGTTCAAAACCTATTTAAGTTTATGTCCTCTGCTGAACACAAAAGAAGATATTTTGAAGAATGCTGATTGCAAGGATCCATTCACTTCTATAGTATTTTTTTTTTATTCTACTAGAGCAGGGATGCCCAAACTTTTTTGTATAAACAGCCAAAAACCAAATATCATTGATAGTCGTAGGCCAAAGATAAATATACCAAACTATTTAACATTAAAGTTACAATGAGTAATTGTCTAATTTCTTTCATAATATTAAAAATAAATGATATAAATATAAAACATTACTTTGAATAGGATAACGTTTGCAGGATAACTTTTTTAATTAGAATTTATTATAATAAAAACATAAACAATCACATTTATAACACAGTGGAGTTCAATGCTGAACACTATTCAATTCAATTCAATTCACCTTTATTTGTATAGCGCTTATACAATGTAGATTGTGTCAAAGCAGCTTCACATAAAAGGTCACAGTAAATAGGAACAGTGTAGTTCAGTTTGTAGTGTTTAAGTTCAGTTCAGTTGAGCTCAGTTCAGTGTGGTTTAATAATCACTACTGAGAGTCCAAATATTGAAGGGCAAATCCACTAGTCATGCAGAATCTGCCTTTGCCTTGATTCACTCACCGAAGTCTCTGCATTGTCCTCTGTGCGTTGTATGTACATTTTAAACTAAATCTGATTCATTTACATCGTTTAAATTGAAACTTTTTTGTAGCTTAACAATGAAACAAACAAATAAATGGTTACATTAAATTTGAAATGACCATTTCTAAACTATTCTCAGATG
Source organism: Danio aesculapii (assembly GCF_903798145.1). NCBI lineage: Eukaryota > Metazoa > Chordata > Actinopteri > Cypriniformes > Danionidae > Danio > Danio aesculapii. The sequence goes on along the minus strand of NC_079454.1, from coordinate 44,720,271 downwards.
GGATGGTGGGCCAATTCAAAGGTTACCATCTTTGCAGTCTTTAGTTTGGGCATAGAGTATATAGAAGTAAATGGATTCTAGCAATCAGCATTCTTCAAAATATCTTATTTTCTGTTTTTCATTTGTGATGAAAGAAACTCGCAAAGGTGTACAACCACATGAGGGAGGTCATTTTTGGGTGAGCTATACTTTTAATAGAGTAATTTATTTAATCATCAAATGAATCTTGTTCTAAATATAAGCCATAAATGGCATTTTAGTGGGTGTCTTTAGATAACCGTGCTTAAGCTGTATGATAGTCATTATTTTGTTTTGTTTAAAGTGAAATCAAACAACACATTTGAATATACGGGGACAAAAATAAAGCTTTATTACACTTTTTAATGCGTGAAAACCCTTTTTTAACTCACCTAAACTCCATCTGCAGTTAAAACGAGTCTCAAAGATTCATTCATTCAGCTAGGGCATTAATTAAGCAGAGACAAGAGAGAAATAAACCAACCCTGAAATAAATGAGCAGAGCCCTGGATGTCAATGTGATTGTTTAACAGGCTAATCACAGGTGCCCTCTTAATAATTTCACGTTTCTGACTCGACACTGATTTTTATCGGAGAACGCCTCATTTACAATCCTGCCTCATTAAATCTCAAATTGGTGCTAATGAGCAGGTAATTAAGGGGGAAGAGGCCCGTCTCGCACGTTCAGACAAAGCCTACAGTGTGCTGTCAGAACCAGCCCCGTTGAACATATCCACATTTATTTTTATGTTATTTTTTGGACAATCGTTGACCATCATTAACCATAACATGTTTTTGTACATCAAATTATTATTATTATTATTATTATTATTATTATTATTATTATCATCATTATTTCAGTCAAAATGTCCTTATTCTGTTCAGTAAGGGTGGTTGGAATGTTCATTTGGGCCTTTTTTTCCACACAGGCTTCTTTCTGAGACTGATATCCAGTGCAGGAAGTGTATTAATGTGTTTGTGTGTTTAATAGATCTTGATGGCTGCCATATGAACTGGACAACGAGAGCGTTGAGTGTTTGACGGTGACAGACGTCTCTCTCTCTCTCTCACTCTGTGCATCTTGATTGGTTTGCACATGGTTGGTGTTGTAGACAGAAGTGGTCAGTACTTTTACACACCTGTTTTTTATAGCGCTTGTATCATAGCTGGCTTGACATCTTAACATTTGAATTGAATTATAGAGAGAGTGAGAGAGAGAGAGAGTTTTTTTGTTATCGCAAGTGTGGATGCAATACCTGTCAACCCTCCCGTTTTTGCTATCCCGCTATTATCCCGTGGATCAAAATGAGAGTGTCGCTGCTCTTCGCTAAATAACTATAGTAACTAAGTAATATTTAAATACAGCGAATAAAAAGTGAACGAGATTTTATTACTTGATTTAGTTCTGTTTAGGCCAATGATTTTAATAGGTTAAACCTATTTTATTTTAACTTTTCTAATGTTTGTTATGTATTCTATCATTTGAAGTGAATTTCCTCCACATATTTGACACGGCTTCAACAAATAAAGCTTATATACAAATAAACTGCTCTGAATGAACAGATTAAGGTGTTTGGGGTCATTTTGGGAGTTCTTTAGGTTTGGCTTTTTCATGGGTTGGAGGGTATTTTTACATCCCAACGTTGACAGGTATGGTGGATGTGTCACTGCTACTTGTTGCTAAATGGCTGCAGTTTTGTTAGCAGACAAACATCTGAGTAAAATAATATGCATTTTGCTATCGTGAAACTACTGTTTTTATTATGCAGAACCTGTTTTTACATGAACTTGCTGGACATTTAACTAGCCTTAAATAGCATTAAACTACTTGAATATTTGCCTAGTACTGTTTAACAGAGATATTTTTTCAACATATTTTTAAACAAATAAGTTTAAGTTTAAAGCTTTATTAATCCTCTTGATGCAATTCATTCTGACATGGTGGTGCTCCACATATAACAAGAATGGCACCCTTAACACAATAAACACCAACACTCAGGGTTCATGCAGAAAACCTGGAAAAGTCATGGAATTTTGACATAGCATTTTCTAAACATGGAAAAGTTTTGGAAAATAAGAAAAACTCACAAAAAATCGTGGAAAACATATATCTGTATACTTGAATATAGGTTAGTTGTTTTTACTACTTTTCTGTCCTTGGCTAATCTCGTACTCTCACATTATTAGTGCGGTGTGAGCATTATCTAAATCAGATTTACATAGATATAAATATAAGCTGAAACTAAATAGAGTGTTGCGTGTTTTACGATATGCTGTAATAAATGTTAACGTATTGTTTTTTTACCACGCATATGTAGACATTGCATGAAACATTAGGTCAGGAAAATTTACTTGAAAGTCTTGGAAAAATCATGGGTAAGTCATTGAATTTTAGTAGTAAAAATGTGTATGAACCCTAAACACTTAACATAAAGTACACAAACAAAAAAACAGGGGAAAAAAAGAAAATAATTAATAAATAATAATTTATCCAAAAACAATTAAAATAATCCATAATATAATAATTTATCACGTAGCCAAATTGCTTCAGGCACAAAAGTAAATTTATTATGGAACAACTTATTGTCCCTAGACGTCGCCCAAGGGGCATCCACTCAAAATATTTATTTAAGGGGTGTGTGCTGTCTCCTATTATTTTATGTGCCATCCTCAACACCTGCTGCCCATAATGGGATGCAAGACTTCACTGATTATTTATTCAGAGATATTGTTTTAATGACTCGTTTCTAATAATTCATTTGCTAAGATGACAGATTTGCTACATACTAGTATTCATCTTAGTGTAATTTAAAGCATTAACTAGGTTAATTAGGTTAACTAGGCAATTCATTGGACAACAGTGAGTTGTTCTGTAGCCAATTGAGAGAAATTAATTGACTTAGGGGGCTAATAATATTGACCCTAAAAAATATTTTGAACGTTTTTAAAAACTGTTTTTATTACAGCCAAATCTAAAATATATATAATACATTCTCCAGAAGAAATATAATAGGAAATGCTGTGACCATTTCATTGCCATTTCATTAAAAATAATAATAATAATTACAATTTCCTACAAGTTTGTGTCCAACTATATATTATGGATAAAAAATGAAAGGTTTTTCATTTCAGGTTCAGATCTTTTGCCTGAACGTGTCGACGTCGATACGTCAGTACATCACCAGATATGTAGTGCCGGATCTGGTAAAACGTGAACATGCCTTTCCCTTCAGACACTAGCGGAGCGCAGGGGATCGCGGGACTGATCATGACACAGATGACGATCACTGACAGATGGAGATTTGGCTGTGAGGAATTAAGAGTTAAAGTTAATTTTCACAGTAATACCATGGTATAGCCAACCTAGTGCTGTGCTTGTTCCTGTAATTTTTTGAATTTTTGATACAATAACCTACTCCGCAATGCGGTACTTGCGTTAATTACACACGGGGCGTGATTAAAATTGTCTCGTTTTTTGTAGTTTGCAAAATATGTAGTTAATTGTGTGTTCGCTCTGTACAGCTTGTAATCACGTATCTATTACAGATCAGTGCTTGTACTGTGTCTCTCAGGTTAAATCTTTATGGGCTATTCGCATATTGCGTCCAAAACCACGTTGAAAATGCGACGCGTGCTTCTTCCTTCACCGATTTGAATGTGTTTCTGAACTCACGAACCTCTGCCATTTGTCTTTGCAATGGCCACCATCAGCTGTACATACACATGTGTAGCGCAGTCTGTGTGGATTAATACTGAATGTGTGTCATTGTTATTACTCTGGGTTTGGGGTAAGAATAGAGCAATATGCTGGTGTTTAACTGCATTGCTTTAAAGCACTCCTGCATTGGCTCACACATATACTCTGCATTGAATACTTTATAACCATGCTGGCCGTTTCTCTCTGTCCCGCACTGAACCCAGTCGACCAATCACAACAGACTGGGTCATCGGATCAGAAAGCGCAGATTAGCCTCATGCAAAGGAAGAGTTTGGGAACAAATGAATCGCTGAACGAATCATGTGGGAGTCGTTGGGATAATTAAGTAAAAGTAAATGCATGTTATACGACAATGAAAGTGTTTTTTTGACCTTACATGCATATCAGCCTGTAATTGGAGACCCCCAAAACTAAAATATGACCTTTTATAATGCATAATAGGGGTTCTTTAACAAAACTGTTTGAATATGTTTGAAAATGCCATCATTTGTCCTGTTTTCAATGCCAGTGAACTCAAAGAATTGTGTTTGATTTTTGTTCAATCTACTTATTTAAAATGGACTGAAATAACACAATTCTTGAATTTTTGGGAGAACAACTTAATTGTTTTATGTTCAATACACTTTCATTTGTAAAAACTAGGTTAACTTAATTCCTTCATGCAGAATTTGGTTGTGTGAAACCCAGCATTTGTTTACAGTGTATTTCTATAGTTATTTTTATTGTAATATAATCTTTAATTTATCTACAATGCTTTCATAACAATAGTTACTTCTAAATCTATACTAATCGCATTATTATTTACAACATACAGCCCAATGTACTGTACTAACACAAAGGAATGTTCCGTAATCACATTTTACAGGTATTTTAACCATATTGTGGTTAATAATTGAAAGGGGGAATCACAATTAATGGTAAATATACTGGTAAATCCATCAATTTAATGGAATATGTACTAGTTCATATATTTACAATGCAAAGTGCTAAAAAGCTTAATTAAATCATCTGTGACCAAAAGATTCATATATACCCTCCAAATCAATCCATGATGTTGCAAGAACCTAAAATGAATCAAAGTCTAATAGTGACTTTATTATTATTTGCCTCTCTGACACTAACAAGAGAAGCCTGCTTGTGGTATGTGGCTGATTACATGAAGTGTGTGTGTGTCTGAGCCTTTGTGTACACACTGACTCCTAATAGCTCTCATTAAGAGTCATTTGATCTAATAGTCAGGGTGGAGCTGGTTAAACTAACATACCTGCGCTGGGGGCCTGCTGTAATTATGGATTCGGCATCAGACTGTCACTGTTTAACACCTTTAGGAAGTGCTCAGTGCGTCTTTGTCTCAATCACAGCAGTCAAACGACAAGTCACGCAGACCGCAAGTAAATCCACTTTCAGCTGCACTTGCTCGAAGCTAAAATCCCCAATCCGACACACGAGTCTCATTGTTTTGACAGTCTCACACATCAGCGAGTTGAAAGCACATAATCATTTAGCTTTAGCAATAACAGCGGCTGATATTACAATAAAAAATGGCACATTTGGCATGTCACTGCTACATAAACAGACCACGTAGACATTATTTAAGCTCACTATGAATGTAAAAACGTTTCACTTAGCATCGCTTTGTGGCAAGTGGGTGTATGAAGGTATGATATTTTGTTGTTGTGATAATTGCTGATGCTTACATCATAATATACAGTATTACCACAATGTTGACATACTGTAAACTGCAAAAAATGTTACTTTAAGTTTATTCTTCAATGTATATGCTCAAGTTTAAAGGTGCTGTAAGTTTTGATCGAATTTCATTCATTCAGTCATGAAGGCACTCAAAGTATGAGTCCATGACTGAAATGCGTCCTCCAGTGGACAGTAGCAGCCTTCGAAATGAGACGCAGATTCAGAGTTCCACATGAGGTGGTTATTAATTAGCAAATAACATAATATTATGTGTGTAAACATTAGCAGGTTACATTGTACCCCCGTGTATTAACACCACGCTACATAACGAGATTTGCAGTGATAAGCAATTTGGCTGTTTGCACCAGACGAAACACGACAGAAATTTAAATACAGCCATTCAGGGATACATAAATATTTAATTCAATTCATCTTTATTTCTATTACGATTTACAATGAATAGTGCACTTACTGCACTCCAACAAAATTGTAAGGTTTATAATCTAATTAATACATATTAATCCTCTTTAACATTATTAAATGTAGATGCTGAATCACTGATATGCGTTGGCTTGCACTGAGTCACAGTTCTGAAGTTCAATTTCAAACGGTTTATTTTATTTTCAAGATCTGAGGTGAACTATCTGCTGCTGCTTTCAGTAGTATGGCAATAAATGTCATATCAAATGACATTCAAACTCACATTATTAGCATTTAACACTGAATAAAACACATGAGGTGTACCTGAGGTGATCATTGTCATTTATCCATTTGTTCGCCTGTGAGAAATAGAAGCCATTTCTAAAATATAAATTTCAGGTGTTGGTTAGAACAAAAACTCGTTTTAACATGAAAATAATACTTCTATCGTTTGCCGTTGCTTTTATTTAGAACACGACTTAAGATCAGCTATAAATCAGCCTTTTAGGCTATATAGTCAGTCAAGCTCCTGTTAATGTCATCAATCTGGCAACCTGCGCTTGCATGTGTTTTGAATCAAGAGTGCAATACCTAGTTCAACCACTGGATGTCAAACTTACATACTGCGTCTTTTTAAAAAAATCTATTGCAAAAGGATAATAAAATACAATTGTAACACTTTACACTAAGGTCTCATTAGTAGGGCCAGACAGAATCTGCAGACATTTTTTGCTATTTTTGCACAGAATTTGTTAAAAATCTGCAGATTTTCATGAGTTTGGGAGAATCATAACTAAAAATTTTATATATTAAATAAAAAGTAATAACTTTTTTACTTTTAATGTTTACAATGCAAATCCAATTAGATCCACTTTATTTTGTAAACAAAGCAAGTCTGTCAAATAATATATCTACTAAAAGACAACAGAAATAGAAAATATAACTTTACAAACTGTTTTGTAAATAAATCATATGAACATTTTAATATTTGTCAATAATAATAATAAAATTAATTTAAAAACTAAATGAATATAAGTTTAGTCACATTTACACAAGTAAATAAACAGAATCAATGATGGGCTAAAGATGCGCTAATTGTGCGGAATTCTGCGTGCGCAGATTCCATGTGGGCCTACTCATTAGGAATGAGTATAAATTCAGACCCATTAGCCACTTTACTAATGGTACAAATTTAAATATTTTGTATATTAATTAAATTGTATGAATTAATACAAAATAGCAACTTTTCTGACAATACAAAATTGTACGTTTACTTGTATTACCCACTTTTCTGACAATACAAAATCGTACAATTTCATTTATTAATTAAATTGTAGGGATGTAACGATTCATGGTGAGCTGGTTGACAATCGATTCAAATATGTGACTGTTCAAACTGGTAGAAATGTTGAATGAATCACAATATATTTTTTGAACAGAGGGGGCGCTGTGTTTACAGGCAAAAACTCGCTTTACTTGCACATCAGCGGCAGGCAAGGGGTGGGGCGGCAGAGTAAAATGACAGCAGTGAAGTGTGCCAGACAAATCCCAAACTGTGTGCAAATACTGCAAAAAGACGTTTATTTATGCTAACAGAAGAACAAATATGATGCACATAAACTTTCAGCACAGTGAAAAACTATGACAGATAATAAACCAAACCACATGGACCCGACGAGTTGCTCCGCTTGCTCCTACGAGTGTTATGGAGATTACACGGTGCATCACTGTTTTCATCGCCAAAGTGTGAAGATATTTTTCAGACAGAAAGAGAAAGTTGTTCTGTTACAGAAGCAGGTAATAGATTAGATCTACTCTCTCCTTTTCAAATTAGTTTATGCATATTTTAATCATTTACTTATTATTTAAAAATGTTAAAGATGATCTCTTCTTAAGTGTATCACACTGATACTTATACTAGTTATATACATATATTTTATACCAGTGGTCAGTCTCCTGGAGCAGATGGCCTATTGACAACCTCTGTACACACATTACTCTCTGGTTTAGCAAAGGCTTTCTTCTCCACACCAGCCATCTCAGTCCCCAGTGAAAGATTTTTCTTATCAGCAGGGGACATTGTAAATATCCAAGGACCTCAGCTTATGGCCGAAAACATAAATATGCTGATATTTCTTTTTAAACATGTCAAATCTCAGCACAGTCACAGTTTGAGTTTGTCTTCTTTAGTATGTATTATTTTGTTGTTATTTTTTGTTTCGGAGGGCTTATTTTCAAAATAGCTATTTAATTTTGGCTAGTTCTGGAGAATGTATTATTTTGCAAAAAATGTGCAGCATTTAAGAAAACATTAAAGGGTTCTTCACCCTAAATTTGTTTCAAATAATTTTGTTAAAAAAAAATAGTGACTAAATCATGAATTGGGAGATTAGTATCGTTAATCATATCGAAACGTGGGTCAGGGGAAATGTTGCATCCCTAATAAATTGTATTTAAAACAAATTAGCCACTTTTCTGACAAAATAAAATCGTACTTTTTTGTATATTAATTAAATTTGATGAATTTATACATATCAGCCATTTTTCTGACAATACATAAAGTATAAGTTTCTTCGTGAGATCAGGTGGATTTTTTTAGTAAATACCTCATATGTTTAGTGCAGAGTTAAGTTTACAATGGGAACCGCTCACATAAAACCAACCAAAACAAAGAACGGCAGACTCTACATGTTCAGCGTGTGTGTGTGAAGGTGCCAACCACCAAATCTGGCTCTGACTGTGTGTGTTTGCGTCTAGTTTAGACTGATGCTCAGATACATCATTAAAAAGGCCAGAAATACTGATGGCGCCCTGTTGCAGTCGCACTGCTTTCATATCCACACTGAGGTGATGAAGACGTGTGCCTGCGGTTTGAAAAGAGCCGAGGGCTTCTTGTGTGTGTGTGTGTGTGTGTGTGTGTGTGTGTGTGTGCGTGTGTGTGTTTGTGTTTGTGCGTGTGTGTGTGTGTACCCCTGCCCTGTTTGGCTGGCCTCCTGAATGCTGAAATGTTAAGACCACACAGACACTGGCAGTCCTCCACAGAAGCCTGGCTCTTTCCTTCCCACTTTCCTCTTTTTTTCCCTCTCTCTCGCTCTTTCTCTCTCTCTCTCTGATTTTTCTTTTCCAGTTTATTCCGTTCTTCCGCTGACTTGCTCAAAAACTCTGTTGATGACGGCCAGTGATGAATTTCCATAATTTCCGGGCTGCCTCGGTTTGAATCTGAGCGTCGTCTGGTCGGCTGTTCAATGTGAAGATCTGTAGGATGACTCTGAAACATGTAAAACAAATGACATTAAGCAGATGTTGTGGAGGCTGTTATGATGCCTTTAATGGTCATCATCATATTAAATCCTTGGAACTTTTTAATATTTAGGTTTTTTATATATGTATTTCTGTACAGTTGAAGTCAGAATTTTTAGCCCCCGTTTAATTTTTTCACCAATTTCTGTTTAATGGAGAGAAGATTTTTTCATCACACAATAGTTTTATTAACTCATTTCTAACAACTGATTTATTTTACCTTTGTCTTGATGACAGTAAATAATATTAGACTAGATATTTTTCAAGACATTTCTATACAACTTAAAGCGACATTTAAAGGCTTAATTAGGTTAACTAGGTTAGGGTAATTAGGCAAGTTATTGTATAATGATGATTTGTTCTGTAGATTATCGAAAAAATATTTAGCTTAAAGGGGCTAATAATATTGACCTTAAAAAGGTTTGTAAAAAAAATCAGTCTGCTTTTATTCTAGCTGAAACACTTTCTTATGAAGGAAAAATATATTATCAGATATACTGTGAAAATTTCCTTGCTCTGTTAAACATCATTTAGGAAATATTTTTAAAAGAATAAAAAATTCAAAGGGGGACTAATAATTCTGACTTCAACTAATATATATATATTATATAGATTATATATATATTTTATTTTATTATTATTTTTTTCTTCTTTTATATATGTGGATTGTTGGTGATAGGTGAGTTATACTCAAATAATTCGGACCAAAATCAAACAAATATATATTTATTCATGATTATTCCTCTAGTTTTCGTTATAATAAATATACTTTTAACAATGCTAGACTTGTCATTAAAAAAAAAGAAATATTATGTTGAAAAAAGGTTTTCTTATTTTGACCGTTAAAATATGTGGGGGGGTTTCCAATCAGACCGTTACAAAAAATTCTTAGTGTTTAGCCCTATAAAAGTCTCATTTATAATTGTCTGAAAAAGGACCATGTGAAATGTTTAAAACATGCTGTAGTTCCATTTGTCAGTCTGCTAGCATGAAGAGTAATATTATTAAAATGGAAGCAAAAAATTGATCCTTCATTTATACATCTAATGAGGGATCCAATTAATCATTTGGAGCTAAAAAAATCTAATTTTCTTTTAAAAGAAAGAAGACAAATTTAATAAAATTTGGCAGCCTTTCATAGGTTATTTTAATGAGATAAATTAATCAGGAAATAACTAAATTAAAGAGGATTAGGCTCATTTTGACTTAAGGTATTAGTCCTCTCCCACACCTACACAACTATTTTGGCAACTATTTCAGAATTTATCTATTCTTTCAGCCCCCCTTTTTTGTTTGCTTGTTTGTTTTTTCTCTTTCTTTTTTGTGCCTTTGTTATTGTTGTTATGTAAGTTGTACAACATTTGTAAGCGAATGTGCTTGAATATTTAAAAGAAATCAAATAAATAAAGTAAAATAGAGTATAAAGTAAATATATTAAATAAAATATATTAAATAAAATATTCTTAAATAGAAGTAAAGTACATTCAATCTTTATGATACATGTTGTGTCTAAATTATATTTCTTTTTTCTTTATTTACAAAAGACTATACAGTATTTCTGACTATATACATGTCAGTGTAACACATTATCTCCCCATATCATCATTGGCTTCTTCACTCTGTCTCCTCTCCACCAATCAGCTGGTGTGTGGTTTGTGGTCTGGCGCAATATGGCTGCCGTCGCATCATCCAGGTGGATGCTACACACTGGTGGTGGATGAGGAGATTCACTCCATTGTGTAAAGAAATATATTTTTGTTTAAATAAAGAAAAAAGAAATATAATCTAGACACTAAATGTAGTATGTAAATTTTATTTAAAATATGAATATAAATATACTGTATAAACATACAGACATACACAATCAAACCGCACAAACTCACTCACACACGTTTAATATTCAATTCATTACTATTGTTTTTTTAATATATATATTTTACTTAATTTGGGATGTTTTACATATTGACTGAGGCAATAATTCATCATTTCCTGGGTTCATTGCTCATTGCTCCCAGAATCTGTTATCTGATTGTGAGTATTTAATTACATCATCTTTCATGCTGTTCATCAGGTAGTCCAAGAATCCTTGGATCAAATAATTCACACTCATTCTTTTTTTCATTGTTCTTGGATCAGTTAATTTGGCCACACAGACGTCCCCCGGTCATCAAAGCAGGCTAGAAAACAGGAATTAGACCATTATAAGAGTGTGAGATTATATCTGTGTCAGCTGGAGACTGCATGGGCCACATCTGGACTGAATGTGTTTGTGCTTCCGCTCCCCGATTGAACAGGGAATCTCACTCCTCTGGCTGGGGGGATGACAGGGGTTTTTGGGACTTTCCCTCCAGCGGTGATTTCATCTGGTTTCCTGGCTCTCCGAAATACCTCTCCTCATGCAGATGATGTGCTCATTCCTTTACTGCATGTCATAAGGATATTTTAGGATCCTTTCATGGTCCTGAAGTTGCTTTTAATAGCATGCTATAGCACGTTTTCCCCTTAATTTTTATATAGTAATTACAGTTACGATATTGTTTATAGTAATTACAGTAATTTTTTATAGTAATTAAAAATTTATCGTAATTATTTTCTGTAGTAAATTAAAATAGTAATTATTGGTCAAATAAATGCCTAATGTCAAAGAAATTAAAATCACTTAACGTTAATATTTTAAATTAAATTAAATATAAAAACAACATTGAAATCATACAGTGTAATAGTAGCAATTATGTTTTTATTTACATTAAATTGGATAACTTAATTAACTAATGTTATTATAAGTGTGTGTGTGTGTGTGTGAGTGCGTGTGTGAGTGCGTGTGTGAGTGCGTGTGTGTGTGCGTGTGTGAGTGCGTGTGTGAGTGCGTGTGTGTGTGTGTGTGCGTGTGAGTGCGTGCGTGCGTGCGTGCGTGCGTGCGTGTGTGTGTGTGTGTGTGTAAATGTTTTTTTAAACTTTGCGTGTTTGTTCTTTAAATAAATAGTTTTTCCCCTTTTACAAGGATTTTTTTTATAAGAAAGCATTTTTGTTATCACTTATTATTTTCTATATTTTAATAAGTACAGGTCAGAATAGGTCTAGTACTATGCTTTAACCTTTTATAGAGCAAAAAAAAACATATGGTAACTTCATTGACATTGATTACAATATATATGAAGTCATTTTAATTCAAAAGTCTTGTAATAACCCACAGCGTTGTCCAATGAATATTTCAATGAGTTCTCTATTAAGTAATAGGTACAGTAAACAATGCAGTTCTTAAGTATTATAAACAGCTATGGTGCCTCAATACTTGTGCAAAGTACTGTACTGTATGTCTACCTGTACTTAATGTATTGTATTTATTAAGATGCAAACAGAAAATATGTACATGATTTTCAGAACAAAATTACTTCAAGTCTCTATAATGTTCAGATCTGGACTCTGTGGAGGCCATTTCATGACTGTCTTGGTTTCGTCAGCTGTATTTATTTTTTTACTGCATTATTAGGGCGTTTGAGATCATTATCATGCTGTAAATTAAAGAAGAAATTGCATAATGAGTTAAAACCTTTATTTCTATTTTAGCGTTCACAATTCCATTATTCAGACAATATTGCAGCTTAAAACAGGACAAATCTACCCTAAAATACATACAATCAGGGCTTGACATTAACACCTGCCAGCCCGCCAAATGCAGGTAGATTTCATCTGTGGCAGGTTAGATAGCCTCTCCTACTAGCCACTTTGGCTGGTTGAATATAATTTTGTAATGGTGGTTTTCTTAAAAGCATTGTTCGACCATAAGGATGGCCCAGAATGCATGCAAATGTTATCTTAGAATAAAGAAGCAGAATGACTGACAAAAACAGTGTTCGCGCGAGCAAGAGAAAGCAGATGAATACAGAATGAGAGGATGATCACTGTTTACGCACAACTGTTTAAAAAGCTTGCACGCTCCCGTTTTCTAGCGTGAAGCAGCCGTGCCTGGAAACGCAACTGCTGCAATGGATTCACTTTGAAATAGACTAGACAAAAAGTGATGCTTGTGCACCCACAGTCCTGCTGCTCTCAAGAGCTCCTGATGTTTTTAAAAAAATTTTTTTTTTTGCAACCAACAGCAGTTGCCATTTTTGCTTTAACCATTCTTTGAACAGATTATTAATTGGCCTAACCATATGCACGCGATCATACAGTATGTTCATTATCACACATGGTAGGCCTATGTTTTTAAGATGAACTCTCTATTTATGTGTAGTTAACTGGTGGTCTGAGAGTCTAGCCATTATTTTAGGTACATGGTAATCATTCTTTTTAAATGTAAATAAAAAAAAAAAAAGAATTGTTGAATAGAAAGTGCACATATAAAGCCATATTTTGCTTGTTTTGACACATTATTTAAAAATTGTTGCATAATTATTTATTTTGGTGTGGTCAAAGAATATTTTGCTAAAATTTGAGAAATAAATCTCTAAATTTGAGCCCTGAGTAGTCATGTGAAATAAAACTATTGCAATGCAATGCTATGGAACCACAACCCATTTGCTCATGCTCATTGAGCAAAGACATACACAACACAAAAAAAAATAAATAAATGAATGAGAAGTCATGTGGAAATAACATAAAATTTAAATCAAGTCATTTTAGCATGCCAAACTCAAATTTTATGCATATGAAATATATTTTCCCAACAACAAAATTGTGTCTAGTGAAAATGGTGAGTGGCTAGTAATGGAAAACTACAAGCCACAGTGGCTGTGATCAACAACATTTATGTCAAGCCCTGCATACAATGTAATGGTACCAATCATGTTTTTATTTACGTTTATTTGAATAACTAAATTATAATTTAAACAGTTAGAACAAATCCTACATAAATCCAAATCCAACCTGTATTTTCTGGTTGTGTTCTAATAAAAATAATGATAAATATGTATACAGTTAAAGTCAGAATTATTAGTCCCCCTTTGATTTTTTTAGATTTTTTTCTTTTTAAAAATATTTCCCAAATGATGTTTAACAGAGCAAGGAAATTTTCACAGTATATCTGATAATATTTTTTCTTCTGGAGAAACTCTTATTTGTTTTATTTTGGCTAGAATGAAAGCAGTTTTTAATTTTTAAAAAAACATTTTAGGGTCAAAATTATAAGCCCCTTTAAGCTATATATTTTTTCGATAGTCTACAGAACAAACCTTCGTTATACAATAACTTGCCTAATTACCCTAACCTGCCTAGTCAACCTAATTAGCCTAGTTAAGCCTTTAAATGTCACTTTAAGCTGTATAAAAGTGTCTTGAAAAATATCTAATAAAATATTATTTACTGTCATCATGGCAAAGATAAAATAAATCAGTTATTAAAACTATGTTTAGAAATGTGTTTAAAAAATCTCTGTTAAACAGAAAGTGGGGGAAAAAATAAACAGGGGGGGCTAATAATTCTGACCTCAACTGTATATGGTCATTATACCATGACTAAAACAACAAATGTAATGTTAGCCTAAATCTTTGCACAGTATTGTATATTGTTTCACTTTTATCTTATGATGGAACTTTATTTTGTCCAATATTTTAACCTTTTTTACACAAATATTATTCAGAAGATATTTTTTTAAACATTTAATACTCTTCTGCTGTATAAAAACACACTTTTCTAGATGTAATTTGATGTGAACACCAGTGGCACTGAGGCGACCCGTTGAGCCCAAAGTTGCCCATGATCTCTCTAACACTCATTCCTGGCTTTCTATTTTCTCCACACCGCCGGGATTGAACCGAAAACCTTTGTGTTCGCAGCCCAGACTGTTAACCACTTGGCTGCCCTCAACCTCAAGAGATGCTTCTTGGGCGAGCAAATGAAACCGAACACTTTATCCAAACCAGAGGTGGCTGCATGTTCCTCGAGGACAGAATCGAAAACAAGCCACTTCACGTTCCAGAAGCTTCCCATTGTTCGCCTCTGGTCTTCATATTACCTGCAATGTGGTCTTATTGTAACTTCTGCTCCAGTGATTCTCAACACCCCCAGAAAAATGTAAATATTACCCTGCACAAATCTGTCTTCGGGGAGGATCAGTAGTGAAATTTACTGGTGATCAGAGTCCGCTGTCTCTCCGAGCACAGAAAATTGTGTTTTATATGAATTTGAAGGCGCACAAAGCACATCTTTGTCCATTTTATTTCCCCCCACGCTGGATTTATGTTAGCCTGTCTGGATTCAGCCTGTCACCAAAAATTATATCGAAGACAAATTTGATAGCAGACAAATTGGCTTTGTGTGAAAAGGTAATGCGGCTCTTCCTGGGAGGTTGAGTTATGCTGGCGTTCAGCTTTTTACATGCGTCACATGGCTTGCAGGTTCAAAGTAACATGTCCTGAAGTTACACGGAGAGTCAAGCTAATGATTTTTCCATTAGCTGTAATGTTTTCATTGTGGTGGAATAATGTATTGTTTTGTCTATGCCATTTTTCATGCTTTATAGGAGACGTGTGTGATATATAATTTGAGTTGTCTTTTTTTATTTATTTTTTGCTGGATTTAGACCACCAAATGGAAATATTTAATGGATGTTTTCATTTGCTATTGGTCTGTTAAAGAATGGGCGAAATTTTGTCTGGTTAAAATATCTAAAAATACTTGAGAAGGACTCGAGACGTAATTGTTGACTATTTTCTACTTTACTAAAATGAATAAATAGATTAAATAACTAAATTATATATATACAGTTGAAGTCAGAATTATTAGTCCCCCTTTTATTTTTTCCCCAATTTCTGTTTAACAGAGAGAGGATTAAATCAACACATTTCTAAACATTTTTTCTTTGCCATGATGACAGTAAATAAATGTATTACTTGATATTTTTCAAGTTATTGTATAATGATGGTTTGTTCTGTAGACTATCGAAAAAATATAGCTTAAAGGGGCTAATAATTTTGATTAATTTAAACCTTAAAATGTTTTTTTAAAAAATTAAAAACTTATTTTATTCTAGCCGAACTAAAACAAATAAGACTTTCTCCAGAAGAAAAAATATTATCAGGCATACTGTGAAAATTTCCTTGCTCTGTTAAACATCATTTGGGAAATATTTAATAAAGAAAAAAAAAATTCAAAGTGGGACTAATAAATCTGACTTCAACTGTATATTTATTGTAACTGATGGACGCTGTACATCTGAGGTGAGGGTCCACGTGCAGTACTTTATTACACAGAGAATGGTCAGGCAGGCAATGGTCACAATCAGGAGCAAATGGTAACATACAGGGAAATCCAGAAGTGTTGTCAGATAGCAGGCAAATGGTCAATACAGGTGGTTGGCAGGATAAACAATAAAACAAGGCGAGGGTCAAAACATGGAGAGACTAAATATAGAAAATGCTTTGTAATATTACAGAGTATGTACCAACAAGACTCAGCCATGTCTGTGAGTGTGTGTGCTGTTTATATGGTCCATGTAATTAGTCTTGAGTAGCTCCCAGCTATGTGTGTGTTTGTGTGTGTAATCAATGGAGAACAGGTGTGTGTGTGTGTGGTGCCTGAAGGGAGTTGTAGGTCATGTGGTGGCAGAATTGTAGTAAAAGTGAATGAAGGTTCTGCAGCGATCTATGAGGGTTACACACACACACACATATATATATATATATGTGTGTGTGTGTGTGTGTGTGTGTGCGTGTGTGTGTGTGTGTATGTATGTGTATATATGTATACACATGTAGATTGTAATGTATATGTACACTGTAAAACCCAAAAGTTAAGGTAACTCAAACTAATTGAGGAAAACGATTGCAACAAACCATTTAAGTTCAAAAACTAATTTAAATGAGTATTGTGAACTTAACCCATTTGAGTAAATGAAGCAATTTGAGCACAGTAAAACCCAATAAATGAAGAGAACTCAAACCAACTGAGTACTGTAAAACCCAATAAGTTAAGGCAACTCAAACTGTTTGAGGAAACCGATTGCTACAAACCATTTGAGTTAAAAAACTAATCTATATGAGTACTGTGAACTTACTCCATTTAAGTTGAAGTAATGAGGTATTTAATTAACTCATTACCTTCAACACTGAGTTCAAAACTCTTTTCAAATAAGTAAAATTAACTTTCAGTCATTTGATAAAGTTGGCTGTTGGGTTTTACAGTGTATGCATATATAACAAATTAAGTGATTTTGTGCATGAAAACAAATCTGTAAGTGGACTCAAATAATAAACTTAATTTAAATAGAGAGCAAGTTTTTATGATATCTTTTCTTGTTTTCCAATAAAAAATGCACCTAATTTTTACTTGTTTTTTTTTTTTTTTTGCATAAAAATGAATACCTGAATTTATTTTCCTTTTTCAGTAAATAAATCTTTAATAGTTGTTGCTTTTTTAATAATTGCACTTGAAAAAAAAAAAACAAGCAAGAAAATCAGTGTTGCCACTGCAGATAATCTCACACCTCCAAAATAGTGACTGTAACTAAATAATCTACAGTGAACAGGGCTGTAGCCAGGGGGGGGTTCGGGTGGTTCAAAATAATCCAGAATTCAGAATTTGGCTTTTACATGTGCTGGTTTGTCTCATTTTTGACTGCTGTGCCATCATACATTGTGAAAATTACTGATAGATGAAGGCTTTAAGACAAATGTAATTTTTAATTATTCAAGTAACCAAATTCTGACTGAGGGAAGTTGAATGAGATGGCCAGATTATTAGGCTACACTTTTTAGTTTAAAACAAGTTTTACCAGATTCCTTTTTTTTCTTAAATGATGAATGATAAAACATCTGTATTTAAAAATAAGCATTTTTTCATATTTCCTTATTTATTAATTTTTTTAAATGCTAATCTCATGATATTGTATCTAAAACTGTAATAATTTACAGTTTAAATGCAAATTTGTAAATAAATATTTTGTAATAAAATAGTGTGATAAGCACCTTGACAAAATTGTAGGAAATATTTTTAGTACATCAAAAAGTGTGGTTATGACCACCATCCGCCAAGCTGATCCAGCAAAAATGAGTGCTTAAAATGTTAATAACATGCTGTATTTAAACCTCGCATGAGGCGAATAATTGCAAAAAAAGTCCCCTTTTTCATGAAAAAGAACCACCTCATTCAATAGGCTTGCTACGGGCCTGGTGAAGCGTAGCGAGAAATCACATAATGGCAGACGTGTAAAGGCGCTGACAGTCAAATACTGA
The DNA here is from genome assembly GCF_903798145.1 of Danio aesculapii. Lineage (NCBI taxonomy): Eukaryota > Metazoa > Chordata > Actinopteri > Cypriniformes > Danionidae > Danio > Danio aesculapii. The sequence goes on along the minus strand of NC_079454.1, from coordinate 44,701,950 downwards.
TTTCAGAGCACCGAGATGAAAGATTGCTCCTCTAAATAAAGCCTAGCAGCACCAACGACTTACTCAGGATTGAAAATATGACACTCTTTACTTTAAACAGCGGCTCCTAGATTATATTCGGAGACAAATGTGTTTGATTGTGAAAGTTTTGCGCGCGTGTGTTTTGCTGCTTGTCTTTGTTGTCTGGCGCGGGCCGGTTAGTCCAGATACAGAAGTAGCTCACTCTTTCTGTGCCAGCTGGAGCTCTGCCAAATCCAGCAGGAGTTTTTCTCTTTCTCCTGTTTGATATTTACTTTACGGCCTCGCTGCAGTCTGAAGGAGACACTGGGCCATTTTAATGTGGAAAAAGGAGCTAGTTGTGCATTTGGGCTGCGTGCGCTGCTGTCTTATCCCTCCACTAATTTGCCCAGAATAGACTTGAGGCTACGGACTCTTAGACGCTCTTGTAATGGCTTTCCAAAAAGGTGCTGGCCAGTGTCATCATGCGACTGACAGTATGTGTCTATGATGATTATGCAAGTTCGTATCTGATCATTATTTTCCCCCCAATTCCAAGTCACATCATTCTTAATAACTGCTATTAATGTTGTCTCTCATTGACCCTTGTGTACTGTTCAAATTGACTACCCTTTCATTATGTTAGTGGCTGTTTTTGCCGATTGATTTCCATTTTAACAGAATTTTTTGATTGCAAGCTATGACACCATATAATTGTGCAGTCTTGAATAGTTTACTCTGTTGGGAAGACGTAAAACTTTTAAAACTCTTAATTTTTACTGTTGGTCATCAGTTGGCACCATTAACCCTTTAGATAGGCCTGTGCAGAAAAACTCGTCCTTCATTTATTCCAAATTTCAATGAAAGTTTCTTTCTTCTATGCAGAAGAAGATAGATTAGATTAGATTCAACGTTATTGTCATTACACATGTGCAAGTACAAGACAACGGAATGCAGTTTAGGTCTAATCAGGAGTGTAATAACAGCAAGTGCAGGATATAGGTTTAAGTTATAGAGTGCAATTATAGAAAAACTATGGTAATGTTTACAGATGGATGAACAGAGATGCGACGCAGTGGCGCAGTAGGTAGTGCTGTCGCCTCACTGCAAGAAGGTTGCTGGGTCGCTGGTTCGAGCCTCGGCTCAGTTGGCGTTTCTGTGTGGAGTTTGCATGTTCTCCCTGCGTTCGCATGGGTTTCCTCCGGGTGCTCCGGTTTCCCCCACAGTCCAAAGACATGCGGTACAGGTGAATTGGGTAGGCTAAATTGTCCATAGTGTATTAGTGTATGTGTGAACGTGTGTGTGGATGTTTCCCAGAGATGGGTTACGGCTGGAAGGGCATCGGCTGCGTAAAAATGTGCTGGATAAGTTGGCGGTTCATTCCGACTAAGTCGAAAAGAAAATGAATGAATGAATGAATGAATGAATAGAGATTTACAATAGAGGACCAAAGAATGTTGGTAAAACACTGTAAATGACTTTCACAGTTTGCAACACCCCCCCACCCAACATTCTTCAGAATATCTTGTTTTGTGTTCTAAGGATGAAAGAAATTCTTAAAGGTTTAGTATCACTTGAGCGTCAGTACATGGTGAGGATTTTTTATTTTTGAGTGAACTATCCCTTTAAAGTGTAATCATTAGGCACAATCTGCTCATAGTGGTAGCAAGACAAAAAAATAAGATTGGTAAGAAATTATTTTTTTTAATTAAGTTGGAAAATTAGATTTAATCAAATAATTAATCCATCAGGAACCCTTTAATCTATAGTGGCTCCTGATTGGAGTCTCCTGAAGCACAAAGTCTCAGGTTGTTAAAACTCTTTAGGTGTAAGGAATGCTGAAACATGATCCTTCACTTCATAAGAATCACAAGACGAAGTGTCATAAAATAATTATTTTTTTTAACTAAATATCGACAGGTTCCAAAATAATGGCGTGAGCTGATAATATGGGACCAAAATAACAATAAGGACCAAAAATGAACTAATAAAACTTACTTTTAGATTGTGGAAGATCAATTCTTCAGATTCTGGCAAAAACAGATATAAGGCTGCTCCATCAACTTGAAAGGTTAAAACTTGATAAATATTTAAAGAGGTAGTTCTCCCCAAAATAATGATCTCACCATTTTCTCTCCCTTTAAAGCAATGGTCTCAAACTTAATTCCTGGAGGGCCGCAGCTCTACATAGTTTGCCTCCCACCACCTCCTACTCACACCTACTTAATAGTCTCTAGCAGTCTTGAACACCTTGATTAGTTGGATCCACTGTGTTTGATTAGGGTTGGAGAAAAACTGAAATCCAGTTTGAGACCTATGCTTTAAACCTTTATGAGTTTCTTTCCTTTGTTATAGATATTTTGAAGAACACTGGTTGCTGGCACTAATCGGCTTCCAAAGTAGAACAGGAAAGTCAATGGGTGCCACCAACATTCTTAAAAATATCTTCTTTTTAACAAAAGTTACTCAAACAAGTTTTGAACAAGTGAAGAATGAGTAAAGGTGGCTCAGTGGTTAGCATTGTCATCTCACAGCAAGAAGGTCGCTGGTTCGAGTCCGGGCTGGGTCAGTTGGCATTTCTGTGTGGAGTTTGCATGTTCTCGTTGTGTTAGTGTGGGTTTCTTTCAGATGCTCCGGTTTCCCCCACAGTCCAAAGACATGCGGTATACTGTAAGTGAATTGGATGACCTACTGTAAACTGGCCGTAGTGTCTGAGTGTTTGTGTGAATGCGAGAGTGTATGGGTGTTTCTCAGTACTGGGTTGCAGCAGAAAGGGCATCTGCTGCATAAAACATATGGTGGAATACTTGACAGTTCATTCCACTATGGTGACCTCTGATAAATAAGGGACTAAGCTGAAGAAAAAAGAAAGAATGAGTAAATGATGTCAGAATCTTCATCCCTTTACTGACACTGGATCTCATGATTCTTATGAAGTGGAAGATTGTTTCAAGATTCCTAGCTTTAAAAATGTTTTTAAAAACCTCCAATCAGGCTGCAGTTCTGAACCATTTAACGTTAATTAAAGGCTTATGGATGGTTTAATGAATGGTTTCACATCTAATTCTTCACCTTCATTCTTAAAGTCATAAGCACTTTCTGCATTCTCAGAATTGCTTCTCATTTTTGGGCCTTTTTTCCAGTAAAGGAAACCTACTTAATAATTATGCACATCTTAATATAAGGTGTTTATCACTTAATCACAGTCATCATTAAAAAATGTGCATCACAAGGCTTGGGTTGAAGGACTCTGCTGAATGCCGAAGATGTGAAAGCGAAGAAGGCGACTCGATCCCTGTGGTCCCATTCCAAAATACAGGAATTCTGGGTTAAAGTGCAAAGTTTCATTCAGGATGTTTCTGCATGCTGCTTTTCATTTTGTCCTAACATATATGTACTGGGAGTGGATTCAAATAAGTATTATGATTGGAAGCCAAATCATTTTGATATGAGAGTATGGCGTTCAGCAGTTCCACCATCATTTCAAGAATGGGTTACAGAACTGGGGAAGGTGGCAGCATATGAAAAGATGACATATAGATTACTTGATAAATTGGATGTTTATCAGAGAAGAGGGGGAAATTATTTGGCATTTTTGGAGAATGAATAAGGTCACTGTGGTGAGACGTACAGTAAAAGTGTAATTATTATTGTGTAATTATTTGATTTATTTATGTATTATTATGATTGTTTTGATATTGTATTTATGTAATGTTTTATCTTTTATTTATTTATTTTTACTATTATTATGTTCTGTATGTGTGTGTGTTTTATTTTTTTATTTATTGAGTCTTATATTATTTATCTGTATTTACTGGATTTATGAGAGCAACATCTAATGACTGCCGCTGTTGGGGAGGGGAGGGAAAAGGGGATGTAAAAGGAGGTAAAAATTGAATTTAAAAAATTGAATAAAAAATATGTGCTTCGCTTTCTAATAATTATAAATTAATTCAGTAGTAGTTATTATGATTTAAGTAGTTTGGAATTGGTACAATGTGCTTTGAGGACAAAGTATGATCAGAAAATTGACTTGCATAATAATTCTGCACGCACTGACTGCATTATATGGGTTCGGTCTTGTCTGGGGAGGTTCAGTGTTCGGCATGTGCCAACACAGTGTTGTTGTTTGCCAAGCATAGCACTTCATTGTCAAAGCCAAATCCCCACCCTGATGGGACAGATTAATAATAATATTTTAAGGATGTGGAATATGTAACTTTTCAAAACTTTTTTATGGAAATGAAATTAGATTCGGTTTGATGCCATATGGCAGAGTCAGGGTTGATTGTGGCTTGAAAGGCCACGGGGCAATAATGAAAGCTTTATAAAGAGGGGAAATGGAACACCTGTCTCATAGTCAGAGCCGTGCCATACACACACAGACATCACAGAGATAAAATCAAGACCCACCAGAAACCATGCTCACGGATTATGAGGCAGTTTTTCCACAGACCATCTCAGTTTACCTGAATAAAATAGTATTTTATGTTAGTGGCTAATTCATATGAATTTAAATGACCTCTTTTGTACATTTTCATAAAATCTGCTTATACTTGAGTGCTGGTTATGTGCAGGGGTAGGCAATCATGTAAAAGAGGGCAGCACAGTGACTCACATCGCCTCACATCGCTGGTTCAAGTCTGGGCTGGGTCAGTTGGCGTTTCTGTGTGGAGTTTGCATGTTCTCCACGTGTTGGTGTGGGTTTCCTCTGGGTGCTCCGGTTTCCCCCACCAAAGACATGCACTATAGGTGAATTGAATAAACTAAATTGGCCTTAGTGAATAAGTGTGTGTAAATTAGAGTGTATGGGTGTTTCCAAGTGCTGGGTTGCAGCTGGAAGGGCATCCACTGCGTAAAACATATGTTGGAGTAGTTGGCGGTTCATGCCGCTGTGACGACCCCTAAAAAATAAGGAAAATGAATGAATGACCATGTATAAGAGTTACATTTGCCCATTAGATTGGTGTATATGTATATTGTATATGAATATATTCACACAAGATTAGTTTATGAGGTAATTGCTTTCTATACAGTGCACAGGCTGGAGTTGAGGTATTTGTTTTTACTTTTGTTTAAAAACGATTAATTCAGAATAAGAAAAGACAGGTAAATGAACATCATTACAATGTTCTTTTTAATTACTGAGTGTTCATTTATCATGTAATCACAAGAAATATTGGAGTAATAAAATCAATGTTATTAATATAATTAGATTTGGTGCAAATTGGGGTTATTATTCATTCATTCATTCATTTTCCTTTGGCTTAGTCCCTTTATTCAAGTTATCCAGCATATGTTTTACGCAGCGGATGTCATTCCAACTGCAACCCAATACTGGGAAACACCCATACACACTCATTTACACACATACACTATGGACAATTTATCCAATTCACCTGTACCGCATGTCTTTGGACTGTTGGGGGAACCGGAGCACCCTGAGGAAACCCATACTACCAAACTTCACACAGAAATGCCAACTGGTCAGCGCCAATAGCCTAGTGGTTAAGTGCGCTGACATATAGCACCATGGTGCTCACGGTGACCCGAGTTCGATTCCCGGCTCGAGGTCCTTTGCCGACCCTTCCCCTCTCTCTGCTCCCAATACTTTCCTGTCTTGTATCCTCTACTATCGTATCCAAACTAAAGGTGAAAAAATCCAAATAAAAAATGCCTACTGACCCAGCTGAGGCTCAAACCAGCGACCTTCTTGCTGTGAGGCGACAGCGCCAACCACTGAGCCACCATGTCGCCCTTGGGGTTATTATTGTTAACTTAAAAATAAATGTAAACACCAAATTACTAAATAAAATATGTCAAATGAAAAATAGACAAATTTATCGTGTCTATTTATAGTGGCTGTTAGTCAAGTCAAGTCCCCTTTATTTATGAGAATTAGGTATGAAATTTCATGAATGTAAAACAGGTTTCATACATCAAGCAGTTCTGCAGAAATGCTTCTTTTTACTATGAGTCAGTTCATTGATAATTCATTTTGAGTCAGTTTGATGATTCAGTTTGATGATTTGGTTTGAGTCAGTTCATTGATGATTCAGTTAAGTCAGTTCATTGATGATATAAGCTGCATTCCATTCAGAAGGGCTCAAAGCGATGCCCTAACATTCCAATGCCATAATCGTAATAATGTGACAAACGAGGCCCTGACACTCACAAAACATTAATAATAAAAAAACGATAATATACATTCATTTATAGAAAAAGTCAAACTCCAATTTTGATTCTGTGTGACATCAAACAAACAGTGTCCATTAATTGTACCCTTGAAAATCCTTCATTCTGAAGGGCACTTCAAAGTGGCCACATTTTAGCACTTTGGTTTATTAGTACACTTCAATATGGCAGTCTTTTTTGTTTTGTTTTGTTTTTTTTTCAATCTAATGTGCCCTTCGGAGGGCAATATGTCCCATTCAGAACTCACCGATCATTCAGTATTCAGTTGGATGATTCAGTTTGGGTCAGTTTTTTGATTCAGTTTGATGATTCAGTTTGAGTCAGTTCATTGATTATTCAGTTTGATGAATCAGTTTAAGTCAGTTCATTGATTAAATTTATGTCAGTCCGATGATTCAGTTTCAGTCAGTTCCTTGATTCAGTTTGATGATTCAGTTTCAGTCAGTTCCTTGATTCAGTTTGAGTCAGTCCCTTGATTCAGTTTGATGATTCAGTTTTAGTCAGTTCATTAATTCAGTTTGTTGATTCAGTTTAACGATTCAGTGCGAGTCTGTTCATTGATTATTCAGTTTGATGATTCAGATTGAGTTCGTTCATTATTTCAATTTGAGTCAGTCTGATGATTCAGTTTAAGTGAGGTTTTTTTTTTCAGTTTGAGTTGATTCAGTTTGAGTTAGTTCAATGATTCAATTTGGGTCAGTTCATTCATGATTTTGCAGTGACTTTGTGATGTTGTCCATTGCAGTTCAATACAGGTGTAGTAAACTATTAAAAAGAACTGGCTCAAAAAGATATTTGTTAAAGGGATAGTTCACCAAAAACATAAGAGATAAACAGAATTTACAATTAATTAATTTATTAGAAAGCAATTTAATTTTAGTACATCGGTCTGAACAGAATAGAATACATGAAATTTATGGAAATCTATAAATAACTTTAATAATAATAATTGTAAAGCAAAAAAAAAAACAAAAAAAAAACACACAATGTAGTTTTGTTTTTAGGGAACAGAAATGAAGGAGGAACATGGTGTATCAATTCAGAAATCTAAATATACATATCAGGACCACTAACCAACTGAAGTGTATATTTTGTGTGTATATACCACTAACCAACTGAAGTGTTTGTCAGTTGTATAAATGGCGATCTGTTGTTTTTCAGGACACAGGCCGAAGTTGGATGACTCTCCGAAGGCCGGACTGTTCTCTGACCGTCTCAGTGAACTGGAGCGCATCCGTCAGACCACCATGAGGGTCACTGTGCCAACACAAACACCCAGACCCTCACTCAGCAGCCCCAACTCCTACACGCCGCAGGGCCAAACGCAGATTACAGGTAATACAGCTCTTCTGTTCTTCTGGTCTATATATTTGTGGGAATTTAATGTATCAGTTCTGTCCAAACAGCTTAAAAAAGATGATTTTCATCATAGGTGCCTTAATAATATTTTAGCTCTTTGTAAATTGACGATGCAGTGATGCAAAACACTACGTCTCATCTTTAACCCATAAATACAATTTACAACCTAAAATGCTGATGCCAAAAAAGTGAAGATCCTCATAATTCATCAAACACCCAAACAATGATTCTTCGTCTGCATTCAAAGCCACATGAATCAAGCAAACAATCGTTTAAGTCACCGCTAGCCTGTCAGTCATAATTGCCGTTTCCTTTATTCAAGTTATCACTTACAGCGATTATATTAGCTCATGCGCCCAAGCATTTCAGCATATCTGCAGTATGTCAGCGTCGGTGTGGTTTATCTAAGCTGAAATCGCACACCTCAGCCTGATGGACAAGTGGAAAGCGAGTTTGAAGCGCCTCGGGCAGAGCCTTGTGTCTCTGAGAGCGAACACAATATCGCCTGCCCTTAATTACTGCTCCGAAAGCGCATGTCCTGCGCTCTGGCTCCTGTTACTGTAGCGTCCCACTGCCAACTGACTGAAGCCGAGCAACAATGTGTCGTATTTGTTGACTTGTGCAATTATTTGCCGGCTTTTAAACTGATACTTTGCATGACAGGCAGTTTGAGTTATGAGGCGTGAAATATGTCGGCTTAGACAAACATTTGCGAATGCCTTCATTTAAATTCTTTACTGGGGAATCATGCTGTACTTGCTGTGCACATGCAAAACAAAAAAAGACATTTTATTACTTTTTATTAATTACTTTTTACTATTTTATTACTTTTATTTTATTACTTTTGTCTCTAATCCAAATATCTAAAAGTTCTTATAAAAAGAAGCATTTTATCGACAAGTTAAAAATTATTTGGTTTCTGAAATATTAAAGCATAGTTCAGTCAAAAGAAGATTTTGAGCACAAAAGAAGATATTTTTAAAAATGTTAGTAACCTGTAACCAGTGGCTTCCATAGTAAGGAAAACAATACTGTAGAAGTCAATGGTTACAGGTGTCCAACATTTTTCAAAACATCTTCATTTTTGTTTAACAAAAATTCTATTTTGAAAAATGATCATGCGTTCATTTATTATCTTTTCGGCTTAGTCCCTTTATTAATCCGAGGTCGCCACAGCGGAATGAACCGCCAACTTGTCTAGCACATGCAAACTCTACACAGAAATGCCAGCTGACCCAGCCTTGGCTCGAACTAGCAACCATCTTACTGTGAGGCGACAGCACTATCCACTGCGCCACTGCGCCGGTCTTTGAAAATTGTTTTATCTTAAAAATCTAGCTAATTTTGAAACATGTTAGAAATCTGTAACCATTGACGTCCATAGTAGAAAAAACAAATACTATGGAAGTCAATGGTTACAGGTTTCCAACATTTTTTAAACATCTTCATTTGTGTTCAACAAACATCTTATTTTGAAAAATCTTAAAAATTGATCTTATTTTGAAAAAATGTTATAAAACCTGTAACCATTGACTTCCATAGTAGGAAAAAAAATAATACTGTGAAAGTCAATGGTGACAGGTTTCCAACATTTTTCAAAATATTTTCATTTGTGTTCTACAAAAATCTTATTTTGAAAAACGTTTTATCTTTAAACTGTATCTTATATTTTAAAAAATTATAAACCTGTAACCATTGCCTTCCATAGTAGGAAAAACAAATACTGTGAAAGTCTATGGTTACAGGTTTCCAACGTTTTTCAAAACATCTTCGTTTGTGTTCAACAAAAATCTTATTTTGAAAAACGTTTTATATTTAAAATGTATCTTATATTTTAAAAAAAATATATAAACCTGTAACCATTGGCTTCCATAGTAAGAAAAACAAATACTGTGAATGTCTATGGTTACAGGTTTCCAACATTTTTCAAAATATCTTTATTTGTGTTCAACAAAAATGTTTTATCTTAAAAAGTTATTTTATTTTGAAATATGTTGAAACCTGTAACCGTTGACTTCCATAGTAGAAAATACACATACTATGAAAGTCAATGGTTACAGGTTTCCAACATTTTTTGAAATAACATTTAGGTTCAACAGAAAAAAAGGAACGTTAACTTTTTTGTGACAAGTGAAAGTGCGTATTTTTTCCCTTAAAAACTAGCTAAATAATCTGCCAATAGGGTAAGGAAAATAATTTTACTTCAAACCGAATACAAGATTATTTTACTTACACCATTAACAAATTATTTTGCTTGATTGAAATGAAAACTATTCTAAAAAATGCTTCTTAATTTAAACATTTTCAATATTTGAACTCGAAACAAGACAGACTTGAAGTACAATTTTTTTGTCTTCTTTTTGTAGTGGCACAAGGCAAAGAGACATTGAGGAAGGATTGTAGGCAATTAAATTGTCAACTTTAAATTAATGTTTAAATGTGTTGGTTAATTACATTCATATATTAGTGTCTTGTGAGATTTACTTAAAATGATGGACAAGTTCTGATGTATAGAAATTAATATTGTATAGAACAGTTAACAGTGCCCTTTCTTCATTCAAGTCACTATCCCTTTAAAGGGACAGTTCACCCAAAAATGTTAATTTGTTGTTAATTTACCAGCACAGGCTCATTGGAAACACTTGCTAAGGTTTAGGTCAGTAATTCCCAGGTCTAGATGATCTGTATGATCTTGTGTATGTGTACAATAAGGACATGTATTTGAAACCTACAACAAAACGCAAAACGTACCCTAATTAACACAATTAATATTTGCAAAAAATTATAATAATAATTTATTTATTTATTAATTTTTTTTTAAAATGCTTCATAAAATCTTTGTATCAGTATCAGGCAGATATTCATTTTTTCATATTCATTATTTGTTTTTGTTTTGTTTGTTTTTACTCTAAAAGGGCTGTTAGCTGATGACTTTCATTATCTTCTGTAATGTTCTACTAAATAAAAAAAATCATACATTTTTTTTAACCCATTCTCTGATTGTTCCTTCAGATCCACGGCAGGCTCAATCTTCCCCACCATGGTCATACGACCAGACCTACCCATCGTACCTGAGTCCCATGGCCTCCCCGTCAGTTCACTCCACCACTCCACTGTCGTCCAGCCGGGCCACGGGTCTGCCCTCCATCAGCGATGTGCCCAGACGTCTTCCAGGTAACCTCCAGCCTCAGGCCTACAGCAGGTGCGCCTCCGACACTGCAGTGGGCAGAGGGTGGGCACAACATTTACAAATATGAGGCTTATATGTTCAGTGAAATGTTTTTGAATGATAATTGAAAACTAAGGGGTTTATTTTCTGCTTTTATAACATCTCTTCAAATTGATATCATATAGTCATATATATATATATATATATATATATATATATATATATATATATATATATATATATATATATATATATATATATATATATATATATATATAGTCATATAATATTATTTATTTATTATTATTATTTTTTGTTTGGAATAAAAGCTGTTTTTCACTTTTAAGTGAAATTTATTTATAAACTAATTTCAAGAGGAGACTGTGCTTATGATTGAACACAGCTGGTCATGCATTAGCCAATTCATGATTCACCAATCAGACGATTCCTAAGCCACTATAAATACCCCAAGTCCCATATTACAGCCATCTTTGTTTTGAAGAATCCCCCCTTCCACCCCTACTCCTCCTTCTTTCCTAGATGGGTGGCACGGTGGCCCAGTGGTTAGCACTGTTGCCTCACAGCAAGAAAGTCACTGGTTCTAGTCCTTACCAAGCCAGCCGACATTTCTGTGCGGAGTTTATACATTCTCTGTTCACGTGGGTTTCACCCGGTTTTCTCCCACCGTCCAAAAACATGCAACTTAAGTTAATTGATTAATCCAAATCGGCACCATAGACATGCTCCTAGTAAGTAGTTATCTCTTAAGAGCAATCACTATCTGTTCAATAGCTACTACAGCAGGGGAGTTCTTGAGATCTACCTGACCTCAAACAACCCTCACGCCTTGCAAACGGGAGGGAGCCCCGGGCTCGAGGATCTTATGAGCTCAGGGCTCTCTCCCAGGACAGCATGCCAAACAAGCTTTATAATCAATCATCAGCTAAGTGTGAACTCTTGAAGGTCAGTATTATTAGCCCCTTTAAGAAATATATTTTTGTTTCCGATTGGCGACAGAGAAAAACACTGTTATTCAATAACTTGCCTAATTAACCTAACTTTCCTAGTTAACATAATAACCTAGTTAAGCCTTTAAACTGCACTTCAAGCTGAATACTAGTGTGCAAAATAACTACTATAATGTTATGTACTGTCACCATGGCAGAGATAAATAAAATTGAGTTATTAAAACTATTCAGTTTAATAATTTGTTGAAAATCTTCTGTTAAGGAGTAGTTGGAAAATATTCATAAAATCATAAAATTTCACAATAAGGGCTAATTATTTTGACTTCAACAGTATTATATGCAGTATGCAGTATATTTTTGAAATATTATCCCTTTGCACACCAGAAAATAACACTGAATTTTGTGAATAAGCTGCACACAGGCATCATTTGCATATAAAATGTGCATATTTTGGTTAAAAAGAATCATAATATCTTAATATGCATAATTTCACTGAATTCTAAAATGTTTATGTTAAGTGTCTATTCCACCATGCAAAGACTTCAAGAATAATGACTCTATTCATATATTTTTCTGGAAACGTGACATTAATTTTATGGGAAATCAATCTTTAATTCAATTCAATTCACCTTTACTTGTATAGCGCTTTTACAATGTAGATTGTGTCAAAGCAGCTTCACATAAAAGATCATAGTAAATTGAAACAGTGTAGTTCAGTTTTTAAAGTTTAAGGTCAGTTCAGTTTAGCTCAGTCCAGTGTGGTTTAATAATCACTAAAACTTCACCAATTGGCGAAAGTGAAATCTTCTGCAGTAAATCTTCAGCTGTCCTATTTACTACCAACAATTATAGTGTGATTTATGCATTTTAGCACTAAAATAAATTACACATTTTACCAAGTAACAGCTGTTGTGCCGTGCATGATTGGAGTTGACCTAATAGAAAAAAAAATGCAGTAAAGTGTAGTGTGTGTGTGTGTGTATGTGTATGTGTGTGTGTGTGTGTGTGTGCGTGTGTGCGTGTGTGTGTGTGCGTGTGTGTGTGCGTGTCTGTGTGTGTGTGTGTGTGTGTGTGTGTGTGTGTGTGTGTGTGTGTGTGCGTGCGTGTGTGCGTGTGTGTGTGTGTGTGTGCGTGTGTGTGTGATTTTAGTGATTTAATGTACTTTAGAAGGTACTTAAAATTTTTGAAAACAGTTTAAAGAAGCAGTATGTAAGTTAGACACCCAGTGGTTGAGCTAGGTATTCTGGTTCAAAACACATGCAAGCACAGGTTGCCAGATTGATGACCAACTGAAGCGTCCTTGACTATCGAGCCTAAAGGCTGATTTAGGGCTGATTTGAGTCGTGTTCTATATAAAAAGCAACGACACGCAACAGAAGGAATATTTGCCTTATTAAAAGAAATTTTTGTCCTAACCAACGCCTGAAATGTATATTTTAGAAACGGCTTCTTTTTCTCACAGGTGAACAACTGGATAAACTAACAATGATCACCTCAGCTACATCTCATGTGCTTTATTCAGTGTTAAATGCTAAGAATGGGAGTTTGAATGCCATTTTACTTGACATTTATTGCCATACTACTGAAAGAAGCAGCAAATAGTTCACCTCAACTCTTGAAAATAAAAAAATGTTTTTTGAACTTGAACTTCATGTTTGAAATTGAACTTCAGAGCTGTAAATCAGTGTAAACCAACACATATCAGTGATTCAGCATCTACATTTAATAATGTTAAAGAGGTTTAAAGTGTATTAATTAGATTATAAACCTTGCCATTTTGTTAAGTGCAGTGAGTGCACTATTCTGTGCTTCTGAATGGCTGTATTTCAATTTCTGTCATGTTTCGTTGAGTGCAAACAGCCAAATTGCGTATAACTGCAAATCTGGTCATGTAGCGTGTTGTTAGGACACAGGTTACAGTGTAACCTGCTCACCTAAATGTTTACGTTCCTAATATTTATATCATTGGCTAACTAATAACCACTTCATGTGGAACTCTGAATTGGCGTCTCATTTTGGAGTCTGTTACTGTCCACCGGAAGTCGCATTTCGGTCGTGGAAGCATACTTTGAGAGCCTTTATGACTGAATGAATGAAATATGCCGTTTTCCACCAAGGCAACCCAGGGTGCTGAAATACAATAGGCTAAACTGGCATTAGGCGGGTTAAAGGGACCAAAACAAAGACGTTCCAGCACATAACGCACATTTCAAAGCAGAATTTCTGCATTATTTTTTAGATAAATATGTTCACTTAGCTTGTTCTTAAATATTTTCAAACATATTATGGTATTTTTATGCTTTAGAAGAGGCAAAAACTTACATACAGCACCTTTAATTTTGTTTTAATTAAAATTCTAGCACTTGTTGTAACAGTTTTACAAGTGAAGAAGTGAACTGAAATGTACGCAAACTTGCCTTTATGCTTATATGAATATCAAATGATTAAAAAAACACACATGAACCTAAAACAAAATTGAAGCGGGGCTCATTTTGCAGGCATATTTTCTGAAATGCTCATTTTTCTTTAATGCTCTGTCAATCACATTAAACAAATCGTAGCTTTAAATTCCAGTGTCATACTTCGTTAGAAACACAATCTCAAATCTGTTTGATTTTTATAAGCTAATGGTTCTGTCGATATGTAAGCGGAGCCAGTTTTTTTTTAAATTGTCCTGCACCATAAGCGCAGTTTTAAAACTAGGGAGGAAGGAAGAAAAAGCTTTCCTTTCCTCCTCTTTCCACGGCTTTGATCCTGCGTAGTATATCGTTAATAACAGACCAAGACATAATAACAGGCCAGTGGCGGGCAAATAAAGCCGCTTTATAGCATTACGCTTCCCAAAAAAACCTCTGGGGGAATAGAAGGCCACTCGATGCCCGAGTTGCACCCCATAAGCTTAATTTTGTCCTTGTATGCACTGCAACACACCCAGAAGCATGCCCTTTAAAGCATAAATGTAGACGGACGAGTTTCCATTTCCAAACACCTGTTTGAGTCGGTGCCAGGTAAGTGTTTTCATTCTCTCTCATTTAGCGCCATACAACACCCTCATCCATTCCTGAGAAGCTGGAGAGGCTTAAAGTGATTAAAGAAGAATCTCCTTTACCTGCGCTCTTTCTGCCAGCCTCTGGATCTCTGCCACCCGCCTGTCGCCTTTAATAATTTGCCTGTATCCTCCTTTCATGTGATGCTGGTGTTAATAATAGGTGTGAATGTCAGACGCTTTGATGTGTTCCTCCGTTTAAACTGTAAAAGCAACAGCACACAAGAAACTGCATTGTTGATTTCAATTGTAGATATAAAACACTTCAGGAGTATTAGTATCTCTTTTAAGTTTGTGTTTGTGTGTGTGTGTTGCAGTAGTGGTTATATACTTTCATACTGAAGGGGGCGATAGAGTTACCTTCATGTTTGTGCTATTAAAGGGATTGTTCACTCAAAAATGAAAGTCTGCTCACTGTTTACACTGTAATAAATGCTGGGTTCCACACAATCGATTTGTGTTGGGACAACATGAAAGAATTAAGTTAACTTATTAGTTTTTACAAATTTGAGTGGAAAAACCTCAAGAATTAAGTTGTCCCAGCTTGTTTTAAATAAGTTGTTCCGTGGAGTTTGCATGTTCTTCCTGTGTTGGTGTGGGTTGCCTCCGGGTGCTCCTGTTTCCCTCACAGTCCAAAAACATGTGGTACAGGTGAATTGGGTAAACTAATTGTCCATAGTGTATGTGTGTGAATGAGAATGTATGGATGTTTCCCAGTGATGGGTTGCAGCTGGAAGGTCATCCGCTGTGTAGAACATATGCTGGATAAGTTGGTGGTTCATTCCGCTGTGGCGACCCCTGATAAATAAAGGGACAAAGCTGAAAAGAAAATGAATGAATAAGCAATGATATTAAGCAGTGAATATAGAAATTTAGAATGTAATTTAAATAATCAAATGAAAAACAGGAGTGTTGCCAAAACAAAGAAACAAATTTAAATAACAATCTAACTAAACCCCAACCCACTTCACTAACTAACCAACAGTGGTGGAAAGAGTGCTGAAAAAATCATACTTAAGTAAAAGTACCATTACTTGCCTAAAAATGTAGTACAAGTAGTGTAAAAGTATCTGTTGTAAATATTACTCAAAGTATGAGTAAAAAGTAGACCTTTCAAAAGTACTCAAGAGTAGTGAGTATTACTCTTTTAAAAGCTGATGCGTTTACATCTAATTTGTGGATGTGTGTAAACGTAACATTCTGTAGTGCATCGAGTTATTGCCCAGCAGGCACGCAACGTCATAGGGCGTTAATGTTAGGTTAGATTTAGGATGTGATGTCAGGTGACCAAAATTCAGTCTATATCTATTGTGTAGCCAGCGTCTAAGGACATTATTTTGATGTCCAATAATGACATTAAATAACATTGATATGCGGTCGATTTTAGGTTGTTAGAAAGTGACCAAAATCCAACGTCGAGCCAACATCTTAATCCAGCGTTATATTGACGTCAAATACTGACATTTATTAGTCAGGTATGACAACCAAAGTCCAATGTCTGATAGATGTTATAGTGGTAACTTCCACTCAACGTCAAGCTGTAACATCATTAGACGTTGATATTCGGTTGGTTTTAAGGTGGACATTGGACATTTATGTAGGTCTGAAATTGGGTTCTGACATCAACCTGATTTTAATTTCCTAACAAAATGCAACATCCCTATGGCTTTAGGTTACAATGTCAATCTGACATCATGTTGATGTCTTGTGCCTGCTGGGTGTTTAAGGCCATTTTGGTCTTCATACAGTAAACATCCATCATCTTCTCATCAGTGACATGTATCTAAACAGTCTCTGGGTCAATGCATGCAAAGATTTTGGACATCTTCTTGGACACTTCCAAACAGTTTGCTGCAATTATAAAGCACACATGGTTGAATTAGTTCATTATGATGCGATTTACCTTCTATGTGTGATTTGATTGGACTCGCAATCCTCATAGACAAGAAAAAAATCAAGTAGTGACTGCAGATTGAAGGAAAGTAGTGGAGTAAAAGTACCAATACAGCACTAAAAATGTACTCAGGAGAAAAAGTACACATTTATAAAACTACTTAGTAAATTACAATTCCTGAGAAAAGCTATTCAATTAGTAATTTGAGTATTTGTAATTAGTTACTTTACACCAGGGGTCACCAAACTTGTTCCTGGAGGTCCGGTGTCCTGCAGATTTTAGCTCCAACCCTAATCAAACACACCTGAACAAGCTAATCAACGTCTTACTTGGTATACTTGAAACACCCAGGCAGGTGTGTTGAGACAAGTTGGAGCTAAACCCTGGAGGGACATCGGCCCTCCGGGACCGAGATTGGTGACCCCTGCTTTACACCACTGCTAACCAAAGAAAAATGTAAAAACAAAACAGTAATCTTCAGCGTAACTAAACTACTTAACTATTTAAAACATAATTACAGATGTAGCAACTCTTCCATAAGCTAACTAACACAATAGACGCTTCTACTAAGAATTACTAGAGTTCTTGTAAAGTACACAGTGTTATCAATTAGCAAAACAAAAGGTGATAATCCACTTCTCATAAAGATCGTTTGACTTCCTTATAATCGTGTAAATTAGCATAAGCAGAGTATTTAGTGCAAGTTGGTGCAACTTTACCTTATGGTCAGTGCAGTAAGTGACTGGTATTTTCATCAATATCGTTACTTGTTGAGCACAAAAGTTCATAACAAACAAAATTGTACAAATGAAATGACCTATGAAATGGGATGCCTGTGTGCTTTGTTTTCTTTGTTTGCTCGTTACTACACCCGTACGCAGAGCTAAAGTCCAGCAGCTTCACATTGGCACACTGTCTTGACTATTGCGGTTGATTGACATTTGTCTTGGGAGCATTGTACAAATGTGGCAGCGCTATTGACACTTGCTCAAGCCCATATGTGATATCTAGTGTATATACAGTTGAAGTCAGAATTATTAGCCCCCCTGAATTATTAGCCCTCCTGTTTATTTTTTTTTCCCCCAATTTCTGTTTAACGGAGAGATTTTTCAACACATTTCTAAACATAATAGTTTTAATAACTCATTTCTAATAACTGATTTATTTTATCTTTGCCATGATGACAGTAAATAATATTTGACTAGATATTTTCAAGACACTTCTATACAGCTTAAAGTGACATTTAAAGGCTTAACTAGGTTAATTAGGTTAACTAGGCAGGTTAGGGTAATTAGGCAAGTTATTGTATAATGATGGTTTGTTCTTTAGACTATCGAAAAAATATATAGCTTGAAGGGGCTAATAATTTTGACCTTCAAATGATTATTAAAAAATTAAAAACTGCTTTTATTCCAGCCGAAATAAAACAAATAAGACTTTCTCCAGAAGAAAAAATATTATCAGACATACTGTGAAAATTTCCTTGCTCTGGTAAACATAATTTGGGGAATATTTAAAAAAGAAAAAAATTCAAAGGGGGCTAATAATTCTGACTTTAACTGTATCTATAGTAGGCATCTCGTCATATTCCTACTAAGCACATAGCCACTGTGTTACCCTTTCTCTGATTAATTTCCATAAAGAAATGATATACATTGTATTCAATTCATTTTTTGAAACACACAGTACGGTGAAACATATCTATTGCATTGTAAAGAAATCAATAAAATCTACTACACTACGCTGACATCACACCACATGCAGACGTGACTTAACCTAGTAAACAACCCCATAATTGTTTGCTTCACCTGAAACTAATCATTCTTGCCAAATAAATCATTAGCTTCACAGAAAGAGCATCTGTTTTCAAGAGCAAGCGCCATCTCGTCTATGGCTTTTTGGTGACTATAAGCTCCAGAGTCTGCGTGTAAATAACTATTCTGCTTTTATCACTCGTCCTCTGCAGCCCCGAGGCGAGAGAACCATTATCAGCCAAACCAAAAGATTTTGAATATAAGGCGAGCGTAAAGAGACACGACTAGCATTAGCGACAAGCCGTGCCTCTGCAAAAAATCGCCCACGTTTTAACCATGCCACCCAGTCGGCCCACAGGCGCAGACATGGTGACAAGAAAGACGCCGTGTGATTTATGAAAACTGCTCCGCGCCAAGGAGGCGAGGTCGTTTCTTTTTGTTCGTTTCTTCTCACCCCTTTGGCACCGGCGCTAGCTATAGGCCATTAGTGGTTTCTTGAAATTTTTTTGGAGGGAAGTGTGCAGAATATGTTCGGGACAGAAGGGCAGATGGACAGTTTTTGCATGGCTTTTGTAATGCTGAAGACACCAGGAGCCCACAATAGTGCAGACGCCGGTCTTTCTGTCTCTCGGTGCGATGCTGCTAAATGGTTCCAAATGTGTTAGCGATTATGCATCCTAGTTGTGTTTTATGAGCGGCAGCCAAGTGATGCAGATACACACACACACACACACACACACATATGCTTTTGTATGCACAGAAACAATTTCAACATGCACACTATTTAAATGGGCCTGGAGACACAAATGAACTCAGACATATAACCGCACACATGAATACACATACACATGAACTTGTCTGTGACAAAGGGGGAAAACCACAACGAAGTGAAGCCAGCTAATCGATGAACTGCTCTCTTCTGCACGTCTCTAATTTATAGGTAGTGGTTGGTATTTAATGGCTACAGTACATTCAGTGATTTAAAATGTTTATTTTGTCTTTTTTCTTAAGCAAGCCTTTATATACAGTAGGGGAGAGCGGGGCACAAAGTAACACTTTTTGGTTTTGGTCGAATAATCAACAAAGTAATGGGGTTAGACAAACCATTTGTTTTTTACCAACAAAACACAAGCCTCTCCTACAAATGAGCACTGGAGTTATGATCGCCGGACTTATGGTTTCTGTGCAGTGGTGCCAAAAGTGCCAGTAGTAAAAATGTTACTATTTACCCCACCTGCGGGGCAAGTTGTAACAGACAGGGGGTTAGTTGTAACACATGCTTAAAAGGCAGATTACACACAGTTAATTTAAATCAAGTTTACTTTAAATAGTAGCTATATTTTCTCTGTACCTAGCTCAATTTATTTTTTATTCTACATAGCACAGTATGTTTATTTATTCAATTGATAAACACATTTGGATTTATTTGGATTATTATCCATTATTATAGAATGCATTTTTTTGTAGTATTAGCAATAAATATTGTTTGTCTATCAAAAAAATCTATTAAAAATCATTTTATTTAAAAAGTTCTCAACATTACACTCAAAATTAACAAATATTGTGTTCGTTTAATCGGTGTCCAACACTGTGTGGCTTAATTGTAACACCCTGTCAACTAACCCCGCTGTGTAGTGTTTTCTTCAAAACTGTCTAGCAGTCACTGTGTGTTTCTTGCATCTTTCAAAATGGTTTAATCTTTTAGCCTAGAAGACGGTGATCACAACAATATAAGATTTCACGTTCATACTTTCACAGATTTTTTTTAAATATTGACTATAATAAAAAATACTTTTATGCTGCAAAAATGGTTTCTCCTGTGTTTCTCATCCAAATTTCGCCGAACTTTTTCAATAATTGGCAGGAAGACGTCTGCCGACACTGTGGTGAAAACCTCGGAAGCATGCCATGGTTAACCCTGAGCAAATACATGTTACATTTAACCCCCGCGTTACTTTGTGCTCCGCGCTCCCCTAACTTCAAAATAGTGCTCAGCTTTAATGAGTACACTCCTTACTTTAAAATCAATATTTTCTATAGGATGCTTTGCAGTGATATTGTTGTGTATATACAGTTTATGTCAGAATTATTAGCCCCCCTTTGAAATTATTATAGAAATTGGGGGGAAAAAATAAAAAGGGGGTGCTAATAATTCAGGGGGTTTAATAATTCTGACTTCAACTGTACATTAGATTAGTTCATACTAATGCCAAAACTGAAACTAATCAAAACAAAAAACTGAAGATCACAGTCAAATTTTTATACACCCAATTTAATATGTCAGAGGGAAATATTTAATTAGATTTTAATAAACAGGAAAAATCTAAATAAACATAAAAAATATATATAATTTAGATGAAACACCAAATATTATTAGCTATTACAAGAATAGCAGTGCGATGTGGCTCTATATCGGCACTGGTGGAAGGTGTGCGTTGGTGCCTTAGTGCCCCCACGAGTGTGATATTGTGTTTATGCAACAGTTCGATGGCATAATCATGTATATAAAAAAATAATCAAACACGTAGTCTCAAAAACCTTTTTGTAAGAGGAACTACTTTCTTCCGCCATTCATTCACATCTGCAGCTAACGTCAGAACAGCCAATAGTATCTGGATGCAGCCTTTATGATGCAAGCTGAGATTGCATCACTCAGCGCTGCAATGTCAGACACAATGCACTCAAATGGAGCGAGTGACGTCACTGTGAAGGCTAGGGTTAGGGGTGGGGTTAGGTGAGCCCATTAAAAAGCATTGGCTGCAGCTCAGATTGCACTGCATCAGGTCTGCATCCAGACCCCTCTCAGAACAGCAGCAACCATTGCTAACTCACCAACGTCACTTTAGAGCTAGTATCTGAATGATTCTCTAGCATAATGTCTAAACTGATGACAAAACAGGTGATTTTGCTCACATTTACAGATTATGAAGCTGAATGACATGAAACAGATTTCCCAGTGTTTCTCTGTTGCAATCGGGATTTCACAATAGTTTAATAACAAAAAATAAGTTTAGAAAGGTCATATTAGCTCCAGTTTCCCACGTACAGCAATTATTACTATTATATATATATATATTCAGGTTTCTTTAAATGGATATATGAAAATAATTAATGAAAATAATTTGTTATGTGTTGAATTAAACTCAGTTATATAACACTATAAATATCTCTGCTGCCACTTTTGACTAATTCAAAGTGTCTATGATAAATGAAAACAGTTGTGATCAATCGTACTTTTCAATGGCTTGTTCCCACCAAAATATGAAACATCACAGTTGTTTTCAACATAGATAGCAATCACAGATCTTTCTTTTGCACCTTGCATATTACAATGATTTTTTGAAGGACTATGTGACACTGAAGACTGAAGAATAAATTACATTTTAAACAGAATAATAATATTATTCTGGTTTCTCTTTTGGTTGAAATAAATACAGAAATGTTACATATTTGTTTTTTTCTTTGTATTCATCAACAAATGCTGAAAAAAATATCAATGACACATCGCAAAAATATATGCTGAAAATCACAGGAAAAAAGATGCAGGTTAAAAGGGACTAAGCCATAAAGAAAATGAATGAATGAATTCATAGAAAACCCTGTTCATTTAAATTCATAATATTTAAATTTATTGTAAAAAGCATTTTTTTAAAACCTATTCCATAGTTCAGAAAAAAAATGTGTATTTATATTTAATATAATAGTAGAGTTCTAACTATATGTTTAACATAAGACCCCAGTATGCGCCTTTATTGCTTGACCTATTATAATGATTATTGTTTTGTCATGTTAATAATTTGTATCACTTCTGTCATCAGCATTTTTTAAACCCTTTAATATTTCATAAAAACTAATCTCAGCTCATTTCTCTCTTCAGGTTCGACAGATTTGAGTCCTTTCCCTGGCCAGTTTGAGCGCCAGTTCCCTGCCTTCTCCTCACTCACTGAGAGCCGCTTTTCCAGTCCCAGAATGCACTACCCGGCCACCTTCACCTACACGCCAACCCCGGTCACCACAGGCATGTCATTGGGCAGCGCTCATTACCACACATACCTACCGCCGCCGTACCCTGGATCCACCCAGAGCCAAAGCGGACCCTTCCAGAGCAGCAGCACCCCGTATCTCTATTATGGTGCATCTTCCGGTTCCTACCAGTTCTCCATGGTTCCTGGAGGAGAGCGATCGCCCACCCGCATGATGCCCCCCTGCACCAGCGCATCCACAGGGACCAGCCTGGTCAATCCCAACCTCCCGGTCCAGGCTGATGGAGGTGGAGGAGTGGAGGGAGATGGAAGTCATAGCAATTCCCCGACTCTGCTTAATCCTGCTGGAAGAATGGATGAAGGCGTTTGGAGGCCGTATTGATTGGACAGTAGACCTTTTTTCAATCTGTACTCTTCCACTTGCTATGGTGGATTGTTGTTGGACGTTGGTCGTCCCGCTGTTGAAACACAAAATATACCATTTCGCAAATCTTTCAAAGGACAAATATATTGGAGAAAGTTGTTCAAATTAGATGCTGGAACAAGAAAAAAATAGAAAACATCTCGCTCAACACAATAATAGAAACCATCATACGATTTATATTGATTTTAACAGCTCGAAATGTAAATTAGATTGGTTTTAATGGAAACTAAAATGGTCATAAGACTCTACTGGTAGTTTTTTGCCTTCTGTTTGTGGCAAAACACATAAAGCTGATTTTGCCGTGACATTGCGGAAATAGAAACTCTTACTTCAATACAAAATGTGCGTGCCGCCGTCGGTTACAACAAAAACTGCTTTTGAGTTTTTGGTGAAAGATTCCTTTTATCGTGTGTGTTGTTAGTTTATGATACCTCTCATGATGTTTGGAGACACCCCAGACAGTAAAATGTTAGTATTTTTGCCCTCTGGGGTTGCCAAACGCTCTGGTGTGTTTACTCACATGTTTTTCTGATGAAAATACCTTAAAATACTTCATTTAAAGACATCATTTAAAATTGTAAAAAAGTGAAAAACAGGACATGCTGGTTTGGTATGCTTTGAAGCATTGGTCATGAGCGAGTTTTAGCTCACTGGTCATGAGTTAGTTTAAGCTAGTTCTAAGCTAGTCATGAACTAGTTTAATCTGGTTCTTAGCTGGTTTAAGTTGGTTCTCAGATGGCCATGAGCTGGTTTCTGGTTCCTAGCTAGTCATGAACTGGTTTAATCTGGTTCTTAACTAGTCATAAACTGGTTTAAGATGGTTTTTAGCTAGTCGTGAACTGGTTTAATCTGGTTTTTAGCTAATTTAAGTTCTTAGCTGGTCGTGAGCTAGTTTAATTTGGTTCTTAGCTGGTTTAAGATGGTTCTTAGATGGTCATAAACTGGTTCTTAGCTAGTCATGAACTGGTTCAATCTGGTTTTTAGCTGATATAAGCTGTTTTTTAGATGGTCATGAGCTAGTTTAAACTGGTTCTTAGCTAGTCATGAACTGGTTTAATCTGGTTTTTAGTTGATTTAAGCTGGTTTTAGATGGTCATGAGCTAGT
Organism: Danio aesculapii; assembly: GCF_903798145.1. Classification (NCBI taxonomy): domain Eukaryota; kingdom Metazoa; phylum Chordata; class Actinopteri; order Cypriniformes; family Danionidae; genus Danio; species Danio aesculapii. The sequence goes on along the minus strand of NC_079454.1, from coordinate 44,678,056 downwards.
TTAAACTGGTTCTTAGCTAGTCATGAATTGGTTTAATCTGTTTCTTAGCTGGTATAAGCTGGTTCTTAGCTGGTCATAAGCTGGTTTAAGATGGTTTTTAGCTAGTCATGAACTGGTTTAATTTGGGTTTTAGCTGATTTAAAATGGTTCTTAGATAGTTATGAACTGGTTTAATCTGGTTCTTAGCTGGTTTAAGCTGGTTCCTAACTGGTCATGGGCCAGTTTAATCTGGTTCTTAGCTGGTTTAAGCTGGTTCTTAGGTGGTCATGAACTGGTTTAAGCTGGTTTTTAGCCAGTCATGAACTGGTTTAATCTGCTACTTAGCTGGTTTAAGCTGTTTTTTAGATCGTCATGAACTGATTTAATCTGTTTTGTAGCTAATTTAAAATGATTCTTAGCTGGCCAAAAACTGGTTTAATCTGTTTCTTAGCTTGTTTAAAATGGTTCTTAGACAGTGATGAACTGGCTTAATCTGTTTTAGCTGGTTTGAGGTAATTCTTAGCTGGTCTTGAACTGGTTTAATCTGGTTCTTAGCTGGCCATAAACTTGTTTAAGCTGGTTCTTAGCTGGTCATGCACAGGTTTAATGTGGTCAGTAGCTGGTTTAAGCTGGTTCTTAGCATGAACTGGTTTAATCTGGTTCTTAGCTTACCATGAGCTAGTTTAAGATGGTTCTTAGCTGGCCATAAACTGGTTTAATCTGGTTTTAGCTGGTTTAAGATGGTTCTTAGCTGGTCATGCACATGTTTAATGTAGTTATTAGCTGGTTTAAGCTGGTTCATAGCCAGTCATGAACTGGTTTAATCTGGATCCTAGCTAACCATGAGCTGGTTTAGGATGGTTCTTAGCTAGTCATGAACTAGTTTTATTTGGTTTTTAGCTGGTTTAAGATGGTTCTTAGCTGGTCATAAACTGGTTTAAACTGGTTCTTAGCTGGCTTTAGCTTATCATGTGCTGGTTCAAAGCAGCTCCTGCTCAGGACAAGAACCTGACCAGCTTAAGCCAGCTAAGAACCAGTTTAAACCAGCAGTCATGCTTCAAAACATACCTAACCAGCATATGCTGTTTTTAACACACATTTTAGTACATTTAAAATTACAACAAAACAATGTGCTTTTGTAAAATAACAGCAAATAGGGTGTGCTTTTTGCCATCAACTTCCTTCTAAAAAGCGTGACAAAAATACTTGCCTAGCAGACAAAAAGGTAAACGTGCTTACAAAATTTTAAAAAAGCTAATATCCAGAACATTTTTTTATAGACAATAAAGTATTCTTAACTGAAAATTAGGTCCTATGTCTTGTTTAATTTTAGCAATGCACCAATTTTCGAAAGTTCTTTGTGATTTTTGAATGAGTGAAATGGTATATTTTGTGTGTTTTGACTGCTGGATATCGTGAATGAAAATGGACTTCTATCTCTCACAGCCTCATTTTGGAATCATCAGGTTGAATAAGGTCTATGAGTGTTTCCAAACGAAAGGCATGGTTTTAAAGCACAAACCTTTTTTAGGATCTCGATGAGCTACTTTCCCTCGCTAACACAAGTATTTATGAGCCCGCTGAAAGAGATATGTATTTTTTTTTTACATTGAACTTTATGGTATTACTTTTCTTCTGGACTTTATGAACTCTGGGAATCATTGACATTTAGACGGGATTGAAGGAATCGAGACGGAGTATTTCATTTATCATTATTATGTTATTATTTACTTGTCTTGGCATGTTTTAATATATCATTTAAAGCACTGAACAACATCTGTATGACAGTTTGTGATCAAATCTCTTTTTTGTGCTTTTTGTTTGCTTGTTTGTTTGTTTAACTTAAGCATTTAAGTTATACGTAATTGATTTAAAGTAACTTATAAAGCCATAGATTGAATTAATGTATTTAGAACTTGATTCATAGAGGGAATATTTTTGTAAAGCGTCTATGTTCAAGTCTAATTTAAACAAATTCTGTGCCTTAATTGATCACACAGAGTTGTTGAATGCGTTCAAAACGAAATAAGGGTCTCTGTGTCCAAGTACACTACATTTGTGAGCAGTTATACCAAATGCTCTTTCACTGTTTTAAAGCTTTAAACCAAAGAAACAGCCACGGATGCTCAAAAAGTGTTTGCCAATGTGCTAGATCAAGCTTTCTTTGAGTAGCGTGCATGTGCTGGGATAATTTATTTAGCTTTCTTGTTGCTTAATTATATGTGGCTGGGAAAGATTTCCAGTGGAGGAATATTGAAGGTTATGGATATGTATCTTATAGGGATGTACTTTTCCTCATAACTGGAGTGATTCAAGTAAATAAAGAGGGGAAGTTCTCTCAGCTATGGCACTATATTAACTATTGCACCAATGCAACTGGAGTAAATACCTCTCTTTTTTTGGAGGGGGGCGAAGTGTAGTTTATAATAATTTAACTTCAAGCTATAATTAACTGGGATGAGTAAGAAATTAATACTTTAATTCAGCAAGGATGCATCCAATTGATTATTGAGACTTTTTCTAGAATCTTGAACATAATTATGTTGAAAATTCAGCTTTGCAGCACAGGAATAAATTAAATCGCAAAATATATTCAAATAGAAAATGGATGTATGAGTTGTAAAAATATTTTAAATATTTTACAGCATTTTTAATCAAATAAATGCAGCTTGATGAGTCTTCAAAAACTTCTTAAACACCCCAAAGTTTGGAGAGGTATAAATTAGCTAAATTTCATTCCATTATAGTGTCAGAGTAGCTAGTGAAAATGTATATTATCAGCTCCTAATTGTGCAAATTATCTTAATAAATTCACTATAATGCTGTTAATCATTGACAGAGCAGTGTTTCTCAACCACGTTCCTGGAGGACCACCAGTTTTGCACATCTTCCATGTCTCTTTAACCAAACACCTGATTCAGATCATCAGCTCATTAGCAGAGACTGAAAGACCTATAATGGGTGTAACAGACAAAGCTAGACATCCAAAGCATGCAGTGCTGGTGGTCCTCCAGGAACGTGGTTGAGAAACACTGATCTAGCGCAGGGCTGTCAAATCCAGTTCCTGGAGGGCTGCAGCTTTACAACCCCGCTTCAACGCACTTACCTCTAGGTTTCCAACAAGCCTGAAGCAATTATTTGATCAGGCCTGTTTAATTAGGGTTAAAGCTAAACTATGCAGAGCTGCGGCCCTCCAGGAACTGAATTTGACACGTGGGATAGTGCCTTACTAAACAACTGACAGCTTTCCTCAGATAAGTGCTTTAAACAAAAAAACGGCTCGTAAAGCCAATATTTATACTGTCAAATTAAAAAAACCAAAGCTCTTAGTTTGTTGTGTGTTTCTGATCAACTTTACCTGATCTTTGATCCAGTATTGCATCTCCAGCAGGACTAGTCCACTCGCTTCCAATGTTATGATTCGATTAAATGGGTGTCATCAGCTGATAGATATGGGCCAGTAAGGGCCGTCTGCACCTACTGGTAGGCTCAGAAGGCTGTAATCATCCATCAACATGGTTAATCAGCTATACTAATAGGGAAGACTCCAGATCTAGATCTGTTTTTACATTACTGTGATGGTTGGAGTAGGGGCAGACGTTAATAATACAGTTAATGGCAGATTTAATAAGTAATATAAATAATTATCGTCAACTTCCGTGATCTATAGCTGATTAACCATGTGGATGGATGATATCAGACTTTTGAGCCTACTAGTAAGTGCAGAAGGCCTCTACTGGCCTATATCTATCAGCTGATAATGCCCATTCAATCGAGTAATAACCTTCGAATCGGCTGACTAATCAAGGAGGATTTTCAGGGCTACCGTGTTAACATTTCTGGCTTCAGTTCAGGTCAACCAACAGTATAAAGCGAAATAGCTGTGAGTGTGTACGAAATGTTTACAACGTTCAGAGACCATGTTGTATATTACAGGAGGTAAAATACACCACCCTACTTACGTTGAGTTATCTCGTTTCTTCTTTTTGTGTAAATGAGTATTTATCTGACAGGTTAACTGAGGGCAATTTGTAGCAAATTTGTCTCCGGTTCTTGCATGCTTTGTTTTCTTTGCACATCTGTGTTTAAATTATCTTGTTTTTCTTCCCTGTGAAGCCTGCTCTCTTTCATCCACGGATAGAAAAGGGGTTTAAAGGGAAACGATCATGACAACAGTGAAAGAAATTGGCTTTTTTGGATTGTTGTATGTAATAGTTTTCTTTGTAAGAGAAATAAAACGATTTTGCAATGATCTCTGAGTTGTAGTATTCTATCATAGTTTCCTGGCATTACTGTGTTCCTCTTTAAATATTTCATCTCCGTCATTAAACTTTCTCCTCTGTCTCTTTTCTCCCCGTCTGACGTTGACGAACAGTCGCATTGGGGCTTTAGGGAAGACTAATGGCCAAAAGTCCATGCTTCGGGTTGTTCCATTTACATACAGTTTCACTGCCTTATCGATGAACCCTGAAGATACCTGGCTGGAGATGAAAGCTGGGACGCGCTTCGGGGTTTGTGCACTACTGTAGAACGCACTGACTTGGACCAAAGTCTGGATCAACATTTGCTTTGGATGATCCTGGAAGAGCACGGCTGGCCTCTGAGCTGCGTTTGTCTTTCTGGTTCTGATCTCTGTTAAATTGAGACGCTCGCACATTACTTCAAGACATAACAGACATAATCACAAGGTGATCCGTCTTCATTTTAAACCAGGAGTCTTATTCCTGGGATTTCCATGAATGTGGGAAAAAGTAAGGATTCACACTTGAGATGTTTTAAACTGCATCCAGGAATTAATGAGCCAGAGAGGATGAGGTGCTAAAAATGGGCCGATAACAAAAAATCGTTCAGAATTCCTAAATGGACCCTTCTAACAAGATGCGTTTAACGGTCATCAGCATGTTAAATGCTTTAAAATTTTTATTATTTATGTGTTTATGTATGTATTATATCAACTTTGCATCAAATTACAAGTGAATTACTACTTATACATTGAAAAAAGTCACGGTGGCGTAGTGGGTAGCACGAATGCCTCACAGCAAGAAGGTCACTGGTTCGAGCCCTGGCTGAGTCAGTTGGCATTTCTGTGTGAAGTTTGCATGTTCTGGCGTGGATTTCCTCCATGTGCTCCATTTTCCCCTACAAGTCCAAAGACATGCGCTATAGGTGAATTGAATAAGCTAAATTGGCCGTAGTGTATGTGGGTGTTTCCCAGTGTTGGGTTGTGGCTGGAAGGGCATCCGCTGCGTAAAACATATGCTTGATATCTGCTATGGCGACCCATGATTAATAAAGGGACTAAGCTGAAAAGGAATGAATGAACAATGAAAAAATGATGTCTGCAAAACTGTCGCAAGCCATTTATGTGTTGAATTTAAACAAAACAAATTCAATTTCAAGAGTTCATATTTAGATCATTCTTGACTATTTAAGCAGGTTTGGCATGCTGTCCCGGGAGAGAACCCTGGGCCTGGTCAATAAGCATTAGGAGGGATACAAGATCAGGTAGTTCTCGATAACTTCCCAGGAATAGACCGCCAACTGCGCCAGTATGTACGTAATAGGTGCTTGTGACTAACGTTTGTTACATGTCTTTAGGCTGTGGGAGGAAACTGGAGTACCCGGGGAAAACCCGTGCGAACACGGGGAGAACATGCAAACTCTGCACAGAAAGTGTCAAATGGCTCAGCTAGTGTTTAAACCAATGACCTTCTCGCTGGCCACTCGCTAGCCACTGAGCCACCGTGTCGCCCGATCTTATCATTGAGGAGGAGGGAGGGGTGGATGGATGGGGGGTCTTTCAAAACGAAGATGAGGAATGAAGTTGAGGCTGGATATTTCTATTAAATTGGGTATGATCCGATTGGCGAGTTAGTGATTAGTGATAGGGATCAGCTGTAGTCAATCCTATCACATGCTCCTCTTGAAATTAAAATCCAAGGAATCCTCTGTGAATAATTTTTTTCAGCGTACGAGGCATTTCTAATGCAGCGTCTGTGGGGCAGGATAGTAAATTTGACATTATTCTCTCTTCTGGCTGCCATCATCAGTCTTATTTTATCTTTTTTCTGAACGTCTTAATAACACCATCGTGGAGTTTTTCTTTTATTATTTCAGCAAATAGGACTGTAAAAAAATATTTGTTGTACTGCGCTCTAAGTTTACTCAACTATGACAACTTGCGCTACTGAGAAACCCAGAAGTGAAAAGGGTCCATTGCAAATATGAAATGTTTTCATGTTAAAATTTGATTTCGAAGCAACTAAGGTGAAATATCACATTTATGGAAATCATTCTTAGGAAATTTTTTTAAAGTAGGGGAGAGCGGGGATGAAAGTAGTGTGGGATGAAAGTAACAAAGTGAGTTGTTTGAAATGTCTGGGTTTTTCATTTTAAAAGTAAATCAGGTTTAAATGGCAAGAGTTCCTGTGGGGACGAAAGTAACACTGTTATTTATGTCCAACTGCTGATAGCTTTATTTTTCACGTCCTCATTAGAGTTTTCAGTGTTTTGACATATGTTTTATAAGATAAATGCATATTGTCAATAATAAGAATTTTTTTTTTTAATGATAGAAAATTTTAACATGTTGCATTGTTGGATTGTTTCTGAAACATTTGATGGAAGTGAAATTTAAAATGCAAATGCAGTTTAAAACGTCATGGTCCTAGCAAATATTGTTGTGTCACCCATGTGTTACTTTTGTCCCTGCTGACGGGGTCAAAAGTAACAATGTGCAGCTTTTGTTTGAAGAAAAGTTATATTGGAGTTGTTCTACTTTGATACAAAATAACACCTGATTTTGATAGACCACTGTTGTGAGTTAGTATCCACCACAAACATATATTTCTGCTAAAAACATCATCTTTTAAAATGAGCTTTTTTGAAAAATGTTACAGCCAATTTAGTTTATTCAATTCACCTATAGTACATGTTTTTAGACTGTGAGGGAAACCGGAGCATCCTGAGGAAACCCACAACCAAAACGGGGTGAAAATGCAAACTCCACACCGAAATGCCAACTGGCCCAGCCTGGGGTTTGAACCAGCAACCTTCTTGCTGTCTTGCTGTATATAGTTAATTAACACATCTAACAGACTGAAAAAAAAAGTGTAACACCATTTTTAGTAAAAGAGTGGTAACCAAATGTTTGATGTATTGATTTGGCTATCATTTAAAGGACATGTAAGGACTATTTTTGAGCAAACTTATTGTTTGAAACATGCTTCAGTAATTTCGACCCTTTAAAAAATAACCATTGTTTTACTACAAAAATAGATTTTTGAAGACAATATGGTAACCATATTTTATTCATGGTATTTGTTGCACAACTAAGGCCTTGCATCATTTTTGTCGATTGAAAATTAGTTAACCGGAAGTACCACCCAAAACGCGGTACTCCTTTGTAAAATGTGGATGGAGAAGATGTTTGTAAAATGTGAATGATGAATTGTGGGATTGATTGGCGAAAGCATGGACAGTGTCGGAGAGCATAAAAAGGTAGGAAAATGCACTATTTTGTACCAAACACGACGGTCAGCCACTGGTGAACCATTCAAATATGCAGATTGTGCTAGAGTTTCTGTTACATGCGTAAATATTGCTGTTTACAAATTCGAGCTTAGCAGTTTATATAATGTGTTGCAATTTAGCTGCGAATATTGTGATAATATTGGCTCAGTTTACAACAGTTTATTTAACTAACAGCTTGCTTAAGTTCCGCGAAAACGACAACTTCTTTCTGACCGCGATAAATGCGCGTGAACGCAATCCATTGTATTTACTACAGCAATCTATTTACAACAGTGAATCAAACTCATATGGAGCTCCAAAGTGGCAGAAATACAAAAATCACAACATTTTAAATCTCTAGTTCTCACTGTGGTCCCTTAGACCTCGCTGTATAATATTACTGTGAGTGAAATCTTGGGTATGTTGAGTATTTGAGATGGTTTTGTATCTGATACATAGGCTATTGTTTTTGGTTAAGAAACAGCTCAGATTGTTCTCTGTGACATCAATCTTTCAATCAATGTCTTACCAAGTGAAAACCATGAAGGAGACGGTCCATCCACAAACCAGTCAGCACCTCTCTGTCAGAGAACCCAAGATAAACTACAAACTTCACTCCGTCTCCAAAGGGTCTGTGTAGAAAAGGTCACTTAATATTCTCACGTCCACGCTGCTTCTTTCCCGGCACATATTGTAAAAAATGGAAATAAATTAATAAAAATAAATGTATTAAACCCTTTATATATAAAATTTTCAATTCGACTGCATTCAAAAAACAGTAAAAATAGTCATGCTGTGAAATATTATTACAGATTTATGAATTATTATTGAGTAACTGAGGCTCAATCAGCATATTAGAATGATTTCAGAAGGATTATTTGACACCAAAGACTAGTAATAATGCTGTGTGCGCATATATATATATATATATATATATATATATATATATATATATATATATATATATATATATATATATATATATATATATAGTTGAAGTCAGAATTATTAGCCCCCCTTTGAATTGTTATTATTTTTTTAATATTTCCCACATGATGTTTAAAAGAGCAAGGAAATTTTCACAGTATGTCTGATAATATATTTTTCTTCTGGAGAAAGCTTTATTTGTTTTATTTTGGCTGGAATAAAAGCAGTTTTTAATTTTTTATGAACCATTTTAAGGTCAAAATTACTGGCCCATTTAAGCATATTTTTTTCCGACTGTCTACAGAACAAACCATCATTATACAATAACTTGCCTAATTACCCTAACCTGCCTAGTTAACCTAATTAAACCTTTAAATGTCACTTTAAGCTGTATAGAAGTGTCTTGAAAAATATCTAGTAAAATATTATGTACTGTCATCATGGCAAAGATAAAATAAATCAGTTATTAGAAATGAGTTATTAAAACTATTATGTTTAGAAATGTGTTGAAAAAATCTTTTCTTAACAAAAATTAAACAAAAACAAAACAAAAATTGGGGAAAATAAAATAAACAGGGGGCTAATAATTCAGGGGGCTAATAATTCTGACCTCAACTCTGTGTGCGTGTATATATATATTTCACAGTATTTCACATATCAATATTCACTTTGTTTTATTTAAAATAAACATAGCCTTGATAAGCATACAAGACTACTTTAAAAATGTAATAATTATTAAAATTATTCTTATTAACATCGCTTTTAACATTTTGCACATAAATCTGGCATTATTTTTATACTGTTTGTTAAAACAAGATTTAAAATCTACAGCAAATGATAATTTAATAATAAAATAATTGATAATATTTTGTAGAAAGCTGAAAACCTGTAACCACTGACCTCCAGAATATTTGTTTTTCTTACTATGGAAGTCAATGGTTACAGTTTTTTCAGCATTCTTCAAAATATCTTCTTTTTTATTCAACTCATAAAGGTTTGGAATCATTTGAGGGTAAGTAAACGGTGAGTACTTTTCATTTTGGGGTGAACCATCCCTTTAAGTCATTTAAATGTGACTTTGCCCCAGAGTAAATTTGCTCAACTGTTGTAACATCCCCTTTAAAACAAGTCAGTATTATGTTGTTTTTAATTATTAGATTTAACACTGTATATGAAAGTGCACATGCAGTTACTGCGCCATCTAGTGCTTTAATATCACTGCAATATTTTCAATTTTTAGAGAAACTGAGCCAGATAGTGAGCTTTTTTGCAGTTCTTGCACTAACTAATTTATATAAACATACAGGGGTAATGTAAACGCTCCTAATAAAAATGACGATCGATGAATATTTTTTTACTAAGCTAAGATCTTCAGAAGGGGGCACCATGGCTCATTGGTTAACACTGTTGCCTCACAGCAAGAAAGTCTCTGGTTCAAGTCCCGGTTGGGTCAGTTGGCATTTCTGTGTGAAGTTTGCATGTTCTCCCCATGTTGGCCTGGGTTTCCTCTGGGTGCTCTGGTTTCCCCCACAGTCCAAAGACATGCACTATAAGTGAAATGAAGAAACTAAATTGGCCGTAGTGTATGAGTGTGTAAACATGTTTCCCAGTAATGTGTTGCAGCTAGAGGGGCATCTGCTGTGTAAAACATATGCTGGATAAGTTGGCAGTTCATTCAGCTGTGGCAACCCTTGATAAATAAAGGGATGAAGCCGAAGGAAATCGAATGAAGGAGTGAAATTCTCCATAACATTTAAAAGGTCAAATGAATTTTAAATGCACAAAGCAGTTTTATAAGAATGACACCCAAACCCAGCAGATGATAATCAAGGTAGATGTGAACCAAACCGCTGTGATATCAGTACCACGGACAGCTACCAGACGAACAATAGATCTCATTGTTAACTCTACAATATGTTTGTGCCAGGAGACTGGAGTTATCTTCCATCAGACCTGTCAAAGGCCGCTCAGTGTGAGCGAACGTCTCGGGCGAAGATCGACTTGCACATGATGGACAGAGTTCAGCGGCGTGCCAAATATTCATGCAAAACAGCCCTTTTTTCCATTGGATCGAGCCAAACACTAAAATGTGAAATATTTGGAAAGCAACTCCATCCTGAGCCTCGGCCAGTCACCGAAGAGCAAAGACATGTTTCTCGTCAACCAAACGGCCCTATAAACCTTTTGAGGTGACTGAGTGTTAATTGAGAACTAATGAACTGGTAACGCAAACCCCGTTTCCAGAAATCTCACAAGCACGATGACTGACACACACACACAGTCAACAGCGACATTATAGCTATTATTTCTGATACTGTATTTAGGAAAATGACGGCGCAGTGTTCGCCTGATGTTGCAAGCCAAACCGTTTTATCGATGCCCAGGTCTGGTCCTCATTTAGCCCCGTCTCTGAATATATCCCAACGCATGTTATTATATTAATGACAGATTTTATGGTTTATGACTGGAAAGTCAAACGTTCTCGATTTCCTGTGGAGCTCGCAGTGATTTATATGGCTGAATGATAAAATGAATTTTCTTGACAGCCGAGGACTTGCGAGAGCTTCTGTGGGTTAAAGCCGGGCTCAGGAACAGCAGATTGGGCTCTTATGTGGAGAGATATATATCGTATGATGGAGCACAGAGAAGAAGGAAACTCGGCTGTCCGGGTTTGCAACGAAGGCACCAAGTCATCATGTCTTAAATGAATTAGAGTCCTCTCAGGCGCAACTGTCTCCGCATGCGGCCACATCCTGCCACTACAGGAAGAGCAACATTTCCATACACTTAAATGAAAATCTGAAATGACAATCTGTTTTTACTGAGGCTGTAATCACCCTTTCTGCTCACCATATGACTCCATGTTAGAAGCTAATGAAGAAAATCTCTTTTACAGCTCTGGCTTTGATCAATCCCCTTTTGAGGACAATAATAATACGGCAGACTCCGTTATTCAAAAAGAAATATATCGGAGTAATAAATGTCTCGTCTGGAAACGGTATGAAAGAATAGACTATAAACACTGCTGACAAATCATTCACTCATTCATTCGTTTTTCTTCAGCTTAGTTGCTGATTTGTCAGGGGTCACCACAGTGGAATGAACTGCCAACTATTCCAGCATATGTTTTACGCAGTGGATGCACTTCCAGTCGCAACCCAGTATTGGGAAACACCCATACATTCTTGCATTCACACACCACTCATACACTTCAGCCAAATTAAATCAATCCAATTCACCTATAGCGCATGTCTTTGGACTGTGGGGGAAATCAAAGCACCCGGAGGAAACCCACACGAACACGGGGATAAAACTCCCTCTTGATCACATTTGATGATGATTGATGACCCTAGCGAACTAAACAGACCTTTTATTCCCGGTTGCTTTGCGCTCGTCCTCTCTTGTTGATATGATTATACACGTGACTACCGGGACATGTTAATACGAGCAGCTGTCAATCAATTCGGTGGGCGGGGGGACCACGCTCCTATGTAAAGATGCGGTCGATCTGAAAACCGCTCCATTTGGTCCACCGTTTTTATGTTGCTAAATTAAAGAAAAAAACGTTTTAATTAATTAGCTAAAAGGTGTTTATATCACCCCAATATGTCGGTCTATACACCATACATGCACATATGTCTGTCCAAACAGCTTGAAAAGTAGATTTTTCACCATAGGTGCTCTTTAAAATAACTTGCATTTAATTGTGGACTAAATAAGACATCTGTTTTTTTTATTTAGTTTTAATATAATACGGCTTAGCTCCTGGTGTATTATAGCCCATCACGTCATATACGCTCAATTAATTCAGGACAACAGATTTTTCCTAAAAAATCAAAATCAACTGTAGATCTTTCTCATATCTGGAACCTAAACTCTGGAACAGCCTTCCCTAGCACAGTTCAGGAAGCAGACACACTCTGTCAGTTTAAAACTAGATTAAAGACACATCTCTTTGCATTAGCATATACATAAAACACAAATGCTTTTGAAATACGAATTCTATAATGGATTGTTAGTCTGCATTATTTAGGCCAACCGGAGCCGGGAACACTTCCCTAAAGACATTATGATTTGAACGGCATCTGCGCTTATGTTAGTCTTTTTTTATAATTCCAGAGGTTTCCATAATCCTGGACCAGGCCGTATCCTGAGCAGCTGCTGTGGTGGTCATGGAGGAGTGGAGAGCATGAGACTGATCACTGTAAGACCCCAGTGACAGATGAGTCCTCGTATTGATCCTGAAGGGATAGCCTGTACACCAGCCGATGACCACTGCCACCTGCAGCTTCTCCTAGACTGCAGACGTTTGGCCATAGGAGAAATGGTCGTGCCCAACTGAGCCTGGTTTCTCTCAAGGTTTTTTAATCCTTCACTTTCGCCAATTGGTGAAATTTTTTCCTCGCTGCTGTCACTGGCTTGCTAGTCTGTTTCAGTTTCAGTTTACTATAATCTTCTATGTTAAGCTGCTTTGACACAATCTACATTGTAATAGCGTTATATAAATAAAGATGAATTAAATTGAATTATAATATTGAAAATACGGTTAAAGTTGGCATTACAAATGACACTGGTTATGCAGGATGAGCCTAGAACTATCAGATTTTTCTGTGGAGGTGGATCTGGAGTGGTTCTGTATGACAGAGTGAGTACTAAAACCTGCTCCTCTGCTTTGATGTCCAGCTCGTCTGCCAGACTGGAGCTCCGCAGAGCCAGAAATCCCTCTGCTTTGGTCGTCATCTTCCTACCAAAGCCACAGGCGTGTGCCTGTCAGATCAACAATCTCCATCAAATCCCACTGCATGTCAGTCACATGGCAACTTCATTACGATTGGGAGGAAAAACCTGATATTTTGTTTCTCCAAGAAAAACCTGGATTTATGTTTCTTCCACTTTGTCCTAATAAAAATGATATAATGCGTTTGTGTCAGATTTCTGGAGACCAGTTCATTCTACTAGACCACAAATCAACAGTAAACTTTCATGTGATCCTAAAAACTAAATATTACTGAAATCCGGAGAGGAACTGCAAACATACAACCGAAATGAGGCTAAATAGGGTGACTTGAGAGAGTCTTAGAAGTACAGCAGTAATATATGGTTTTGTATACTCAATAAATCTGACAATGTCCATTTTTTACGGCTGCGAGCTTTAGAACTGACTGTTGTTTATACGGTCAGGTCACTCAGACACTAACAGACACTCGTTCAACTGTTGATTCATTCGCAACTGTCACTGATTGTGGTAATTTAATACTTTCTTCTTCTGGTTCACAGTCAAACCTTTGTTTTCAGCACAGTTGTGTTGAGGTTAAGATTTGAGTCTGGCTGTGCCACAGACACATTGGTCAAAATGTAATTAGCAGCAAGTTGTGAAGTTGTAATACCTCCCTCTGCTGGACAAGCCTGGTGCACTGAGATTAAGAAATTTACCTTAGCAGATTTCAGATATCTTATTAAAGCTACTAACTTAGGCTAGCACTTATACCAAAATTAAAGATTTAAATTTGACTGAACTAGGTGAGCATTAAATGTGGATTGTAAAATCAATAGGCCTACCTACCTACCTACCTATAAGGCCTATAAGAATTCAAGGTTTTACTTACATTTTGTGTTGAATGCATCATACATTTAATTTAATATTAACTGTACTGCACTCTAAATACAGACTCTTCCCTTCAGAGTATTATTTAATTCTATTTTCTTTAACCTAAATATTAATATTAGTAAATATTACAAGAGGAGAGAGGTAAACATGATAAAAATAACAGAAATATTACTGCATTAGAGCTTAAATAAACTATAACGCAAAACAACATTATGCATGCCTATTAATACAGCTGTTCTATCTCAGTTGACTGTAGAAATTCAAAGTTTTTACCCAACTGGTTGGGTTATTAAATAAATAACCCAATAAATGTTAAAAATAACCGAACGAAGCACCAAACATTTAACCCAACTAGTTGAGTTGTTAATAAATAACCAAATAGAGGTTAAAAATAACCCAACAAAGCACTAAATATTTTTAACTCAACCATTGGGTTAAATAACTCAACGTTTTTTAGAGTGTACCCGTGTGTTCATTCATTCTGAGGATGGATGCGTCATTGAGTCAGGTAGCGTTTGTTTAGCTTCACATAGGATCACGTGATGTTGATATACACGAGGAAATCGTTTAGGCCTGCCTGAAGTGACCATTGAACTAGTAAGTACACTCACTAAGCGATTGACCTTATAGAAAATGAGTTGCTCACTTGTTCGTTTTTAGAGTTTACCTTTTCCTGAAATAACATTTGGACGTCGGTTCTTCTTTGGCGCCATTTTAACGAGCTTTATTTGAGACGACTGAGCTGAATTTGCAACGTGGTGATGGCAAAAATTGTTCTTCATACAAAGTCTTCATAAAACGTCTAATATAACACGCTCAAACTACTTTTGTGATACTTAATACGTTTTATTAACTTGATTGACATTATTGATATATGCTATATTGATGAATGACAATAATAGCCAAAATAGTATTCAAATTAATCTTTAACATGGGTCACTTAAGGTGCTTCACACCTTTTTATAGGTTATTTTTCTTTTTAGGAATAAGGTCAAAGATTTAGAATAGAAGTTACTTGTAAAATGTTTTCTCTATTTAAAAACAATACAGTAGCGAAAGATGACTTCACTTACGTCAGATTGTATGTTTTCTTGCACAGCTGGATGTTTAACTCATGAAAAAGAATTGTGTGCATTGGCCAAGACTGATTAGCTGAAGTCACCACAGCCAAAAGAGGATTCCACTTAGTCTTAAAACCTTTCTAGATGGGTTATTTTCATTATTTGTGATGCCATAGCAGTCAAAATAGGACAAATCAGCTCATGTATGGGACAAATTCTGGAAGTGAGGGGTGGGTCTTTCGAACCACCTGAACCCACCCACCCCCTGTCTACGGGCCTGATATGAAAGCAATACACTAAATGTTACCTTAGCATTTTTCTCCTTTAAACATTAGGAAAGAAGCACTTAACAAGACTTAATTTATTAGCAATTTTATAAATAAATCTGTACAATAAATTTGATCTTGTAATATTGCATTAAGCCACATTAAGGATCTATATAAATTTCTTCACCTTTACCTATTTTTAGGAGGTCCCAAAATTAGCAATCCACTACAATACTGCAGTTATGCAGATTTAAAGTTTATGAACTCATCTAATGGGAACAGACAATTTTCAAAGTTATCAGATCCCTGTTCTTCTCACCACACACTGGGTCAATGGCAGGTCACACGCTTCACAATTTCAGTAGGGAGAATCGTCAACATCTCTGCCTATAGTCGACAAACTGTATGGGATTTTGCACATATGACTGAATTCAATCCTCTCAAATGTTGCACACTTGATGATTGTAACATAAGTGAACACTGAGATTTGCACAACTCTCAGTGAGGGAAAATTGTGGTTATATTCATGCTGGGGAAAGTTTTAGGGAAAGTTACTTTTGAAAGTAATGCATTACAATATTTGAGTTACTCTCCAAAAGAGTAACTAGCTGCATTACTTCAATAATTTTTATGGTAAGTAATGCATTGTGTTACTTTTGCATTACTTTGTCATACCTGACTGAGCCTTGATCTCGTTCAGAACTTGCAGGGTTTTTATTTCTTCTTTATTTTTAATAGGAGCTCTGCAATTAACATCACACTGTATAACCTCCATTTACTTTTAATAAAAACACATTAAAAATTGATGTAGGATAAGGTTATCTTCTGAGGACATCCTGACCCAGAGCTCTACATGCCACATATACAGATTAATGAAAGTTTGTTTGCTACTTTTTTTTTACTTTTTGTCTTACTAGTTACCTACCTGTAAAATAGCTGTCCATTGAGACAATTACCTTTTTCTTTGATGCATTCAAAATAATGAGAATACTTCCATAGTCCATACTTCTAGAAACATAATGGAAAACAATGTTGAATGATACTGTAAAACCAATAGAGAATTTTCTTAAAGATTTGAAATGCTAGAACCATAACTTGCATGAATTGAGTATTGGGTTATGTAATGTACTAAATCTTGAGTCCTGGGATAAGGCCATGTAAAAAACATAACGTAACGCAGAAACGTAAGGCTCTGCCATCTTGGTTTCTATCTGTCCTTGCGGATAGTGCATTCTCTCATTGAGTGCGTAATTCATTTTTATTCAGCAATTTTTTTAAAGCTAATTAATTAAACTAAAAAGTAGCTTGCATTACATTTTTTGAAAAGTTACTCAAATATTATTACTTACTTTGTTAAGGTAATGCGTTACCTTAAAAAAGTAATATTATTACGTTACTCTCATTAAGGCCCGTGCACACCGGGATGCTTTTTGCTCGTGTTTTCCATCGACGTTTAACGCCTCATGACTAAATAAAGGGCACCAATGTGATCGTGCACACCAACGCACAAAACGCCAGGCGTAAAAGCATCATTTTTTAAGAAACGCCTCATGCTTGTTTTTTTTTATTTGACCGCGTCAAAACCTTCTCCACCAATCAGATAATCACCAATCAGACAATAATTTCTTCATCGCTAGAGCTGCTACTTGAACCATCCATGCTTGTTCGAATCGCCAGTAACTTTTCAAGCATGAACAAGCGTGTTAACTTTCTCTCTTCTGTGTTAGAAGCGAGTGTCTGAAGCTTAAAGTTGTGTAAGGCCATCTAACGTCAAGGAGTGATTTTGCATACTCTACTGCTCGACGCCAGTGAAAATCGATTGGGTTTGAATCCTGAAAAGTGCTGACGATAAACACAAACTAAAAGTGTCCGGGTGTGTACGAGCCTTTACTTGTAATGCGTTACCACCAACACTGGTGACACATCAACCATCTGTTTACCACAAATCTTAACGTGACATCAATTTTGCAGATTAAACAAACTCAATTTTGGAACACAGTTGAATTTTCATGAAACTAAAGAGCTAGCACATCAAACATTATGCAATTGCGACAAATTTTGTGAACAGTAAATGTGACTGAATATTCATTGTGTGGAAAAGAGCTGCGGAGGCATTTGATCTAATTAATGGATGGTAGAAATAGACATATGGAGATTAGTTAGTTAACACTTTATTTGTCCTCTAGGGGCAATAAAATTTTATTAAAGATATTCAATAATGCAGTATATCATGATAATGAACATGATTATTGGGCACTTCCTAATACATGAATAAATATTTATTATTTAAGCTTTTAGAGTTTCAGATTGTCATGTTGTCAGTGGTTATTCATATCAACACCAATTGCTTGAAGATTTAGGCTGTTCGGGCCCTTTATTTGTTATTTGCCTCATGCGAGCACTCGTTTTTGCTGGATCAGCTTGTTGGATGGTGATCATAACCACACTTTTTGATGTACTTAAAATATTTCCAACAGTTTTGTTAGTGCTTGCCATACTATTTTATTATGCAATATTTATTTACAAATTTGCATTTAAACTGTAAAATATTAGTTTTAGATATAATGTTTTAAATAAAATAAAATAATTATAAATATGAAAAAAGACTGGTAAAACTTGTTTTAAACTAAAAAAGTGTAGCCTATAGGCCAGGGATGCCCAAACTAGGGCCCGGGGGCCAAAGTTGGCCCATGGTAACCTTTGATTTGGCCTGCTGTCCCATCTGAGAGGAGAGGGAGAATGATGGCAATGGTTTCGAGATTGTCTATTTAAATTTAATGTAACTCTTTTCTGCTTGTTTGTTTGTTTGTTTTATTGTTAAAAGCTAACTGAAATGCAATGTTTCAATGAAATGGTGTAAATTAATCAGATTTTGTTTAAATGTACACACTGTCTGCTGATAATCCAGAGACTTTGGTGAGCAAATCAAATAAAAGGCAGATTCTGCTTGTATTCAGCATTGAACTCCACTGTGTTATAAATATGATTGTTTGTTTTTATTGCAATAAGTTCTTATTTTAAAGTTATCCTGCATTAGTTAATACAATTTAAGTATTTTTTTTCTATTTATTTTATATTATTTTATATTATTAAATAATTAAGGAAATTACTCATGGCAACTTTAATGTAATATAGTTTGGTAGATTTATCTTTGCCCTGCGGCTCTCAATGAAATTTGGTTTTTGGCCCTTTATAAGAAAAAGTTTGGGCACCCCTGCTATAAGCAAATAAAATCTGGCCATCTTATTCAACTTTCATGAGTCAGAATTTGGCCACTTGAATAATTTAAAATTATATTTGTCCTAAAGTCTTCTTCTATCAGTAATTTTCACAATTTATGATGGCATACTAATCAAGAATGGGACAAACCAGCACATGTAAAGGCCAAACTCTGGACTTTGTCAGTGCGGGGGTGGGTCTTTCAAACCACCTGATGATTTTAATGCATTAACTTAGATTTATTAATGAGACCAAGTGTTACCTGCAATACTTTATCATTCTTTTCCAATTTAATTTAAAACATTTGTTTACTATGAACATGTATATAATGTATATGCAATAAAGCCATAAACAAATTTTTCTTTGTCTTTGGTAATACCTGTTAAGATCAACTTTTCTGTATCTTAAATCAACCGAGATTATACTTTTTTTTTTTTATCAAGATAAAAGTGTCAGAAATTAATTGCAACAACAACAAAAAAATACTCAGTTTAGACTACTTTGTAAAAGACAAATTATTCCTTTATTTAAAAACAAAATGTTCACAGATTTGAACATGGACTGGAGACAGTGAGCCACTGTCTCTGCAGGGTCTTCTCCTTGAGGACCTGTGAATCATTTGAGTCTGTACAAACAGATTAGAGTTACAGCCCTGGACCAGAGTGAGACATGTTTGACATTAATGCCGCATTGTATATTATCAGAAACGCTGAATGTGGACGCACGGATCCAAGGCAGAGAATGTTTAAGAACTAATTACCAACCAGCGAGGCACAAGACCTATAGCATATTTTCTTACTTGTGTGGAAAAATATAGCAGGCTCCATTTATTTTTCTGCACTGTTATTTCTGGATGGCTCCTACTTCGGGTAAATAGTCCCGTTCCCTATTGTAAATCTGACGGGCACAGGTCTTCAGAGACTTTTGAGGCTCTTTTTAAGGAAAAATAGAGACAGGCTTGGATGGCTATCGGCCATAATGAGAGAGTGGAAGCAAAGGGGAGCTTTGATCCATGGCCTGAAAGCTCATGTTTAAATCTGTTAGCAGACATCACTCATCTTTGCCCAAGGATGAAACGACCAGATCAAAGTCTGTTTCTTTGCATTTAATGGACAGTGAAACCCAGTTTAGATTTCTGTGACATACCATCAGCTAATGTAATAGCCCTTTCGCCACGTTAGGAAAATATATATA
Source organism: Danio aesculapii (assembly GCF_903798145.1). Classification (NCBI taxonomy): domain Eukaryota; kingdom Metazoa; phylum Chordata; class Actinopteri; order Cypriniformes; family Danionidae; genus Danio; species Danio aesculapii. Next base: position 44,658,290 of record NC_079454.1, on the reverse strand, counting down.
CCTTTTTTGTTCATATATAAGCATGCGTATTTATCTTCAAAAACAGATCTAGGCAGTGACATTCATACCAAATGCACTCAGAATGATCCAGAAACTCAACCGCACAATTAGCACTCATCATTCAATTACAATAAATATCCATTTCCTTAGAAACGGCTCCATAAAACAGTATCAATTAGCGAAAAAACGTGTGTGGGGAAAAAGAAATAATGCAAGTCGAACTGTGAAAATATTATTTTATTCATAGAGCTTCACTCGAAATAGGCCTCTCTGGCGCCACACTCTCATTTCATATCAAACGCTTGTCCAAACCACACAAGAGCAGGAGCTCCACAAGGACCTATCACGGGCCCTATGATATTCCAGCGGCGCTAAGTGGAGAGGAGGAGACCTGGATGAACGCCCGATCAGATTCTAGGTTTCGGTGGGCCGCTGTGTGTCGTGAATCTCCTTTCCACCTCAGCTCGTTAATTTCCCATAAACGGCGTTGTGAATAAATATTTAAGTATGATATATCCAGTGCTGACTGATGTTAGACTCTTTGAGATAAGCCAGAAAAGAAATTAGAAGACAAAATGATATGAGTAGTGAGGAATAACAGGAAAGGCTGAACATCTTGTAATTTACAAGACAATGAAGGATTGAGAATCCTGCATAAATCGTTTGTAAAAACACATGGAAGTGTTATAAAAGAGCAGCTTGTTACTGTAGAAATGAATGGCATTTACTTGCATATGCCACGCTGCATTTTTTTTTTTTCTAATGAAGGCATCTATTAAATTAGCTGCTTTTTTTAAATGGTTATGAAAAACAAATTGATGCACCTTCAGAATACATCTGAGTACATCTATGATACACTAATAATACTAGAAACATAATGGAAAACAATGTTGAATGATACTGTAAAACCAATAGAGATGTTTCTTAAAAATTTGAAATGCTTGAACCATAACTTGCATGAATTGCATATTGAATTGCATATTGGGTTATGTAATGTACCAAATCTTGAGTCCTGGGATAAGGCCATGTAAAAAACAAAACTATTCTACTATGTATTTGCCTCAAAAAAGTTTCTTTTGCAAATAAATGCTGTTATTTTTAACATCTTACAGCAATTCCAAACTTTTTGATTTAGTGGCTAATTCGTATGAATTTATACGAATTTATATCTCATTCATACAGTTTAGTACGATTTGCTTATCACTCAATGATAGTTGGGTTTAGGGGTGGGGTTGGATGCCATCCTTTTTAAAATTGTACATTCAAATCGTACACGTTTGTATGAATTGGCCACTAAACTGAGAAAAACGTAAAATGGTTACGCTTTCTTGTGAGATTAGGCTGGTTATTTTGAACTTTTTATTATTTCAAAGAATCCTAAATAATGTATTTTGGTTAACTGGTTCAATGTGCAAATCTGTGAGAATAAGTAAGTTTTATAAAATCTTTTAAAATAATTTTTGAGGAACAACACTTAAATGCTGGTAAAAATTACAGTAAAAATAATAAAAATTTGCCATTTTCTATATATATATATATATATATATATATATATATATATATATATACACATTTTTTGCAGCTTGGTCAAACTACTTATTTAAAAGTAGTTATGGTACAACTTAATTGTTTTTTGTTTAATCTACTTGCATAACTTAATCAATTTAATTTGGGACAACAGGAACGGATTATGTGGAACCCAGCATTTTTTCAGTGTATATTACATATTCTCTAGCATTACAATATTCTACCGCTTTTTAAACAGCAGTGTACAGTATGTATCAAAGATACTCTGAATTATATATATATATATATATATTAACGGTCAAAAGTTTGGGATCAATAGGATATTTAAATGTTTAAAAATAAGCTTCTCCTGCTCACCAAGGCTGCATTTATTTAATCAAAAATACAGTACAAATTGAAAAATTGTGAAGTATTATTGCACTATAAAATAACTGTTCAAAATTTGTTTATCATTTAATTTAATAATTTATTCCAGTGGTTTTAATTATGAATTTACAGCTTCATTACTCTAGTCTTCAGAGTCACATGATCCTTCAGAAATCACTCTAAAATTAATTATTATTATTATTATTATTATTATTATTATTATTATTATTATTAATGGCAATAATAATAAAAGCAATGACTGGAGTAATAATTTCTTTTGAAACAAAATATTTACCAATAAAAAAAATTACATTTAAATAAATGCCGCCTTGATAAAAAGAATAATTTTCTTAAAAAAATAAGCATGAAAAAAAACTGACCCCAAACTTTTCACCGGTAGTATATATATAAAAATATATTTCAGATACATATTTAATATGCATGAAGGTTTACAACTGGTTTCATAATGTCATTTTTGTATGGTTTGAATCAATCAAATTGTTCTAGTAAATATTCTAGTGGTGTAAATGTGAACATGAATTCTGAAGTTTGTAATTTTGTCCTATGTCTCAAAAATCAGTACAAGAAATCAGAAACCGAGTAAAACACGAACAACTAGTGGCTATGTTGAGAAAGTAGTGTAAGTGTTAAGTAAAGTCTCTTTAAATGGAGACACAATGATCGCATTTATATGAGCAACAGATAAATATGTGCTGGGTGATATTTTGCATTCACATTTGAGTCCACGGATGAAGTGTTTCAGAATTAAATTAAAGCACCAGTCCTTAAGTGAATGGATGATAGATTGTAAGGGCCCTTGATGAATGAAACTACATGTTGCTTGTAGTCTTAGATTATTGATTTTGAATTACATGGAAAACATCTCCCCAGCCCCCCAAATGTCAGATTTGTTCATCTGTTTACTTGGTTAACCTCTTGGCCACATCCAGATATGCTGATTCGATCTCGTTGTCTACAGCACAGGTGTTGGTGAACTCTTCTTGTGCATACGCACTGTTCAGATAACGCCACACACCGGTCAGGTCACTGGGAATGTCAAAGTTCCGGTATTTCTTGGCAACGACCTTCAGGAAAAAATGGATGACAAACGATTAATGACTATAAATATAATTGAATAATTCTAAAAGATGAATGAGATGAATTCTATTTCAAGAGTTCACACTTAGCAGATGATTGGTAGAAAGCCCGAGCTCAGAAGATCCTCAAGCCTGGGGCTCTTAGAGAGAGTAGCCTGAGCTCAGGTAGGTCTTAAGAGCTCCCCCAAATTTGTTTGCTCTGCCTATTCCTTGATTATTAGGTGTTGCCACGGCGGAATAAAGCATAAGCCAGCATATGGCTATGCAGTGAATGGCCAGTACTAAAACACTCATATACTGCCAATTTGGTTTATTCAATTCACTTTTACTGCATGTCTTTGGACTGTGGGAGGAAACCGGAGTAGCTGGGGGAAACCCACACGAGCATAGGGTAAACTCCACACAGAAATGCCAACTGGCCCAGCTTGGACTCGAATCAGTGACCTTTTTGGTGTGAGGTGGCAGTGCTTACCACTGAGCCACTGTGCCACTCTGTCCTGCATTAATCTAGGAAAGAGGGGGAGGAGTAGGGGTGTATGGGGGAATTCTTCAAGGCGAAGATGACTAAGGTAGGAAAATTTGGTTATTTATGTGCATTTGGATTCGTCTGATTGGTAAATCATATGATAGTTAATGTGGGACCAGCTGTGGTCAATCGTAAGCACGTAATCCTCTCAATTAGTTTATAAATAAACTTCATATAAAATCAAATGCAAGCTAAATTAAACTATGCTTCAAATATTAACTTAAGATCAGAAAGATTTGGTTGCTTTTTTGGTGTACTATCCATCAAGGAAGCATCAAATTTATCAAAAGTGAGTAAAGACAATTCTAATTATACTACATATTTGTATTTGAAATAAATAAGTTTTTCTGTTCCTGGTCAGATCACAAGATTTTTATTGTCGATTATGAAAGTCACAATTTTTTTATTTATTTTTTCTCCCTGATAAAATCTTGACTTGACGTGGGCAACAAATGTGCCAGACTACACGTTCCTTCACGATCAGTCATCCTGTGACGTCTACAACGAGTGTTATTTCCAAAAGCAGTCACAAGGGTTGCTTAAAATTACTTTTATTTTTTATTTTTTAAATCTTATTTCAATCTCAATAAACACTGATGCTTGCAGACAACTAACAGCTATTATTTAGGGCGCTCATTAGGATAGAATTTATAATTCCTTTTTAACAGGGGTGTAGCCACGGGTGTGCCTGTGTGTGTGTGTGTGTATATACATATATATATATATATATATATATATATATATATATATATATTGGAGCATTTCTTGGCAAGTTAATGCTTTACTTTGTTTAGTAAATACATTTCATAGTTATAAAATACATTTAAAGAATATTTTAACACTTTCAATTATTCAGGATTATTTATTGCACCAAAAGTAATTTCAAAGGAACATTAAATGTACGCAAACTTTTAAACTGCTTAATTTGTGTGTAAACGCCTGATGCAAAAAGCTTATTTGGGCCTGCTAAATGCATCATGCAAGTTGAAATATATATATTTTTCTTTTTTTTGCAAGTTGTATGTAAACATATAACCTAAAATTACTTAAAAACTTAAAATTAGCAGAGTGTGTGTCGCGAATAAAGTGTTTATTAAATGAAAAGTCAGGTGTCTATTACGGCATTCATTTAGATCTGCACATGATGCATTCAAAGCTTCAGAAAATGGCTCATAAAAAAGGACAATGCTTTTTACAAGTTGCAATCAAAAATGACGATAATATGGTGTATTGGAGGGTATAAGCAGGCAATCCGTGAGAACGCGTTGATGCAGGTACGGTATACCAGCCACTTCTAAATCCCCTCTGATATGCAACATTCAGTCTTGTCCTGCCGTAGCCAAAATCATGACAGTCCACCACATCCAGTCATATGTGAATTAATGTCACAGTGAATAGCTTGCGTTGAATATATTCAATGATTGCACCTGTGCCCGCTCCGTCTCTGACACCCCAGTAATTTGAATCAGTACATAATAACGAAAACAATACCTTACAAATAAAAAGCAGGTTTTACGATCAGAAATTTCTCAAACAAGTGAACCCCTGTAAACTTCTCAGTCCAAGGATCCAGTAAAAAATGCATTCAAGTAAAAATTAAACATGCTAGACCTTCAGCGATGGTGACGTGAGGTGTCGCAGGCACGGTATCAGTTGTTGTGAACTATGCCACATTACATGAGAAGAAACGATTGACTCGTTTCACGACGTGTCACGACGCCTATTTGTCGTTTACGTACTGTATCTCTACTGAAACCAAAATTTATATATATATATATATATATATATATATATATATATATATATATATATATATATATATATATATATACTTTTTTATTTATTTATTTTTTGTGATTAAGGTCAACAATTAGTCAATACAAGTTAATCCACCAAAAATATATATGTTTTGGTAATCTTCAATCAAAATCTGACTATTTGCTTCCACATTTGAAGTGGTCCTTCTTTGTTGTCGTCAGGTTGACGCTTCAGCCACAATTTTCTTAACCCACACCCCTCTTACCATTAGTTTGCTATGAGAGAATAGTGTGCAAAAAGAAAGCCCTGCTCCCTACTCAATATTCTATTTCAGTTGGAAGTAGGACTGGGCCGCTAAACGATATTATATCGAAGCGCAATAAAATTGATGTCGATAACACTTAGAAACTCTGGACTTTTGACTCTACTTTGATCTAAGAGCCAAGCACACAGCAAAAATGTACAACAATGGGAATCTAGAAGTGTGTTAATATTCGAGATGCATGAAATTCGAAAATAGGTTATACTTATTTAATGGACCCTCTCATTTGTGGCTTCAGTCATTGTTGGGGTACTATTTTAAATGTGGACGCATTAACAACTGATATCAAAAAAATATATATATCGTTATTGTTCAATATGGAAAAGAATTAATCGAGACAGTCGTTTTGCCAAATCGCCCAGACCTAGTTGGAAGTACATCAACATATTAAAATAAAAGTTTCAGCAACTTCAGGTTCATGCGGACTTTAAAGGTTTTGAAGCTTCATTAAGCAAAGCCTCGAAAGCTTTTAAAGGGTTAGTTCACCCAAAAAAAGAAAATTCTGCAATTATTTACTCATCCTCCACTTGTTCCAAGCATATCAGAGTTTCTCCTTTCTGTTGAATGCAAAAGAAGATATTCTGAAGAACGTTGTAAAAAACAGCCATCAACTTTTTATTCATACTATGGATGGCTGTTTTTTCCCAACATTCTTCATAATATCTTCTTGTAGGTTCAACAGAAGAAAGAAATCCACTTGAGGCTGAGGAAATGTTCATTTTAGGGTGATCTATTTATTTAACTAAAAAATTTGATTTGTATGTTGGGTTTTACACCGTTTCTCCAAGCTAAATGTCAAAACTAAACCAGCTGGCAGCAAAAAGCATCTTCTCCATTAACTGTCGACCATGAGAGCAGAATTCCGTCGAAACTGCCATTGAGATGAATGGGAATGCTAAAGGATCTCTCACTCTCTCTCTCTCTCTCCAGGTATTGCAGATCTTCTTAGTAACCCCCCAGCCACTATACTGGCCAAAACTAATGACAGGTTCCCCCTCAGCACTTCAGCTCACCTTCACGATGTGGAGTTTTGGCAGCAGGTTACAGTCTGCCAGAGTCAGATCGTTCCCGTCCAGGAACCTGCGGTTGGAGGCCTTTTCCTCCTCCATGCTGTCGGCATCAACCTCATCAGGCAAAGGACTGTTCAGGTACTCGTCCAGCTTCTTGAGTGCCTTTGTCAAACCTTTCTCCAGAGCTAACAAAACATCATCATATGGCTTTTTAATAACTGGTGTAGAGTATGTGGTGTATAGTATGTGTTTAATAACTGGTGTAGAGCATGTGGTGTAGAGTATGTGTTTAATAACTAGATTAGAGTATGTGAATTTCTCACTTGATTAGTTTTTTGTTGATTTTAGAGGAAAATCTATATCAAATATTAAACATTATCAAATATTATACTGTGATATCAAACAATTTAAAAACAAAATCAATAAACACTAAATAAGTGAATGACTGTATAACAAATGTAAATGAATGAAGAACAAATGAGCATCCCCAAAAGCAAAATCAGTGTTGCTTAAGTTCTGGAAACATTTGTGGTATATGTTGGTGATTTATATGAATTAAGATAATTATTATGAAATATTAATTTGATTAACTTGGGCCCATATCTATTTCTGTACCCCTACCCCTTCCTCTTGGCCCTTCAAACAGAGTGTGAAGGGGAAGGGCTTCAAAATGTACCCCTTATGCTGCGTTCACACCAGACGTGAAAGAAGTGTCAAGTCTGAGTGATTTACATGTTAAGTCAATGCAAAGATGCGAATAGACATCCTGCTGCGTAGGATATATAGCAGACACTGTAAAAAGCTCATTCCCAGCCTCTTGACTTTTCTAACAGGGTATTCGAGTGTCAGAATGTTGTGGGACTACTATACAGGAGTTATTATTAGGCATTGCAGATGGCGAATTTTAGCGTTTTTTATTTTAAACATGACAGTAAAACATGAACGCGGTTATGAATGTATTAAAACATGTGCTTGTTTGTTGTAAAAATTCGTAATAATGACAAAAAATACTAATTTGCGGATCTCCTGACTTCCGGGTGCAGCTATATGCTGCTGTTGTGGCTGGTGTATTCTGAGAAATTTTCATTCCCTTTGGTATCTAGCCCTTCCCCTTAGCCCTATGCCTTCAAGCTAAAGAGAATTGGGACACCCCTACCCCTTCATGTAAACATGCAAAACAAGGGGTCGGGGTAGAATTGGGATTGGGCCTTGATATTGGACGCACTGAATACTGTATAAAGAAATTAATATTTAAGTGTTGAATTGTTTTTATTATTAAATATTTCTTAACATGAATTTATTAAACAGTAAATAAATGTTTTTTTTTAAACATTAAATATATTATTAAATCACATTTTTAAGTAAAGATTAGGTGTATTTATTTATGTATTTCATTACTTGTAATTATTCCTGTAATGTCTCTGTCATGTTTCCTTCTTTATTATTAAAAAACTGGCAAAACAAAATTATATTTTAATATCTTCACAGATTATAAGCCACAACAAAAACAGTATTTTATCAGCCAAAATGTCTGTAATGAGGGTGTCCGCGGGGTCTCAAAGTATTAAACCTTGATAAATCAATGTAACGAAATTTAAGGCCCTTAATAAGTATTAAAAAGTCATAAATGCTATTTTGCGAGGTATTAAATTTTATTTCATTTTTGATTATGCAATGTATGGTTGTCTACTAAAGTTTGCCTGAATTAAATCTGCAAATCAGGATGCTGTATAGTTTATGAAATCAATAAAATCCTGCTAGATTTGACATCATGCTCCAGTAACCAAGGCAGCACTATTATTTCTGCAGTTCTAAAAGCGCCAACCTGCTGAATGAGCTAGATTCAATAGATTTTTATTCAGTATATGAATAATAGTTTAGTTTTTAATTAGTTTCTTAATTTAATATTTAGTAAATATACTGTTTAAATCTCGCAAGTGTTTCCGTTTGAATCCTTAAGTCATTATAAAGTCTTAAAATGTATGGAAAGGGCTAAAAAAGGGCTTAAAAAGTATTATATTTCACTCTCTGATTCCTATATATACTCTGGTAATATGTTAAATTAAAACATAAATGCTAATATATGTAGGAAATGTACAACACTAAATATACCTTTGACCTTTTGGAGCAATCTGACACTAAAACAAATGACACTACACACTCAAAAGATGACCTCTGCTGTTTGATCAAACTACTTATTGAGCTGAAATAACACAATTCTTGAGTTTTTTTGGGTTGGCAGTGTATATATTTTTCGTCCAGTATGACCCAAAAGGTCAAGTTATATTTAAATCCACTTAAATTTGTAAAACTAATAAGTTAACTTAATCCCTTCATTTAGTCCCAACACAAATTGATTGTTTGGAACCCAGCTATTTTACAGTATACACTGCTGGGTTTCACAAAATTCCTTCATTTTTATCCCAACACAAATATATTAGGTTAAAACTTAAGCTTTAACTTAAATTTAAGTGGATTGAACATAAAACATATTAGTTGTCCCAAAATAATCTCAGAAATGTTGTTGTTTCAGCTGATTTGCAAGCAGCAGAAATCATTTTTTGCATGTATCTATCTATTCATTCCTTTATTCGATCAGTTCGATCCAGTTTGACATGCATACCTTCATTCGCATCTGGCTTTGTGTTTTTTATGAAAGCCGAGAACTTTGCAAATATGTCATTCCCTGCTGCGTTTGACTCCCTGTGCCTGGCTGCAAGTTTGGGGTACCTTGGACACAAGGAAATGTACACAGAAAAACACGTGTCAGGATTCTTTACAGTTCAACTTCACAGTAGTTTAATGCGAGGTTTAATACAATATACATTGCAAAAAAAAAAGTCTAGATCTACAGTGCTTAACTGGTGGGTTATGGCACACAAATCAGTCATAGGCCTGTTCTTAAAGAAGAAAAAAGTTAACTGCATATGATAATAAAAATATGTAAAAAATTATAAATTAAAATGGGCTTTTCTTGCTAATATTAAAATGCTCACCAATTAACTTAAATTATTTATTTATTTGAATTGCATAGGACATTTCCGCTCATTTGTTTTTTTACAGTTTGACCATTAATATCATATTTATATCATATCACATTGAATATATCTTCAAAAAATAAATTGGAATAAATGTTTCTTTTTACTGTATAAATAAATTCACAATGCAAATGTCCCATGGTTTTATTGCGTGTATTAGTCCTACCTGTTTCTGCAATTTCTAACTAAAGTATGCATCACATTACGTATATTTGTTAGTTTTTATGTTATTTTTTACGTAATCCAAATGGAAATCGATCGGAAATTGTTTACATCCAATTCATTTACTACATTTAGATCTGCATTTTTGGTGCTGTGTTTGACCATGCTGTTCAAATGTGGAACCTGAAGCAGAAACCACTCGAGAACCGCAAGTTTCGGGTTTCTATACAGTCACAATTTGTCTTGAGTGTATTTGTAAAAATGAGCTTACTTTGGTGGTGCCAAAACCTCCTCCAGGAACTCCTCGATCTTGTTAACGTCTGTCTTCACCTCACCGTTGAAGGTCAGGAAAGGAGGATGAGTGCCTGGAGCCAAATTGTGCAAATCAGCTGGTTTCCTGCGAAAAAAAATAAACACATTTAATGAACTACTTAATTTTATTACTCGAGCAGCCTTTTGCACTGCAGAGAAAACTAGAGATGGTTGATTAAAGAAAGGTATGTCATTAATGATGTGCTAAACTTTTTTTTTAGAAAAAAAAACAAAAAACTTTTTTGTCGTTTTTTTTCATTTCATTCGCAGAGAATAAAAAACACTGCATTATGCATTCCAGAACATAATTTGCTGATGTTACTTTGTAGTATAGAAAGACTACATATGTGCACTTACAATATAAACACTAGACACTAGAGCATTTTAAAGCCGTGAAGATCAGTCTATTCATCAGCGGATCGCTCGCATGTCAGCTTATAAACAGAACAGCTGATGATTCCACTTTAAAATGCTCCAGTGTCCCTGTATCTGTTGTTATACTCAGTAAACAGCTGTGATTTCTGATGACCTTCACAGCCAATCACAGTCATTTCTGTTAAACACGTGAACACAATGGCAAATCAGCGCTGTTTAAGAATGTGCTCAATAGCGCTCAAATGTTAGCAGGGAATGGACGTTTTAAAAATTTCAGTACCGATTGGTATCAAATCGTGGCAACACTAATGCACATAGTTCTTTCATTTAACCATTTTAAGGCAATAGGTTTAATCATTTTTTAAATAAATTCAACTAATCGATTTAAAAGCAACATGTTTACTCACTTTTTAAAGTCAGCTAATCGCTTTAAAAGCAACATGTTTACTCACTTTTTAAAGTCAACTAATCGCTTTCAAAGCAACATGTTTACTCACTTTTTAAAGTCAACTAATCGCTTTCAAAGCAACATGTTTACTCACTTTTTAAAGTCAACTAATCGCTTTCAAAGCAACATGTTTACTCACTTTTTAAAGTCAACTAATCGCTTTCAAAGCAACATGTTTACTCACTTTTTAAAGTCAACTAATCGCTTTCAAAGCAACATGTTTACTCACTTTTTAAAGTCAACTAATCGCTTTCAAAGCAACATGTTTACTCACTTTTTAAAGTCAACTAATCGCTTTCAAAGCAACATGTTTACTCACTTTTTAAAGTCAACTAATCACTTTAAAAGCAATGGGTTTACTCAATTTTTAAAGTCAACTAATCGCTTTAAAAGCAACATGTTTACTCACTTTTTAAAGTCAACTAATCGCTTTAAAAGCAACATGTTTACTCACTTTTTAAAGTCAACTAATCGCTTTAAAAGCAATGGGTTTACTCAATTTTTAAAGCAAAGTCAGCTAATCGCTTTAAAAGCAACATGTTTACTCACTTTTTAAAGTCAACTAATCGCTTTCAAACCAACATGTTTACTCACTTTTTAAAGTCAACTAATCGCTTTCAAACCAACATGTTTACTCACTTTTTAAAGTCAACTAATCGCTTTAAAAGCAACATGTTTACTCACTTTTTAAAGTCAACTAATCGCTTTCAAAGCAACATGTTTACTCACTTTTTAAAGTCAACTAATCGCTTTAAAAGCAACATGTTTACTCACTTTTTAAAGTCAACTAATCACTTTCAAAGCAACATGTTTACTCACTTTTTTAAGTAATGTTAACTAATCACTTTAAAAGCAACGTTTACTCGTTTTTTAAAGTAAGGTCAACTAATTATTATAAAAGCAACGGGTTTATTAACTTTTTTTAAATAAAGTCAACTAATCACTTTAAAAGCAATGGGTTTACTCAATTTTTAAAGCAAAGTCAGCTAATCGCTTTAAAAGCAACACGTTTACTCACTTGCTTTGAGATATGATTTACTTCATGTGCACAGTGCATTTATTAAGAGTGGTAATCCCGGAATAAAGACGTTATTCTCTATGTGCAACCGAACTAACGCTGGAGAATGCAATGTAGTTTAATCAAAAAGCAAACTGACGCATCTCCGCATGTGTGCAAAAAACCACCTGCGCGCCTCACACACTGCTCCTGCTGGACCCTGACGCGCTGCTCTTCTCCTGGTGTGAGTCCCGGTTGTTTACATGCACAACGAAAAAGGTACTTGATGCTCTCGCGCCGCTCATGCGTTGTGAAACCGGCATAACAGACTTTTATGCTGAGGTGACTGCAAGCTGTAAGTTTTACAAGTGTATATATATATATATGTATATGTATATATGTGTGTGTATATATATATATATATATATATATATATATATATATATATATATATATATATATATATATATATATATGTATATGTAATTTATTTTTATTTTTTTAGGGGGGGGGGGGGCATGCCCCAGTAGAGCTTTATGTCGAGCACTGCCCCTGAAGTCTACTAATCGCATTAAGAGCAACATATTTACTCACTTTTTAAAGTAAAGTCAAGTATAAAACTAAAAAAACCTTAATTCTGCTTGCGTAAATTGATTATTACAGAACTTGAAGTTATTTACAGTATTTAAGGTAAGTACATTATAAGTAACTATAATTAAATTACAAAAATGAACAGTAAAATTTGTGAATAAGTAATTTTAACAATTATTTAAATGTATAACTAATTACACCCAACACGTGACAATTCTTTTAGTGTTTCTAAATAGGTGATTAAGAGCAATTTGTTGCAAACATTTTATAAAACATATTTCTGAAGTCTGGCAAAACAAAATCAGCATGTTTTACTACTTGATTCTTACGTAATTGGGGATAGTGAGGGTGTTTTGATTGTTATAAAATGTTATTTCATAACATGGAGCATAGCATTTGTTACTGACATTTCTATGATGTTATTATTATGCAGATTCGATAAATGAAGTTCTCACCTCTTGAGGTCGACAGTGGTGACATTAAAAACTACACCTTTGAGCCAGAGGATCATGAAGAGGCGCTGTGAAAACGGACAGTTTCCGATGCTCTCGCCATCACTGCCAGCCTACAAACACAACCACACAACTGTAAATATACTTCATATCACCTCCAGGGAACAGTAAGTCTTCATTTATCATAACATGGAGCCAAAAACCAGTCCACATGTCTTGGATTGGATTGAGAATGCTAAAGAGTAATGGCGCCATCTGCTGCTGCTTTCTTTTTTTAAATACTTTATTTATAGGAATTATTTATAAATTTGCACAAAACAGAAAAACAAGCATTCAACAACAAAAACAAAAATGCAAACAAACATCCCCAACACTAGTTTGTCACTACAAGAAGAGACACACAGCTAACAGTCTGCAAACATTAATGCACAGCAAGTGAACGTATAGGGTGCACACACAACTCTAATACAGTAATGACAAACAAATAAAGAAATAAATGTTAAAAAGGAAAGTGCAAAAAGATATACGATACACAAAAAAAAACGAACCATTCAGTGTGTAATAGAAGGAAGGTTCTGTATACCGGAATGTGCTGCTGCTTTGTTGATTAATGGGAGTTAAAGGGACAGTTTATCCAAATATGAAATATGAAGGGATTTTCTCATCCTCAAGTGTTTTCAAACCTTTAGGATTTTCTTTTGTCTGTTGTACATAAAAGATTGTATTTTGAAGAAAGCTGAAGACCTGAGGCCTCATGTACGAAGACTTGCCTTGAATTCATACTAAAACATTGAATACGGACAAAGTTGAAAATGTGTGCACACAGGAAAAAATTCAGATGTCTGAAACACTGCGCACACTGAATCCCACGTATATTCTCTTTGTACATCCCAATTAACGTGAAACTGAGCACACGTGCACGAGCGCAAAACCCCTCCCTGCCTCCTCCCCCTAATAAATATGGTAATGACTCTACTTTGGCAAAACCAAATGAAAAAGCAATGGCAAAAGCAAGCAAAAAGAGAAACTTTGAACAATATGTGAATTGGAGGTGCTCCTTTCGGTGGTAGACTGGAGAAAAACGGTATTATTTTGCACATAACAGCTGCTCATATAACATTGTACATTGTTTATAGTAATACAGCTGTACATACACTTGTCAATTTGTATATTTGCATTCACTACTTACTTGTATTTTTAAAAATATATTTATTATCTGTTTTTTGTCCGGTCTCTGTAATGCTGCTGCGCTGTAGAAGCTCTGTCACGAAAACAAATTCCTCGTATGTGTGAACATACCTGGCAATAAAGCTCTTTCTGATTCTGATTATTTGTAAGTTTGTCCTCTGGAATTAATAACAAAAGAAAAAAATACAGTTGGAGAGTTTAGCTGACGTGGTTAATGCAGTGGGGTCTGAACATCGCACTGTGAGTGAATTAAAAAAGAAATGGTGTGATGTAAAGGTGTAAAATTTTGTAGTGTCCCGTTTGATTGACAGAGATAAAATAAATAAAGAGAGCGGATTTCAGCAGCGAGAGTGGTGTAGCTCGTAAAGCACATGGCAACATGTTTTGACACTATCAATCATGAACTCAGTTCGAATCCAGCGTCTGATGAACTCAATCTTCCTTCCCCACTACATATCAGATTTTGCCTACTCTTCATCACGAGGAAGACAAGTAGGAATCATTAATAAGTGTGTGTATTGTGTTAAGCGCATTTGAGCGTCACATATTATTTGCACATTTATTGAATGGAAATGTTTCTGATTCACGTATGCAAATTCGTCTTCAGATGGCACCTTTATTGCAATGTGCGTGCAGTCGATCGCTCCGATTAAAGTTGGAAAACCGGCGTTCACTGCAAATTGCGCTTTAATGTTTGGCTGGTCAACTGTATGGTATGGAAACCTTATATACCTGCTAGACATGCGGATGATCCCATCCCATACAGCTACCATTGCACGGCTCAAAGATACTTTGTAGTGTGCAATTTAACATAATTGCCTATAGGAGTCGCATATGGAAATAAAACAAGCACACACAAGAAATGCACGTACCCCAGACAGTTTAAATTTTTGGGTGAACTATCCCTTCTGTTTTGCAAACTGTGAGTAAGTGTGTGTGGGTGTGTGTGCGTGCGTTCGTGTGTGTAAGCGCATAGTAGTCAACAACTGAAGCAGATTAAAATATTTTGATATTTTCAATTTTTATAGTGATATTCAAAAATGGCTGAACTGTAAAAAACAAATCTTGCTGCCTTTTTTGGTTAAATTAAATCAACTTTTCTAGTCATCTCAACTTAACATTAATCAAACAGACTAAGAATATTAAGTTAAACTTTGCAGAACCTAAAAAATGAAACCTGATTAACATAATAAAATAAGTTAAAGCAATATAAACATAATTGTTGCCTTTATGCCATCTTTTTTACAGTCTTTTTTCAACAGTTTTAGGACAACTTTGATGAAAGGTTTTGATTGCTGTGTGTTTATGTTTGTGTGAATATAAATATAAATAATATGAATATAAGTCAATGGGTTTATAAAGCAATATAATAGGAATATAAAGTTGTATTATTGGTCAGAAACAAAAAAAAATGTTCATTTACTTTATTTAATTGAGGTTAAAGATGTCTGTATATTATAACTTATATTTGATTGTAACTTTAACTTAATTTCATTGTAATAATGTGCACCTTTTGTAATGCGGCATTGAAACAATAATGATTATAAGAAGCGCTATACAAATAAACTTGAATTGAATTCAATTGAATTTATTTACTATTAATCCTTTAGCCAGACTTAATATTATCAACAAACATAATGTTGTATTTTGGTTTAATGTCTTCAAGAAATTATATCAGTATCATGTAATATATTGACACTCTTTTGTAAAATGGTTAAAAAAATACACATAGGGTGAATTAAATAAGGGTTTCATTTATATGCATTTAATAGGGTTTCATTATTTAATTATTGACTTTATGGTTAAAACAGTTCAATAGGTTTTAACAAAAGCCCACCAAATATAGGGTGAATTCAGATCGATTAGGTCACTTTTCCTCAGTCATCTCAATGGCAAAAAGTGTCCTAGTTGAGACAAATTTACCCTATATTTGGTGGGACATTTTGTTAACCTATAAAACCGTTTTAACCATGAAGTCAGTAAGGTTAAATAATGAAACCCTGTTATATTACTAATTATTAAAGAAAATGGCTTAATATATTAATTTACTTATCAAATCATGAACATAAGTTACTTTACTGTATATGCTATTGAAACATTTAGCTTAAAACATCAGTTTAATATTTTATTTTTGTGTTGTTTATTAAATTATTATTTTTCCAAAATAATGTTTTAAGTTACATTTGTGCTCTTGATTTACATCATTGGAATAAAAAAAAATGGAAAATCCCTGCAGTACTATTATTGACCACTTGAGGTAGCAATCTACCTTTAAAAAACCTTGTCTGATCTGTACACACTAAACTGGGACCAGTAGGAGGAGCAAATACACTCGTTTAAAAGTCCAGTGAAATTAAAATAACGTTTTTTAGATGTTAGTATAAGTATGTTAGTCTTCACAGATATCTATAAGCTGGTGTGGTACAAAACAATGATAAAATTCACGTTTAGAAGATATAAAACTGATATAAACATGTAAAGCTTGTAGTTTGTCACATCCACCTAAATTAATCCTAAGTTTTTTTTCACACCTCCTCATACTTCAGTTTCTTATCAAATCTTGACCAATCAAATGCTCTCTGGTATCTGATATGCCCCACCCTCCTCAAGACCCTTCTCATTTGCTTTTCCTTTGATGCGCCTGGGCTCAACCACTCTCACTTGCAGAGCTGTGATAAAACAAAACTCTATTGGCTGCCTTTTTAAAAGGGGAGGAGCTGCTCTCTTCGATTTTCAGTTGAGATTACATCAAACATTAAATAAAAATCCACATTTCAAAGCACTTCACTGGATCTTAAAAAACAAACATGAATCCAAATGTAAAAGTAATCTCTTTAAAAAATCAGCATTACATATATATATATAGTTTATGCAGATGTGAATTTGAATAATTTCAATAGCAATGTTCCTCATTATTTGGAGTGACAGTGCTGATGACATTTACTCCTGCTCCTGTACTGTACACCTCTGCAGCGAAGAAGATCAGGTGTCCCAAAACAGCAGCACCGCTAGTAAAAGAGCAGCTATAGCTTACACTGTGACATAATACCCAGCTCAATATCAATTATGCACACTGCATTCATTATCTACAAAAGAACACCAGCAGCACACGCTCGCTTGCCTATATACATAATACCGTCACAGTGACTACCTATGAAGATACTTCAGTTTTGTATATTTTCTAATTTTATTGCAGGCAAACACATGGTTTTTAAAGCACCTGTTCATTTCTGTCAAACTTTTGGCTTTCATAAGGAGTTGTTTTAATCAAATGTAAAGAAAACCATGCAGCGCGGTGGCTCAGTGGTTAGCACTGTCGCCTCACAGAAAGAAAGTTGCTGATTTGAGCCCCGGCTGGGTCAGTTGGCATTTCTGTGTGGAGTTTGCATGTTCTCCCTGTGTTGGCGTGGGTTTCTTCTGGCTCCTCAGGTTTTCCCCACAGTCCAAAGACATGCGCTATAGGTGAATTGAATAAGCTAAATTGGCCGTAATGTATTAGTTTTAATGAGTGTGGATGGATGTTTCCCGGTACTGGGTTGCGGCATGTGCTTCGAAAAGCATATGCTGGAATAGTTAGCGGTTCATTCTGCTGTGGCGACACCCTGATAAATAAAGGGACTAAGCTAAAGGAAAATCATCCTCAACACATTTTTTGTTACTTTTGCGATGCTTTTTCTATTTGTTTCTGTAGATTTCTGTACCTTATATAGACTGTAAAAAGCGATTCATTTTTATTCATTGCCTTAAGAGACAAGTTGTTAAGTTAATTTAACTTAATTTTTAATAAGTATGCATGTAGTTCATTTATTTAATAATTTAATATTTTAATATTTTATATTTTATTATTTAATAATTAATAATATTTAAGGCAGCAGGTTTACTCCGTTTATTAAGTGAAGTCAACTAATCATTTTTAAAAACAACAGGTATACTCTCTTTTTAAAGTAAAGTCAACTAATCACTTCTTACAGTGCATTTTAAAGGCTGTTTTGCCAAAATGATTTTTTAGAGTCATAAATCCTCCCTTCAGCAGGCCTTACATACACCAAACGTCACAGTTTTATTCATATTTGCATTCTTTTATTTATTCATACATAATTTGCTTGATAATATACCACATTTTATTCTACATGAAATTGTTTAAATGTATTTTCTTCACAGCGTTTTCTGAATTATGATTAATGATGATTGATAAAAAGGATTGCCAATAATGAATCTTTAAAAATCCTAAATATTTAAAAGAAAAAGAATTTTGAACTCGTCTTTATTCAATATTTAGATTTTTATTGCACTGTAAAAATTATATGATCAATTAGTCATGACAGCGTATGTTTTTAGTTCATTGTAAGTCATTAAACTAAATTAATCATGTTCTAACTTAATTTTATAAGTTATGCAAGATGTTTTAAGTCAGTTTAACATAACCACAACCATATCACCCTGTAGCCCAAGATCAGTTACTCACTGAAGCCAAGCAGGGCTGAGCCTGATCAGTACCTGGATGGGAGACCACATGGGAAAACTGGGTTGCTGTTGGAAGTGGTGTTAGTGAGGGCAACAGGGGGCGCTCAACCTGTGGTCTGTGTGAGTTCTAATGCCCCAGTATAGTGAAGGGGACACTATACTGTCAGTAAGTGCCGTCTTTCAGATGAGAGGTTAAACTGAGGTCCTGACTCTCTGCGGTCATTATACATAAATACACATTACTTACTTAAGTAATAAGTTCAATGGACTCTTAAGGTTAATTTGATTGCTCTTAAAAATTTAAGGCAACCAGGATATTTTTAATATATTCCCATATTTTCATATTAAAACAGGACATTTTAGAAAACTTCTAGTGCAATGGGCTTTATGCACAGCTAGTGGTTTTCAGCCAATGATAAACTTTAGGTGAAAGCTTAATGTGATTATTTTTCAATTTTATTCGGTTCTTTTTTACAGCATCGATGTTGTAATGTAATTACAATACATTCAGTTAAATAGACTTAAGCATTCATTTAGTTGTTCAAGCATAAATTGAGATAAAAAGACAAAGAAAAGAAAATGTGTAACCGCTAGCACCCTTGGTATCAGCAGGTTAGCACAGAAACTCCATTGAAAATACTGGGGTAAAATAAACTGCCATATTTTAAAGACATGGCGTGGGGAAATGGACTTTAATGCAGTGCTTCTTGTCTGGTCTGAGACCCACTTTATATCATATATCTAACAAGCAGTGAAGATCGATGAATTTTAAAGAAATCAGACTATAAATGTGGCAATTTTATAATGGAAAGACAGTTCACTGGAAGCTCTGAGGCTGGCTGGCTGAAATGAAAAGTCTGTGTGCATATACCCCATTATTTATTTATTTTTTGCTATGCTTAAAGGAATTTCTTTAATAATTTTCTTTAAGATTCTTTAAAAAGGTCTAATTTTACAGTTGAGTTTTACCATTTTTTTAAAATCTGTTCAGCCAATCATTGGGTCTGGTGGCAGCCCTTTTAGCTCAGCTTAGCTTAAATCATGGAATCGGATTAGACCATTAGCATTTTGCTCAAAAATTAGTTTCAATAAATTTTCTATTTAAAGCTTGATTCTTCTGAAGTTACATCATGTGCTGACAGAAAATCAAAAGTTAAAAAGGAGTGGGGTTTTTTGGCGTTGACATAATTTTTTACTAAATTGTTATGTAGATTGTTCATTTACTTAACCATTTTAAGGCAGCGGGTTTACTCAAGGTCAAGTAATTGCTTTTTACAGTGCGTTTTTAAGACAAAATGAGTTTTTTCATACACCAAACTTCAGTTTTTCTCATATCTGCGTTTCGAAAGTTTATCCCAGATTCGTTCACACATAATTTGCCTGATAATATACAACATTTTATTCTACAAAACAATTGTGGAAATATACAAAGTGTTTTCTTAATTATAAAGATTTCCAAAAAAAATATTTGCTTTAAAAACATTTAATTCTAAAATGTTAAAAAAATTTTAAGCATTTTGAACCTGACTTGCTAATTACCACATTTAATAAAATGTATATCCTCATTTGCATATTTAAACTTCTGACACCAAAAATGCCTGAAATTCTTAATATAATCAGTCAACTGGAAATATGGTGATAATTTTTTTTATCCTATTCACCCTTAGTGTCAATTGCCTTAATACACCTTGTTTTTAGTACAAGGTTCAAAGGGAATCATGGGAGAAAGTGCATTGCGTAACAGTCAGATAAATGAGGCAGATGGTATGTGAAAGGTCAGGCCACTTCCAGTTTCACTCATCTGTCTGTTCTGGCAAATTCAGAACAGAGAGAGAGACCTGGATGCAGAACAATGAGCTGCTACGATCTGGAAAGTGCAGGACAATAGGCTGGTTTGCTATAGGACCGGTTACTCTGTTGGCGGCTGTAAACAGACAGGGGTGTGACCGACCCACAATGCCTTGTCTACAGCAGTTATATTGTTAAATACAAAGATTAGGATCTGTTTGGTTCTAACATTTTATTATTTAATTATGTAGGCTGCTTCAGTGTGCCTGCTATATGAGATGCATCATCCACTTTAATCATATGATTTCATGTTTGCTTTCTCACAAACGGTTTTGGTTACTTTTTTAAAATGATAGCTGAACATAAATAATATTAGAATATATTTATTTGTGATGAAAGCAAACTATTCTAATACAATTTATCGATTTATGTATACCATATTTTTGTTATGAGCTTGGTGTTGAAATCAAAGACAAAAAAATGCACAATATTGATACCCTATTGGCTATTTATGTTATCCTTAAATTGTGTATATTTTCTTTTAATATATACAGTTGAAGTCAAAATGATTAGCCCCCCGTTTATTTTTTTCCCCAAATTCTGTTTAACGGAGAGAAGAGTTTTTTAAACACATTTCTAAACACAATAGTTTTAATAACTCATTACTAATAACTGATTTATTTTATCTTTGCCATGATGACAGTAAATAATATTTGACTAGATATTTATCCAGACACTTCTATACAGCTTAAAGTGACATTTAAAGGCTTAACTAGGTTAATTAGGTTAACTAGGCAGGTTAGGGTAATTAGGCAAGTCATTGTATGGTTTGTTCTGTAGATTATCAAGAAAAATATAGCTTAAAGAGGCTAATAATTTTGACTTTAAAATGGTTTTTAAAAAAAATAAAAACTGCATTTATTCTTGCAGAAATAAAACAAATAAGACTTTCTCCAGAAGAAAAAATATTATCAGAAATACTGTGAAAATTTCGTTGCTCTTAAACATCATTTGGAAAATATATATATATTTTAAATTCAAAGGGGGGTTTAATAATTCTGATTTCAACTGTATAACTCTTTAAATTTCAATATTTTAATAATTATTTTAATTAGTATTATTATTTTAATATTTATTTATATATACTTACCATATATATAATTGCACATGAAACTCTGATAACTAAATTTAATAATACGTAAAATTTCAGTAGCAATGTTTTTTCATACTGCAGATATTATGCATCTTGTCAGTTTTAAAGCTTAAAATAACTATTTTCATTTTCAGTATATTTAAAACAAGTATATTTTAAAACAAAAAACTTTATGGCATAAAAACACAAATAATTTAATTTAATAACACTGTTGTATTAGATTTTTAGCTAAATTGACTGACTTTACAATGTCAATTATATATATAATATATATATATATATTGTCAGTTTTGTTATTTAAAATGACTAATTTTAATTTTCAGTGTTTTAACTAGCATAAAGTAGCAAGTTATTACCTCTATAAAATTTGATCTAAACCAATGTGCATTCAAACATTGCTCCACACGCACCCGGCTCATGACACTAGTCAAATATCCACGTTACTCTAGAACAGCTATTGAGTTACACTGACTTCATCAAGAGCTTAATAACTCCAGAAAGCTTGTCTTGCACACTCCTAAAGCTTTTTCTGCTTACCTTAACAAATAACTCAATATCAGGCTCTTGACCGTCTCCCATTGTAGACACTTTCGTTGATTCAGGCAACTGTCCTGATCTGTCACCTACATCCTCCCAGCAGTATTTCACAGATATTTTGGGTGAAATGTCACCGTTAACCTACGATCTCCTAAATTCTGTTTGTTCTGCTCTTGACCGGCAGCCAATAGCATCAAGTGCTGTAATGTCAGCTCAAACACAGATGAAAGGTGAATCTAGTGCTCTCCCAAACACAGTGATGGAAAAGAGAGGGAATGGGTTTAGTTGGAGGTGGGGCTTCATTTAGCTCCGCCTCTCCTGCCATAAATAGATTTGATGAGCTTGAGTGACAGATGAGAACTGTATGATAGATGACCTTGAAAACATCTGTGAATTGAGACCCTGATTCAGCCTGTAAACATATAATTGATTACCCATTAAAAATATTCTTACCCACTTTTTTTCTATGATATTTTTTACTGCAATGTCAAACATTATATGTAATTATATGTATGTTATGACATTATATTTATATAATGTTCAATTATATGTAAGTTATGGCAAAATGTCTGTCAATTTAACGTAATGCTTGTATAACTGTTAAAAATTGAAAATTGTATATATTATATGAAGTCAATTTAATGTAAGTTTTATTTTAGTGTAAATTGCCTGTAAGGCAAATTACACTTATGTGCAAAACTGGAACATTGCATAAGTCTGTTTAGAATAAAGCACAGTTTCCATCCAATAAGTCAAAGTGACCAAAATTGTCACTTCCTGATCAACTGGTGCAAATATCAGAAAGAAAAGAAGAAAGGATATGCCATCGTGGGTTACAATCTTCTTCTCTTCTCTATAAATTAAAAACAAATTCACCCCCTCCTTACTCTAGCACTTAATTCTCTGTGCACTAACAGGACACGCACTTCTTGTGTGTATTGCCTCTCCTTGTTGAATCACTGAATGCCTTCTTAATTGTAGATCGCTTTGCACAAAAGCATCTGCTAAATGACTCTGGCCCCGTTTACACTAATACGTTTTAGTTTTAAAACGCATAAGTTTTGCTACGGTTACGGCGTCCGTCTACACTACGCTGGAGTTTGGAGTTTTCGAGCGCCGAAAACGGAGCGTTTTGGAAACGCTGAAGAGGCCGTATTCATTTTATAATGCTGCTGCTCGGTCTCAGTGTGGATGGGGGAAAACGGAGACATCTGAAAACAGAGGCAGGGCTGCAGACGTTCACCTATCTGATTGGGGCTTTTGCCTTAATATAAAGTAGCCTACACACAGTGCAATCCTGCATCCTCTCCTTGCAAGTCCAGACTTTGCAAGTTTGATATGAAAAACAAACTCCCGAGAACATGTCGGGTAAATCTTCAAAAGCAAACTTTATAACCTCATTCACATCACCCTGGCTTTGTTGTTTCACTTTCCTAACAATAACATGAAAGCATGATAAAAGGAACTGCCTATTATTATTTTGATATTAACTTAACAGACACTAAAAATGTTGAGGCGTCGTGTAGCTACATATTAATATGACCGTCATCTTCATGCATATAACAAAACAGAGCCTACAACATTACTGTCTCCTTTCATTTTCATTAAAAATACGAAACATAACCTGTCCCTTTCACTGAATATCAGTTTTAATAATCAATAATGGCCATTATAAAAGTATAACGTACAACAAGTTTATACAATATAGGAAATCAAGGCAAGCAATCAATCAAATGTGCAGAATCAGTGTATGTGGTTACATTAATATATTAACCTAACTTATCTTTGCGCCCAGCCAAAACACGTTACCTGAGAACAAGTAATAGATTCAAAAGACCAAAGTCGGGAACATGTCGCTAGATAAAGACAGCAATATGAATTAAATATCATGTTTAACAAATATAGTAAGATTAGATCCCGCGATAGATCCTTGATGAACAGTCTGACGTGCACAGCTCTCCTAGATGTGCTCAAAGCACGCTGCAGTGCTTGTTAGAGTGTGTGTGTGGTCACGTGATGTGCATTTTTAGCGGTCTAATTTATACGCAGAGTTGTTCTGAAACGCTGGGTGAAACGCCAGTGTGGACGCGGATCGTTTTCATTCTAAAACACCGTTTTCAAACTAAAATGTATTAGTGTAAACGGGGCCTAAATGTAAATGTAATCCTGTTCCTGGAGATCTGCCTTCCTTCAGGGTTCAGCTGCAAACTTGATCAAACACATCAAGTTGGTTATTATTACCAAGTGCTCCTTCAGATCTGCGATCACAATATGTTCGCCCCATAGACTTCCATTCATTAGTATGCGAATGTGGCAGCCTGAAAATGCAAGCTCTTGCAAAAAGTCGCGTGTCGCTGTTTTGCTAAGTTCAAGCTTGGTGAACTCTGACTTGTGAAATCACATCATGTGATTGAATGAGAGCAATAGAAGATCGAAACATGACCTCCCTGTACAGAAATTGAAAATATGGACCAATCGCTCACTTTTTTTAACGTCTAATCATCTTGTTTAATCCCGCCCCTTTTTGCAGTGGCATACAACACAACAACTCTAGTGTGACTGCGGCTTCAGTTGTGTTTGATCAGGGTTGGAGCTTAACTCTGCAGGAAGTTCTCCAGGAACGGAACTGAGCACCCCTGCTCTAAGCGTTCTATTTTAATGATCTTAAGTGTATGGTCTAAAGCAGACAGCACTTTTGCATTTAGAGCACATCCAAATTCACTTTCTCTATTTTAAAGATTGGTAAAATGGTCTGCGCGCTTGGCGCATTGTCTAAAAAGGTTATCTTTATTCTCTTAATGAGTTCTGTGTGTGTTTGGGGAGTTACGTGCAAATAACCAATCAGTATCTCATTTCCCATTCCTTTTATAAGCAATTTCTGGTCACACAAAGGCGCATTCGCCATTTACATGGCACACTGTAAGCGGGAAAACATGTCTTTCTAAGCTCGGAAATGTATCTGCCTATGCACAAGGTTAAATCTCGAGCTGGATTTCAGCAAAGCCCCCTGAGGAGAAGAAGGTGTGGGAAGAGCTAGCAGTTTTTATTATTTGTAGACAAGAATAAACTATCACATTTGAACCCTTTAGTTTTTCATATTTAAAAACATCCCTGTGTGTGTAATAAGCAACGTGCATGAGCATTTTGAACCCGTCTATTACTAGCACACTGTTTAAGTAAAAACAACAACAACAAAAAAACTGCACTATTGCTATAGATCCACTTTTAGTTGGTCAATGGTCTATTTCAGTTGCCTCAAAATAGAAAAATACTAATAATGCGCTTTAATGCACCTCTTTTTCAGAACAGGCACAAATAGGAACAAATGCATTTGCTATTTAATAGGAAAAAACACTTGTGTCGTACCTAATGCTCCATTGTGCCAGGTGTATGATCGCGCCCTATATCTTCACAGTTTAATATCATAAATAAATGTAATATGTTACTTCCATAATGGATAAAAATAAAGAGCAAAGACAAACAAATCTCTCACTTAGTTGTCACTATGTATATAGGTTACCTGTAGCGCAGGGTTATTAATTAAAATTATTTGCTTTACTTTAGTAAATAAAAGTTCAACAAAAGTATAATCAATAAAAAATAATTCAATAAAAGTGCAGAATTTAAAACGCAGTCCTTATTTGTGGAAAAAGGTGGATAAGTCTAAAACCATTTAACTAATGTGTCCCTGTGTAACTATATGACATGTTCATGGCCTAGAAAGAGTAGAGGAATGAGCCGCATTCATTTTTAATGTTGTCCAAGTCACAGGCAGTTCGCTGGCAGGCAACGGCAGGTTATATTTGATCATCTTGTGGAGCCCAGGAGAATAAGATTCCCTTGTAAATATTTTATGATTTGGCTTTGGTTTATAGTGCGAATTAGCGCTCAGAGTTTTCATATGAACCTGTGAAATGGAGATTACTCATTTGACTTCCCTAAATACAGCTGACTGTCCTATATATGAGAGAAAAAGGATAAACTCATAAACTGTCATGACCATATTTGCGGCCCACGTTTTTAGCTTTATAATTTCAGCAGTGATGCTGGGTCAAAAATGAAATGTCCCATTTGGTATAGCCACAGCCATATCACCCTGCAGCCCAAGAACGGTTACTTGCTGAAGCTAATCAGGGCTCAGCCTGGTCCGTACCTGGATGGGAGACCACATGGGAAAGCTTGATTGCTGTTGGAAGTGGGGTTAGTGAGGCCAGCAGGGGGCGCACAACCTGTGGTCTGTGTGAGTCCTAATGCCCCAGTAAAGTGAAGGGGCGCTTTACTGTCGGATGAGATGTTAAATCAAGGTCCTGGCTCTCTGTGGTCTTTAAAAAACCCATGGCACTTCTTGTTAAGAGTAGGGGTGTGAAGAGGCAAATCTTCAGACTGCCCCACAATAGTTCCCATCAATGTCTACTGTGCCACAAGAATCATTATGAGAGGTACCAGGCAGGATTATTTCCCACAACAGCATAGATACCACAGTGTGGACAGGTTTTATTTCATAAATATTCTTTTTCTTGGTTTAACACTCCATTTATTCAAGCTGGGGGATTCAGTCTTGCTCCTGGAGGCACAACGTCTCATCCGTCTTTCGAATGAAATGTTAAACTGAGGTCCTGACTAGGCATGGGCCGGTATAAGATTCTGATGGTATGATAACCTTGGAAGTTTCATGGTATAACGGTATTGTGCTCACTGTTTTAAAATATATTCTTTTTAAACATCTGGGTAAAACACAATCTTTTTTCCCCTTTGAAAGCAATATATTCTATTTTTTTAAAGATTTGAAACTTCTTTCTTTGATACAAAGAATCATTGACTTCTGCTGTATTCATTTGTTTCAAAAATACAGATTTCTTTACAATTTAAAACAGCATCTGTTGTCCTAAAAAATGTAAAAAAAATAAATAACTCTTACACATACCTTAGGAACAGTATTACAAAAAATTGGCGGTTTTAAAACCTTGACTTTTTCAAACCGCAGCCTGGTCCTGACTCTCTGTGGTCATTAAAAGTTCCATGGCACTTCTTGTAAAGAGTAGGGGTATAACCCCGGTGTCCTGGCCAAATTCCCTCCATCGACCCTTACCTATCATGGCCTCCCAATCATCCTCATCCACTGAATTGGCTTTTATCACTATGTGTGGTGAGCTCACTGACACCGTTGTCCTATGGCTGCCGTTGTATCATCCAAGTTGATGCTGCACACTCTGCACCCCTCACCCTCATGATTGTGAAGCGCTTTGGGTGTATGGCCATACACGATAAATACTGGCCCAGCTGGGGCTCGAACCAGCAACCTACTTGCTTTGAGGCTACAGTGCTAACCACTGAGCCACGTTGAGACCTTCATTTAATATTAATATCAGTATATACAGTTGTCAGAATTATTAGCCCCCCTTTGAATAAATTAATTTTTTTTTCTTTCTTAAATATTTCCCCAATGATGATTAACAGAGCAAGGAAATTTTCACCGTATTTCTGATAATATTTTTTCTTCTGGAGAAAGTCTTATTTGTTTTATTTCGGCTAGAACAAATGCAGTTTTTAATTTTTAAAAAACATTTTAAGGTCAATATTATTAGCCCCTTTAAGCTATATATTTTTTGATAGTCTACAGAACAAACCATCGTTATTATACAATAACTTGCCTAATTACCCTAACCTGCCTAGTTCACCTAATTAACATAGTTAAGCCTTTAAATGTCACTTTAAGCTCTATAGAAGTGTCTTGAAAAATGTCTAGTAAAATATTATATACTGTCATCATGGCAAAGATAAAAGAAATCAGTTATTAGTAATGAGTTATTAAAACTATTATGTCTAGAAATGTGTCTCCGTTAAACAAAAATTGGGGGGAAAATAACCAGGGGGGCTAATAATTCAGGGTGGTTAATAATTCTGACTTCAACTGTAGTTATTATTAATATCCTACTGACACAGAGAAGACGAAACAGTGGTATATAAAGTAATTTTTTTTTGTTTTATCTGCGCACAAAAGATTCTCATAGCTTGAATATATTCTGATTGAACCACTGAAGGCATATAGTCTGTCTGTTTATTTTTTTTGGGGGATATGATTTTGACTGTTGTAAACTGTGAAATAGCTGAAAAAATAGCTTAATTGCACGCTTTAGAATATTCTTTAACCAATCAGAATTCAGTTGTCCCTCTTCATCTTTCGCGGCCTCGCAGTTTTGCTAATTTTCTGTGCAATTTGACATGTTTTTTTTTTTTTTTATAACAGCGCAGCGTGTTCTGCGTCCTGATTGGCTGGAAAAGCTAACGGAAAGTAGACGTTACGCAAGTGTTTAAATAAGAGAGAAAAGTGTGAAAAGGTTAATGCCTGTTTGAGAAAAGTGTATAAAGTGTGCAGTGAGGGGTTTTACAGCCTTATAACATCTATAATATTTGTTAAAAATAAAGCGGACTACTTCGCAAAAGCTGGCTATTTTTAAAACGCTACTCCCGCGATTAACAAGGGACCACTGTAAAGCGTTCAGCAGTATTGCCTGTAGTATACTGTAAATATATAAATATATACAGTGCTCAGCATAAATGAGTATTCTTTTCTCAGTGAATATAGACAATACATGTTAGTGTTTTTAAACAAAACAGTTTATATTATAGTAAAATAAGAGTGTGGTTAGCTAACGTCTTTAGAAATATAATACATTTCATTTCAATTTTGCTAATGAAAATTGCAAACTACAAAAATTCAATGTACAAAAATTCTAAAGTTTTCCCAGTACTGTTTAAAACATATGCTGGAATAGTTGCCGGTTCATTCCTCTGTGGTGACCCCTGATAAATAAGGGACTAAGTAGAAGGAAAATAAATGAATGAATGGAAAATTCAAAAGTGCAATATACAAAAACAAATGTACAATTTCTCTAGATTTTTCCTGTTTATTAAAAGTTATTTAGGATTTTTCCCCAAGAAATTAAGTTGGGTTTACTAATTTTCGCAGTGTGATCTTAAGTGTTTTATTTTGGTAGATTAGTTACAGATTTGGCTTTGGTACCGACTAATCTAATGTATATGTACAAATACATTACTGTAAATCATCCCATATGATCATTTAAAAAAGAGTGTACTCCTATTATACCTTTCATTAAGTTTGGCTAGCTAAAGCGATCTACTCCCAGGAGGGGGTAGAAATCAGGGGCTGTGCGATTTACTTCTGGGAGGAAGTAGAAATTGGGGGCCACATAATCTTAACGTTTTTGTATTATTTGTTTTTATTTTATTTATACTTGTCTCTTTTATTCCTGTTTAAGTAAAGCACTTTGATTTGCCACTGTGTATGAAATGTGCTATATGAATAAACTTGCCTTGCCTATTTATGCTAAGCACTGTATTTATACACACTACTGGTCAAAAGTTTGGGATCAATAGGATTTTTAAATGTTTTAAAATAAGCTTCTCCTGCTCACCAAGGCTGTATTTATTTAATCAAAAATTCAGTACAAATTGTAAAATTGTGAAATGTTATTGCACTATAAAATAACTGTTCAAAAGTAGTTTATCATTTAATTTAATCATTTATTCCAGTGATTTTAAAGATGAATTTTCAGCTTTATTCAGAGTCACATGATCCTTCAGAAATCACTCTAATATTAATTATTATTATTATTATTATTATTATTATTATTATTATTATTATTATTATTATTATTATTATTAATAATGTAATAGGAATACAAGCAATAATGACTGGAGTAATAATTTCATTTGAAACTACATACAATAAGCAGTTATTTAACATTTTAATAAATATTTAACAATTTAACTATTTTTTAACAATAAATAAATGCTGCCTTTATGAACAGAATAATTTTCTTTAGATATATTATACAGATATATAGTATTATTGTTATTATTATAGTTTTTAATAGAAAATTTGACTGCTGTTGTGTCTGTGCTGAAAGTGGAAAAATGCTTTGGCTTTTTATTATTGTAGGCTGAACAGCCCCCTCTACAGCTGTAAACAACAATATACATGTCAATGTAGGACGCAGTTTCAAATGGCACCTTTTCCTCCTTTTCTAAAATATAGTGTGTAAAATATATTGATATTGTTTATAGTAAATATGTTTAGTCATAGCAAAGCTTCAGTTTATTATGACATAATATTAAAAATAATTGTATTAATAAATTTGTATTTGATTGATCATTTATTTTGTCATTATTTAAAAAATAATAATTATGATTTTATTCTCATTAGCTGTCTTTAAATAGGACAGTAATTGAAATGTTACAGATTTTTGTGGTTATTATTTAGAATTTATTATGACAATATTATATTTGATTGTTGATTTATTTTGTTAATTTATTTTAATATAAATTATTAATTATTAATGCTTCAGC
The DNA here is from genome assembly GCF_903798145.1 of Danio aesculapii. Taxonomy (NCBI): domain Eukaryota; kingdom Metazoa; phylum Chordata; class Actinopteri; order Cypriniformes; family Danionidae; genus Danio; species Danio aesculapii. The sequence goes on along the minus strand of NC_079454.1, from coordinate 44,627,809 downwards.
ATTCTTCTACATAAAACCGAATACAGAGGCTTTACGTTCAGTGAATTCCTAGTTGAGCTGAAATACGGTATGACTTAAATGATAGCACAAGATGAAGACTGTCTGCCAACAAAACTTGCCTTAACATAAATCTTTTTTTTTTCCATCGCTCCATTCCCAACAGGTTGAATGTAATCACTGCAGTTAAAGATTAACCTCTGCATCATGCCGTTCAGTAGAGTGTTTTGGCTTTAAAATATGCTTTTGTAAATGTTCAAGGTTTTACAGCCTGACATTCCGTTTAATCTGTTTCAATTGTATGGGAGGGTCTGATTATCTGTGTCTGATTATCACTTTGCTGATGCTGTTTAACATTTAAAAGCTGTTTTAGTAAATAATTTTCCATCCCTTATTAAGTGGAAACATATTTTTGTATTGTTTTGGCTTATTAGTTGATTTTCATATTTATTTTTGACAAATATTTTACTTCTATATTTGAGTATATTTTACTCATAGTTCAATTTTGTTTAGCAGTTTTGTGCTCTTGTTTTTCCTTTTAGGTAAACTATCAATCATTTATGTATTTAATCTACAAGAGACAACCTGTAATTATGTCAGTATTGAATCTAATTAGTTTATATTGTTACATTTAGATCATTGCCATTTACGTGCAGAAAAAAGGACTCTTACCGGTTTTAATTTCTAATTCATTTAAATAAATTTTAATTATTTTTCATATCATTTTAATGAATTGCTTTAAGTTTAAGGCTTTTGCTTAATTTAATTTCTCCTTGATTTTGTTCATTATTTTAGGTTTTGGTTTAATATTTTATTTAATTACTAGTTTAACTTTGGTTACCCGTTTTGAATTAAAAATATATATAATAAGGAAAAAAAAATAAACGATCAACCAATTATATTTTTATAACTATGTGTATGCAGACACCCAAATACACACAGGTAATGATAGAATTCTGATACACATGCAATTTTATTAACTACAGTTTAAACTAATTTAAAAAAAATTTTTTGTTTTTTTTTGTCATAATAAAATCTAAATAATAACCACTAAAATCTGTAACATTTCTATTGTTGTCCTATTTAAAGACATGAGAATAAAATCATTATTAATTTCTTTTAAAGTATCGACAGAATAAATGATCAATCAAATGTAGATTTATTAATACATTTATTTAAATATTATGTCATAAAAAATCTAAATAATAGCCACAAAAATCTGTAACATTTATTTTCCTACTTAAAAACAGCCAAGAAGAATAGAATCATTATTAATTTCTTTTGAAATAATGACAATTGAAATGACCAATCAAATATAGATTTAGTAATGCGAATATAGTAATATTGTCATAATAAAATCTAAATAATGAGCAGAAAAATCTGTAACATTTCAATTATTGTCCAATTTAAAGACAGCTAATGAGAATAACATCATAGTTAATTTTTATTAAAATAACAACAAAATAATCAATCAAATGTAGATATATTAATACAATTATTTTACTATTATGTCATAATAAAATCTAAATAATGACCACAAAAAATCTCTAACATTTCAATTTTGCCTACTTAAAGACAGCTAATGAGAATTAAAGCATGATTTATTTATGTTAAAATAACAAAACAACTGATCAATCAATTGCAAATTTATTAATAAAATGATTACAATTTCTGCACAACAAGTGCTGGCCTTGATTATGAATTTATTACTGCAGGTTTGGTTATGGGTAATTTCAGGGAGTTCTCTTGCAGGCTTTGTAACTCAACAACAACTCCTTTATTCCTGCTTTTATGACTGCATGTGGCCATAAAATATATAATCTTTGAATTGTTCTTGAAGGTTTCTTTAGATCAAATCTTTATCGAGATATGTTTACTATGTCAGAGCATCCCGTTTCTTATTGTGAACTCTCAATCAGACTGACGTCATTATAATTGTGGCACATTTGTCATGGAATGTGCTATAAAAAATCAACTAGAGACATGTATATAAATTATGAAAACAGTTTAAAAATTTCATGTAAAGATAATTTATTCATTTTCCTTCAGCGTGGTCCCTTTATTCATCAGGGATCGCCACAGTGGAATGAACCACCAACTTATCCAGCATGTGTTTTACACAGAGGATGCCCTTCCAGCTGCAACTCACTACTGGGAAACATCCATACACTCTCATTCACACACATACACTATGGACAATTTGGCTTATTCAATTCACCTAGCGCATGTCTTTGGACTGTGGGGGAAACCGGAGCACCCAGAGGAAGCCCGCGCCAACATGGGGAGAACATGCAAACTCCACACAGAAATGCCAACTGACCCAGATGAGACTCAACCCAGCAACCTTCTTGCTGTGAGGTGACAGTGCTAACCGCTGAGCCGCCATGTCAAGATTATTGTGACCAAAATTATCACGGTTATCAATATTATTACGGCTTTGTTCAAATTACGGTGACGCGATGGGTCAGTGGTTAGCACTAAAAATTAACAAATCTAAAAAAATCCTTCAGTCAGAGTATTTTTTTTGGGCATGCACCGAGATTAAAGCAAAGAAAAGTTTATCTGGATAAACTACTATCGTGATAAATTTTTAACACAATAACAATCATATTTCAATATATTGTGCAGCCTTAACTCTAGAACCGCCATGGGGTCAATTTTACCCATCACTGTTATTCAACTGTACATAACAGACCTTCAATAAAACATTCAAGCCTATTGAATTTTTCTAAAATTGCCTTATTTACAATTCCCAGATATTAAAAATTCTTTAGATAAAAATTGGGACATTTATACCTATAAGCACCAGCATGGGTCAAATTCACCCACTATAAAAAAAATGCTTGTATTTATGCACTGCTTATGTTTGAAATTACTCACCAATGACTTTCCATTTTACTCACTGAATTAGTGGTTATAATACATGAATAAAGTCACATTGACTATCAGAAGGTGATTTGTAGAGCTATTAAAAACAAAATGCAATGAATGATGGAGAGTCTGGAGAAATAAGTTATACATCAGAGTATGATGGCTCAAATTTAGATATTTTTAACCTACTCCTAAAATAATCTTGTTATCCTGAAATAATCATTTCATGAGTCTAGACACTTTTTGTTAACAGTGGTGAAAAACAGTGAAATAGTATCTTTGTTTTTTTAGCAATTTCTAAACAAAATTTGTGCTGGGTAAAATTTACCCGCACTGGCGATTTTAGGAATACTGTGACCTCCGGCGATTCTAGTGTTAGATCTCGGATTTAATGGTAATGGAAATTTGAAAGCAAAATACTAACCACCAGAAAATTTACCATACTTTAAATCCGGTAATAAATCGGTTAATAGGCCTGAACAAATGTCATTCCTTCTGTCAGAGTGTGTGATTTTTGTATTTTTTATTTTTTTGCAAGCACAGAGATTGAAGCAAAGAGAAGCTCTGGGTTCATTTGCTCAGGTCAGGAGTTTTCGCTGGTTTCCATGACTGTGCGGATCTCAAAGTTAATGATTATTGGTGTTGCCCATCACAGTGAACTTTCCAAAGGAAATGAATGGAGATGCAATCAGTTCAGGATTTCTACATATCCACAAACCACTGTAGAGTTAATGATCAAGAACAAAACGTTCCCTGAATGAATCATACAGCAACAATGCTTTTTTAGTAGATTTTAGGCCATTGTGCTTAACACTGATTAACCACTTTGAGATATTTACATGAATTTTTTTTTCATTTCACAGCATTTGAGCATTCTTTTGCATTCCTTAACATCAAAACTACCTCATATTTTGATGATAATGTATGTTTATTACTTAAATACAATTAATAATAACAAATGATTAAATATAATTGTATTTTATTACTAAACATATTTAACATTGCATTACATTTGACAAACAATCATATCATAAAAAAAATAATTTATATTTCAGTGTTCAATGCATTTTTATATCAAATTTTATGTTTTATGCAATATTCTTGACTTTTAAAAAATAATTTGTTATTATTTATGATAAATGATTATTTATGATAAATGATTACTTTTTATTTTTGAAAAGTAAATATATTTACTTTCCAAAAAAAATGGCAAATTGTAAGTATATTTTATTTACCTAATAAATCATGTAAAATGTATTCATCTTTGTTCTTTGTAATGTCGAAAGTTGATTATGATTTAATTTGTTACTACTTGTAAAAATTTTAAATTGTATCATTTAATTTGGAAAAAAATAAATAATATAATTGTAATTTATATTTTTTATTCAATGTTCACCTTTTTATGCCATTCAATTTAAATTAGCAATTAATTTAATAGCAAAAAAGTATCTATTTTATGTTCAAATTTTTTATTGTGAAAAAACAAACACTATATCAGTACAAATAGTTACAAATTATCTTTGTTGTTGCTTTTTTTTACAAAAGAGAAGAAAATAAAATAATAATAAAAAGGGGAAAATAACTAAAAAATAATAATGATAATAATAATAAATGGGAAAAGAAAAATGGAAACAAGAGAAATAAAAGTGTTCAGAAAATTACAAACAACTAACACAATCAAATGTTCAGATACATTGTCAATGTTCAAAGTAAATATTTACAATTAAGCAGTATAAAATAGCAATGGTTAAAAACAAACTCAATTTTAATTACTTCGAAATAAATAAATTAAAAAGTAAGGAGAGTGCATCTATTAAATGGAAGGCAAGACATTAAGAAAGTTAAAGTAAGTTATAAAACATTGCCACTTTTTAAAGAAATTAGTTTTCCCAGAGCATCTAACCTTTTCCAACTTTAGAAAATGCTTGGTATCTACAAAACATTGGGATGTAGTTGGAGGCTTAATTGATTTCCAGTGAAGTAGAACACGACGCTTGGCTGATAATAAGGTAAAGGCCAAAATATCAAGTTGTTTAGAAATAAACTGTGACCTATTGTGTAAACTGTGTATCTATTTTAATGGAGTATAATTTGTTATCATGATTCATTTTCTTTACAGCTTAGTCCCTTTATTAATCAGGGGTTGCCACAGCGGAATGAACCGGCAACTTATCCAGCATATGTTTTACGCAACGGATGCCCTTCTAGTTGCAACCCGTAACTGGGAAACATCCATACACTCTCATTCACACACATACACTATGGACAATTTAGCCTACCCAATTCACCTATAGTGCATGTCTTTGGACTGTGGGGGAAACCGGAGCACCCGGAGTAAACCCACGCCAACACGGGAAGAACATGCAAACTCCACACAGAAATGCCACCTGACCCAGCCGAGGCTCGAACAAGCGACCTTCTTGCTGTGAGGCAACAGCACTACCCACTGCGCCACTGCGTCGCCCATAATGAATTATATATTAATGATAAAGTAAATAAATGTCATTATCATTATTCATTTTTTGAACCATCTATTAGTAACTCAGAGAAAATCACTTCAAGAGTGTTCGACACATTTTATTTTTATTATTTCGTTTGGATCATTTTGAAACAATTTTCGTCAGTCATATATGCTATGGGACTCGCTGTGTTGACATTAGAAAAAACAGAGTTAGTTAAATATTGTTTTTACTGCAATATTCAGTAACCCAAATTTACTCTCGGTTGCGTAATGTATAACCACTAAAACTGAATACCCTATAATGCAATACTAAAGACATCTTCACACCATCTTCAAGGGCCAAAGGTAAACATGAAATCTGTCCCAAACCCCACCCAGCTGACCTTTAGACTCATGAATGTAACTCCAAGCATAATGTTTTATTTTTTAAAATTTAAAACAAAGAAAAGGCTCCATGTAAAGGGATAGTTTCTACAAAATTGCTAATTTACTTACTATTTACGCACACTAAGTGGTCCCAATCCTTTATTCTGTAGTACAATAAAGAAGATATTCTGAAGAAACCTGAAAACCTGTAACCATTGACTTTTATAGTAGGATAAGCAAATACTATGGAAGTCAATGGTTACAGGTTTCCAACATTTTTCAAAACATCTTTTTTGTTTAACAGAAAAAGACTTTGAACAAGTAAATGAGTAAATCATGGTAGAATTTTAAATTTTAGGTGAATTATTCCTTTTAAAGCAGTGATGTAGTCCTAAAAACTCATACTATTACCCACCAAACCAAAATTTTAAATAAAATTAGGCAAAGAAACAACGAAAGTCAATGTTTCTTTGACTCATTAGTTATATATACAGTTTAAGACAGAATTATTAGCCCCCCTGTTTATTTGTTTCCCAATTTCTGTTTAACAGAGAGATTTTTTTCAACACAATAGTTTTAATAACTCATTTCTAATTACTGATTTATTTTATCTTTGCCATGAAGACAGTAAATAATATTTGACAGTAAATAGATATTTTTCAAGACACTTCTATACAGCTTAAAGTGACATTTAAAGGCTTAACTAGGTTAATTAGGTTAACTAGGCAGGTTAGGGTAATTAGGCAAGTTATTGTATAACGATGGTTTGTTTTGTAGACAGTCGAAAATAAATATAGCTTTAAGGGGCTAATAATTTTGACCTTAAAATATTGTTTAAAAAATAAAAACTGTTTTTATTCTAGTCAAAATAAAACAAATAAGACTCAAATAAAACACATTTCAACAGACATACTGTGAAAATTTCCTTGCCATAAGTTAAACAAAAGTCCTTCGATTGCAACAAATTAAGATGCAAGTAAAAAAACATTTGGTATTCAGTTAAAAGGGGTTGCGAATGCACTTAAATTAGGCAAGTCTAATCAGCAAAGCAAGTGAGTATATGCAGTTTTTGGTCCTCAGAAGTAATAATATCCAAACAGCTCAGAAAAAAGTAGGCATACGGAGTATACGTGCAGAGTGTACGTGCAGAGTATCTGACTACACCACTGCTTTAAAGGGCACTTATTATGCTAAAATCATTTTTATAAGGGGTTTAAACAGTTGTGTGGCAATAGTGTGTGAATATAGCCAGCCTTAAATGGTTAAATCAATTCTATTTTTATAGTCACACTTCATAAAAACAATCTGCAAAAACACTTTGATTGACATTCTCCCTTTGTACATGTCATCAGAGGGAGAAAGCCCCACCCATTAGTGACAATCTGTCCCTTATAAGCATAGACAGCCCTAAGTGAGAAGCAGCCATCTGCTAGTCTCTCCCTCATTAGCATAGACAGCCCTAAGTGAGAAGCAGCCATTTGTCAAACTATCCATCATTAGCATAGACAGCCGTAAGTGAGAAGCAGCCATTTGCCAGTCTCTCCGTCATTAGCATAGACAGCCCTAAGTGAGAAGCAGCCATCTGCCAGTCTCTCCGTCATTAGCATAGACAGCCCTAAGTGAGAAGCAGCCATCTGCCAGTCTCTCCGTCATTAGCATAGACAGCCCTAAGTGAGAAGCAGCCGTCTCACCATTTTCTCCCTCATTATCATAGACAGGCCTAAGTGAGAAGTAGCCATTTGTCAATCTATCCATCATTAGCATAGACAGCCGTAAGTGAGAAGCAGCCATTTGCCATTCTCTCCCTCATTAGCATAGACAGCCCTAAGTGAGAAGCAGCCATTTGTCAATCTATCTATCATTAGCATAGACAGCCGTAAGTGAGAAGCAGCCATTTGCCATTCTCTCCCTCATTAGCATAGACAGCCCCAAGTGAGAAGCAGCTATTTGTCAATCTATCTATCATTAGCATAGACAGCCCTAAGTGAGAAGCAGCCATTTGTCAATCTATCTATCATTAGCATAGACAGCCGTAAGTGAGAAGCAGCCATTTGCCAATCTCTCCCTCATTAGCATAGACAGCCCTAAGTGAGAAGCAGCCATCTGCCATTCTCTCCCTTATTAGCATAGACAGCCCTAAGTGAGAAGCAGCCATCTGCCAGTCTCTCCGTCATTAGCATAGACAGCCCTAAGTGAGAAGCAGCCATCTGCCAGTCTCTCCGTCATTAGCATAGACATCCCTAAGTGAGAAGCAGCCGTCTCACCATTTTCTCCCTCTATCATAGACAGGCCTAAGTGAGAAGCAGCCGTCTGCCATTTTATCCCTCATTATCATAGACAGGCCTAAGTGAGAAGCAGCCGTCAGCCATTAGAGTCTTACCTTAACAAAAAGTGCGACCTGTGGTTGGTTTGGGTCGGCAGCCTCAGTGGTTTCCTCTGCAGCGGCGCAGATCTCCACGTTCTTTAGGCTGTAATCAACAATCTCCTCCGGCTCTGGAGATCCTTCTTCGGGCAGACTGAAAGCCATGAGCAGGTCATCCTGAACCAATGATGGCTGGTCGTCGCAAGGGTCTCCATAGTTCTCCAAAGACGACGATCTCCCAGACCCATATCCATCTCCATCTCCATTGGACAGAGACGCCACCATCACCCCACTGTCGGCTGTCTCTTCTCGGTCACTGGAGGCTGAAGGCTGGTCCTCTTCATCTGGAGATGTTCCTCTGGTGTCCATGTAGTCTGGCTGGATGAAATGACAAAAATCTCAGATGATACAAGTCATCTCATCAAAGTCTAACTACGATATACAATTGAATTGTTAGCCACCTGACTTATTAGCCACCCTGTATATTTTTCCCCAATTTCTGTTTACGGAAAGAGTTTTTTTTTTCTGTGAATTGTTTTTAAATATGTTTAAAGGTGCTGTATGTATGTTTTTGACTCATCTAAAACATAAAATACCATAATTTCTTTGCAGATATTTAAGAAACATGCCAAGCCAAGTGAACATTCTTATTTAACTGAAAAACAATGTTAAAGTCTGATATTCTGCTTTGAAAAAGTGCTTTACTTGCTGGAATGTCTCTTTGTTTTGGTTATTTTAACCTGCCCAATGCCAGTTTAGCCAATTATATTTCAGCACCCTGGGTTGCCTTAATGGAAAACAGTGTATTTGATTTATTCAGGAAGGCTCTTAAAGCATGCGTCCGTGACTGAAATGTGACCTTTGGTGGACAGTAGCAGACTTCAAAATGAGATATGAGGTGGTTATTTATTAGCAAATAATATAAATGTTACGAACATGAACATTAGGTGAGCAGGTTACATTGTAACCTCATGTGCTAACAACACGCTTCATGATGAGATTTTCAGTAATAAGCAATTTGGCTGATTGCACCAGACAAAACATGACAGAAATTGAAATACAGCCATTCAGAAGCACAGAATAGTGCACTCACTGCACTCTAATGAAATGGTAAGGTTTATAATCTAATTAATACATATTAAACCTCTTTAACATTATTAAATATACATGCTGAATCACTGATATGTGTTGGCTTGTACTGAGGCACACTTTTTCAGACTTTGTGAAACACATTGATTAACGATTGTTGTTTTTAAATGTGCTATAAAATATGAATTAAATTTAAATATATTCATTTCTTTTCTGTATATTCAATTAGTTAATAATAATATACATTGATCAGGAAAGGACTTTTTCTTATTTTTTGGTGTTTTATTGTAGGCTATATACTCAAATATCTACTCATTTCATATGTGATCATATTTCTCACTTTCCTTAGAACTTTAGGGCAAGTGTTTGACTAAGAATGTAGAAATATCAAATACATATAAGCTATAAAACAGATGCAAAAAAACGAATTATTACAACATAAGATATAGCTAAATAAAAATGAAAAATGTAAATGTTGTGCCTTAAAGATTGGAGCTATCTCACAATACTTTCATTCATGTTACTGTCTGTATCTTCTTACACTGAAGGAAAAATTATTCTTTGGATTTACTAATTTTTTACGGTTACAAGCGATTTATATGGGCTCAGTTTAAACAAACGAATCAAGTTAAAAAATACTACATTTGATTTGTTTGTTTATAATCACCCCATATAAAGTGTTTGCAAACAGTTACAGTTTTTAAAAAAAGTAAATCCAATTAATCTTTTTTTTCAGTGTAATGGCGTGCATTATTGCGGTCATAAATTAGCTATAACAATGTATTATCGTGAACAATGTATTCTGCGACACCACGACATAAACTATAGAGCATAATATGAAACGATAAACTTTTAATTTAATCCACACGATATATATTGTCATATATCATAGCCCTACCGTGTATTCTGGCTGATCCAGAGTGCTGTAAATCGGCTCTTCAGGGGATTGTTGACCCGCGCCGTGATTCTCGTATTTCGGCTCCGCGTTTGTCGTTTTTTCGTACGGTTTCTCGTAGATGTTTTCGGTCTTCTCTTGGACCTGTTCGTAAATGTTTTCTTGGACGTTTTCAGCCATGATGGAGCTCTTCCAGGACTTTGAGGGCGTCTGGGAGAAGTCGGAAAGTCAAGCCTCGGATCTCACCTGTTCGCCGGAAGATGACAGATCACTTATAAATGAACTTTGGTCGATGATTGGCTGTCATAAAATGTGAGCTGAATTGACCACGTTCTATAGGACCTACAATCCTCTTGAGGTCAAGAAAGAAGAACTTTATCTTTAAACTTTATCTCATAAGATGTATATTATTTTTTTATATGCGTTTCGTTATTAATAATGGCTACATTTTTATTAAATATGTCGAAATGATTTTACAAAGAAATATTGATAACACTAACATTCATGTTATTTAATGTATGTACGCTGTGATAAACAAACAATTATTAGAGTATTTATTCGTCTTTGTTAGCACTAGTGTATGCAAATAAAGTCGTGCATTGTTAGTCAGAAGCGGACTTAGTGATTTGGGCCCTAAGCAATTCATGGGTCCCTAGCATTGAAACTCAAAGCATTCTCTTTCTCTTAAGAATTTTGTTCTCTGTAGATTATAATTGTTGTAAATAAACCGCATGTTAAAAAGTATTTAAATAAATATATACTGTTTATAAAAACATTTAAAGTATATTTTACATAGTTTAATATTTACCAGAACCTTTTTCTTCTTAATGTAAAATCAAATGCAATACATTCACAAATAAAAAGAAAGTTTTTAACTAAAAGTTAAACTAAATTAGCCATTTTGATATATTTTGATATAATTTTTTTTAAAAAAAAGCTAATTTAATTCACGATCAATCCAACTAAATGAATTGAATAATTGCTGATTGTGAATCGGCAGCCGTTAATTTTCATTGGGCAATATTCTTTTATTTGAACAGACCCTACTACTCTTAACAGTTATATACAGATTTCACAACATATGAAAGAAAATGTATAAAAGAAAATGTATAAAATATATATGATTAATATAGGCTTTTTGGCTTTTGTCGGGGCCCCTCCCAGGGGCCCCAAGCGGCTGCTTACCTTGCTTATTGGTTAAGTCTGCCCGTGTTGTTAGTTCATGTTAATAAGCACAGCTTTGGATTGGACTAATGCATTAAATGTTGAGCAATGATTACCAAAAATATGTAAAGGAGTGTTCATTTTAGTTTGTGTAATTAAGCACATTAACTAATGAAACCTTTTTTTAAATGTGACCGAAATATTAACAAATATACCTGCTTAAGTATACATATATAAGTCGAATTATTATTTTTAAGATATAATTGTTTTAAATTCAACTTCAGTTTTTTGTGCTTGCCATTTTTCAGAACTTGTTACATAGGTGTGTGTGTGTGTGCGTGTGCGTGTGCGTGTGCGTGTGCGTGTGCGTGGGTGTGTTTGTGTGAGAGAGTGAGAGAGTGAGTGAGTGAGTGAGTGAGTGAGTGAGTGAGTGATCAAATGGGTCAGCAGAATATCATAACAGTGAATCGCTGCTGCTTATGAGTCATTTGTGAACAAAGTCCAGAGAAGAAGTTTATGTTTAAACACAGATGTGTTTATTCTATGTGTTTTTGTGCATGACAAAGACAGTCTGCTTTTAATTCTGGCTAAGCCATTTTATTTACTGACTAAAGAACAAAAGCATTGCTCAGAAATTAAAAGAAACATAGTACTAAAAGGTATTTTTGCAATAATTTCTGATGCTTTAATCACGAATGTGACAAGCTGCTAAAAAAATGTAATTTAAGCCATCAAACATTTTCACACAAATTCAGTTGCAAAAGAATTATAAAGTAAAATAAATAATATACTTTTTCTACTAATTGGGTAATGCGTTGAAATAGATACATGATGCAAACAGTTACAACTTTTGGTTTTAATTAACAACTTAAATATTAACTATAAATGATCCTCACCTTGAGTTTTTTTTTAAAGCGACAGTTAAACTGACTAATGTTAACAAATGGAGCCTTACTGTAAATTAAGAACATTAGACCTAGGAAGGATATAAGAACAATTTCACAATCAATATTTCAGCATTTTCCAAGCCTTTTCTGTTGTGATAATGACAATTAATATAATAATCATACAATAATATTCTTCAAAGACATTCTAAAATTGAAATAACATAATTATTACCTCTGTGAAAGATACAACAATAAAGGCAATGATCTTATATGACCGCTAGGTGTCAGTGAATGATCAAGAAAAGTCTAGAACAGGGGTGCCCAAACTTTTTAATATGAAGGGCCAAAAACCAAATATCATTGAGAGCCGTGGGCCGTAGATAAATACACCAGACTATTTTACATTAAAGTTGCCATGGGTAATTGCCTTATTCTTTTCATAATATAAAAAATAAATAGAAAACATTACTTTGAATTGTATTAACTGATGCAGGATAGCTTTTTAAAATGATAACTTATTGTGATAAAAACAAACAATCACATTTATAACACAGTGGAGTTCATTGCTGAATACACTAGTCAAGCAGAATCTGCCTTTGCCTTGATTCGTTTACTAAAGTCTCTGCTTTGTCCTCTGTGCTTTGTATGTATATTTTAAACCAAATTTGATTTATTTACATTATTTAAATTGAATCATTTAATTTCAGATAGCTTTTTTGTAGCTTAACAATAATAATAAAAAGTTAATAATAATAATAAAAGGTTACATTAAATTTGAAATGGCAATCTCTAAAACAATTCAAAAGTTACTATGGGCCAACTTTGGCCCGTTGGTCCTAGTTTGGGCATCTCTGGTCTAGAAAATAACCCAGCACTAAAAAGAAAAGGCCTCAAACCACCAGGTTAAGGTTATGTCAACTGCATTTAAACATGCTGGGTAGATATGCCAAGATAAATAACTTTTATTAAATTAAAAAAAAAATCTAATTAGAGTATTCATGTTTTGTATTCATGTTTGAAAATCATTTTTAATTAGTCCATCTCTGACAAAACCTCTAAATCCTCATGATTAATTATCAATATGTCCTATATAAGGGTTCCTTATACAGTACATTTTGCATGTCATCATTCTAGTGACACACACAGAAATTAAGTTCAAACAGAGGCTGTATATTTGTGATAACGTGAGTTCCCTTAAAGGGACAGTTCAGCTAAAAATGTAAATTTAGATCATTTACGCACCCTCAATGGTTGAAAACGTTTGTTTCTTTTTCTACTATAGATATTTTGAAGAATGTAGAAAACCAATAGTCACTGACATCCATACGGAAAATACTATGTTAGTCAATAGCTACTGGTTTCCAACATCTGTCAAAATATATATTTTTTAGTTTCCAAGAGTTTTCATTTTTAATTGAGCAATCTCTGTAACTTTTGCTGTGCATCCTTCTGAAACATTTAAATGATCAAATCTAATTAGATACAATGTAATACTACTTTATTAGCTTTTGCATTGTTAGAGCATCTTTAAAAGCATATTTTTCAAATTGAATGTTTAGAAATCATTTTAATCAGTCAATCTCTGACAAAAAAAAAAACGTGTGAACTCATGATTAATTATCAATATGTCATATACAGTACATTTTGCATGCCATCATTCTATTCACACACACAAACACAAATTAAGTTCAAACAGAGGCTGTTTATTTGTGATCATGAGTTCCCTTAAAGGGACAGTTCAGCAGAAAATGTAAACTTAGTCTCCATTTACTCACACTCAATAGTTGCAAACATTTATGTTTTCTTTTCTATTGTAGATATTTTTGAAGAATGTAAAAAACAGTAGTCACTGACATTCGTGATGAAAAAATTCTTTGTAAGTCAATGGCTACTGGTTTGTCAAAATATCTTTCTTTGGTATCACTTAATTTTGATGGTCCCTTCAACACATTTTGTTGAATTTATGTTACATTGCATCTACATGTCAACTAATTCTCATTAGATTATAAGTAGACTGTTAGGTTGGGGTTAGGATTAGGGTTAGTGTAAATTGACATGTACTTGCAAAGTTTCTTATAGTCAGTTAAATGTCTGTTGAAGAAGCAGCATGAGCAGATATTAAGCAGACAGTCTACTAAGTATCAAATGAGAATTAATTAGCATGTAGTTGCAATGAAACTTTTAGTAAACAAAACGTGCAATAGGGATCATAAAAATAAAGTGTTAGCCTTTTTTAAGTTTGTAAGAATTGTCATGTTTGGATGAGCAATCTCTGTAACTTTTGCTGTGCATCCTACTAGAACCTGAAAGAAATCAATATGAATTTCACTGTACAAATGTGTTCATTCTTTGTATGAGTTTGTTTCTGTGTAGCTAAAGAGAGGAGAGGCCACACAGGAAGTGCTCAGCTAGAGGTGCGGCTTCATCCTCTCTCTGTCTGTCAGAAACACACAACACAGCAAAATAGCCTTTGTGGCTCTGTCATGTGTTTGTTTGTGTGCATGCACATCTGCCATGCAGCGTGATATGTTTCCCCCCACTAAAATGCTTCTTTAAACCTTATATTTGTCAGGACAAGTTTTAAATGTTAGTCAAACTGTTAAATATTTAGAGGCACACCATCACTAAAGATATGAGTGATGATAATAATACAGAATGTACATTGAATGTCGAAAGTTATATGCTTAAGCAAATATGCTGATGAGAATTTTTTATTTGTGTTCAGAGCAGGTTAAGATAAACCTCTTTAGAACTTATTGCAGTTCTTAATACACAGCTCCTCTGTGGTATAACTTTTAAAAAGAGAGAGTCTGCATAAGCTGCATACAATGATTGTATGAGGATTCTTCTTAAAAAAACATAGATGGTGAAGTGCAAGTGAATTATTCTGTAGGGTTAGAGATTGTTTTCTGCTTTGTTGAGAAATTTGATCTATAAGTTTCTCTGTCAATCGGAGAATTCTTACTGAGGTGCGTTATCAATCACCTTTGATGAAATACTGGCATAACTGTCTTTTTTGTGAATTGTGTGGCTTATTTTGTTTTGTCTGTCTTTTGTACTATTCAGTATCAGAAGTGGCTTATATGAAAGGCAAAGGCCTCTAGATTACGCTTTTTTAACCAAAATAAAATAAGATCATGCCTTGATTTTTAATTATTTAATTAGGACACTAAGTTCTGACTTTGCTTATACAAAAGTCTTGTCAATTAACAGAGATAATGTACAGTATAGAATATAAAGTCATGCTGCAGTGGAAAAAGGATTAATATTGTGTATGTCATCTTCAATACCTCCTCCTTCATCTTACCCCAGACATGCTCAATAATGTTCATGTCTGGTGACTTTGCTGGCGAATCCTGGAGCACCTTCACCTTCTTTGCTTTCAGGAACTTTGATGTGGAGGCTGAAGTGTGAGAAGGAGCGTTATCCTGTTGAAGAATTTGCCCTCTCCTGTGGTTTGTAATGGAATGGTCAGCACAAATGTCTTGATACCTCAGGCTGTTGATATTGCCATTCCCTCTGCAGATCTCTCGCACGCGCCCATACTGAATGTAACCCCAAACCATGATTTTTCCTTCACCAAACTTGACTGATATCTGTGATAATCTTGGGTCCATGCGGGTTCCAATACATAAAAAGAGAGATGTTCTTTTCCTTATGCATTATTTGCTCAAAACGTGTCATATACTCACACTCAAGTTAATCCAAACCTGTATTATATTCTCTTTATAATAGAGAAATTAATACTGTGGAAGGTATCAGGGACCAGTTTGTTCTCTGCAGAAGAAAGAAGTTAATACAAGTTTGGGAAGATGATGTATCCGCTGCGTAAAACATATGCTGGAATAGTTGGCAGTTCATTCCGCTGTGGCAACCTCTGATAAATCAGAGACTAAACTGATGGAAAATGAATGAATGGAAAGAAATGTCATTTTGTGGTGAACTATCGTTTTAAATTCACTGTTTAAAAAAAAAGCCACAGAAATCTTTTATATTGTCCCACTCCCAACACAAATGATAACTTAATTTTTTAAGTGGATTAACATAGATTAACATAACATGTTGTCGTAAAAAACTTAAGAATTGTGTTGTTTTCAACTCGTTTTAAATAAGTAGTTTGAACAAGTAATTATTTCAGTCTAATAAGAGTTTCCACACATTCCTGCATGCTCATGGTCACGATCGTCACCGGATGAGGGATTTGACGATGGAGCACAGCCGCTGAGTTATTTTGCCGGGCATTTTTTTGTGCGACAGGTACATTTTTCTCCTTAGTAATCACCCCAGCAACAACAAACAGCGGCGCGCCGGCCAATGAGCTCAAGCAGCCGCCTCTGTCCTCACTTCCTCCGGCTGCGCAGCGCTGGGTTTGGCTTGGCATCATCAGCCAGCACGCAGCCATCTTGGACGGAGCTCTATCTGGACTGGCAAAGCCCCACACTTCGGGATGGGAGGAATTTAATCAACCTGGAGTGATTTAGAGCAGATTGTCTGGAGCACATGAACGAGACCGCGCATTCAGAAAACCTACATTAAGACCCAGAACCGGTTTGAAGCGGACGCCCCCCTCCCCTTTTTTCCTTGTCTGAACGCTGTGTGCAGTTTCTAAGGGGGCCTGAGAACTGTTTGTGCTTGAGTTTTACAATAGGCACTTCTCGCAAAGTTTTTTAAAGTAATCCAGGACGATGGTTTGGTTATGACCTGTCGGTTGCCTGATCTTTTGTGGAGAGTTGCTGCTGTGTGTCGCCGGTGACCTGTTGTACCGTTATGCGTCTGGATACATTATTGCATTAATCTTGGATCTGTTATTCGTGCTGGAATCTGGTTTGGATGTCGATCGACTCCATGGTCTTCATCAGCTGGTGTCCGGCAGCTGTCCACCCTGCGAACTGAAGGTTGCTGTGATCAGACTCAGGTCCACTTTGGAGATAAAGACACATTAAAATGTCAACTAGAACACCACTACCTACTGTCAATGAGAGAGATACAGAAAACGTGAGTATGAAAAGAGAGTTCATTGAAGTGTCAATATTTATTTTATGTTTGCGAATTTTAATGCACTTGGAAACTTTAGAGCGATGGGTTCATGAAACTGTTAATGGTTGTGAATGTTTGTTTGTCATGTGTGTTTTTTTACATCGCCAAGTAAGTAAGCAAGTGCGCGGTGTGACAGTTTTTAAAGGAATAATCAGCAGGGCGCATGACGGCGTGACTCTCACGCGCAGCTTCACTCCGCAAAAGAACTGTCAAGTCACCCTCAGGCGACTTCCTGTAACAAATATTTCTGATACAGTGTTACAAAGTAACAATGTTCCCGCATAAGTGATACAGTGAAGCAGAAGTGATCATTATTGAGGTAAAGTTGGTTTATATTCGCACATTCGTTCAGTCATAATACTCATTGAGTATGGCAAGCCGTTTTGACTTTAATTCATTCTCAGGATATGTATTCTTGATTTCAACAATTGTTGATATCAACAATCAACATTCTTGATATAAACAATTCAGTTCTTGATATCAAAAATTTAATTGTTGATATCAGGAATTACATTTTTGATATCAAGAATTGAATTTACTAGTTAAATGTCACTATAGACTGCCATTCAAATTTAATTGTTGATATCAAGAATTGATTTCTTACTACTTAAAATGCAATTCTTGATATCAATAATTCAATTGTTGATATGAAAAATGTAATTGTTGATATCAATAATTTAATTGTTGATATCAGGAATTAAATTGTTGATATCAAGAAATACTTTTCAACTAGTAAAGATGTTCATTTTTTTATATCAACAATTGGTTTGTCACTAGTGACTGTTCATTTCTGAAATCATGAATGTAATTGTTACTAGTGAGATTAGTAAATTTAGATATCATAAATTACTTCCCTAACTGTTGATATCAGAAATAACAAATGTTGAAATATAATTGCAGATATCAATAATTAACATTTCAACCAGTGAAATTAAGTTCTTGATATCAGAAATTTACATTTTTACCAGTAACAATTCAATTGTTGATATCAAGAATAGACATTTGCACTAGTATCAATATGACAACTGATATCAAAAATAAATTCTTTTACAAGTAAGAATTGTATTTCTGATATGTAAAACAGAATTTTTAACTAGTAAGAAATCAATTCTTGATATCAACAATTAAATTTGAATGGCAGTCTATGGTGACATTTAACTAGTGAAAATACAATTACAGATATCAAGAACTATAATTCTTACTAGTTGAAATTCAGTTTCTGATATCAAGAATGAACATTTTAACTAGTGAAACTGAATTGTTGATATCAAGGATTAACATTGTCACTAGTGGAAATGTAATTCCTGATATAAACCGTTCGCATTCTAGATATTGACAATTAAGTTGTTGATATCAAGAGTTGAGATTCAGTTACTGATATCAAGAATGAACATTTTAACTGGTGAAACTGAATTGTTGATATCAAGGATTAACATTGTCACTAGTGGAAATGTAATTCCTGATATAAACAGTTCGCATTCTAGATATTGACAATTAAGTTGTTGATATCAAGAATTTGGATTCTTGATATCAACAATTTAATTCTTGACATGAACAATTGACATCCGGTTAAGCAATAAAAGTAAACATGGCTTGCCAGAATAGCCGTATTGTCTTTTATTGATAACAGGATATAAATTCTTGATATCAACAATTGTATTTCTGCGAATGGTGACATCATTGCTATCAAGAATTAACGTTGTTACTGGTTGAAATCTAATATTGATATCAACAATTACTTTTTTTGATATCTAGAACTGAATTGTTGATATCAAGAATGTTGATATCAAGAATACATATCCTGAGAATGAATAAAAGTGAAAACGGCTTGCCATACATTCAGTGACTTAATACCCTTTATTGTTTATCATGCTACTTTGAGTATTGTACAAGCATGCCTTTAAAACAACATTAGCGCTTCTTAATTGACTGTGAACATTGTTTTACTTTGATAGCCATTGGCTGCTAATATGATTTTCATATTTAGATTTTGCAAATACTTGTCTGAAATTATATTATTAAGGAGAAAGTCTGAATGTGCAAATATCAAACCAAATTTACCACAATCAGAATCAGTTTTATTGCCAAGTGTGCTTCACACACAAGGAATTTGTGATGCAGTCAGTCAAAAGATCTGGATGTTGAATTGTACAGATTTGTTATAAATATACAGGTTATAAGGTGCTGTGTACAAATGCAAATGGAGAAAGTATTGCATTGTTTATTGTTATGGGGTGCTGTGTACAAGAGCGTATGAGAAAGTATCAATGTGTTCATTAGTGATCCTATTTCCCTTTTAATTAAACAATGTACAGTGACAGTATAGCATAGTTTCCTATAGTGTAACAGTTAAACGTTACAAAGTAATTCAACAATTGTAATGTAATATCCATTGATGCCTCAAAGTGATACACTATCAGATTTTTCTACAGGACTGATATTGTTACTTTTGTAACTATTTGTGCTCTATAGGCAGTAAAAAAGTAATATATTAGAATTTTCGCCTATCTTTTTAAAATATGTGCTATATTACTACATGCATATTTTACTACAGTAATAACATACAATCATTTTCCTATATGGAATAAAATATTATAGTGTTTTGAACAGTGCTATAGTAAATTGCTTGATGGTAATTCTATGGTAGTTCTTACACAACAACGATAGTAATATTTACAAATACTGTAGTTTTTACAACGTTAGGGTATGTTATACTGCAATTATACTTTCAATTCAATTCACCTTTATTTGTATAGCACTTTTACATTGTAGATTGTGTCAAAGCAGCTTCACATAAAAGATCATAGTAAATTGAAACAGTGTAGTTCAGTTTTTAGTGTTTAAGTTCAGTTCAGTTTAGCTCAGTTCAGTGTGGTTTAATAATCAGTACTGAGAGTCCAAATATTGAAGGGCAAATCCAACGATGCGCAGCTCTACAGATCCCAAACCATGCAAGCCAGTGACGACAGCGGAGAGGGAAAAAACTTCACTAATTGGCGAAGTAAAGAAAAAAAACCTTGAGAGAAACCAGACTCAGTTGGGCACGATCATTTTAATTTCTCCGCTGGCCAAACGTCTTGTGTACTTGTGCATATTATACTTGTTTACTGTGTGGGGGGGAAACTATAGTGGTAAAATGTAACAGTTTTCCCATATGAAATAAAATAAATAGTAATTTATTGAAAAATACTATAGTGTTTTTAAACTATACTATAGCGAAATGCTTGAATTAATCTGTTATGGTAATTCTGCAAGCACAACAACTATAGTAAAATAAAAAAATTACAAATACTGTAGTTTTTACAACTATAGGATATATTATACTGCAATCATACTTGTGTATATTATACCAGTTTACTGTAGTAAAAAGTAAAGTATACTACAGTATTCATTTTATTATTTCACAAAAGATAAAACTACAGTATGCTCTAGCAACATCTATTAACAAATATTACAATGTATACAGTGGCTGCACTTGGTTCCTGGATGTTCATGTATGGTTCCAAAACACTATAGTGTTTATAGTGTAGCAGTGGCACATTGTAACAATATATTTTACCAGTGATTTTTTTTTTTTTTTTTTTTCTTCTTCTTCTTTTTTTTTTTTTTTTTTCTAACAAGCTGTGTAACTGCATTTCCAACACACTTGCATAATGTAAAATTTCACTGCTTCAGAGTGATGCAGTGTAGCAGTATTTCTGCTGAAGTGATATTGTTACAATGTGCTTCATTTACACTGATATTTAGCTATGTTTCTTCTACAGATGTACAATGTAACAGTGGATACTATAGTGTGAAATAGTTTCCATACCATTGTAAAATAAATAACAAGTAATCCTAATAATTTTTTTTGTTTCAAAAACGGTGTAACAGTTTGCATTAGATTGATAGAATATAGTATTTTATGGTGTCACATTATTTTTATGGTCCCTTAGATTTACTGTCTCATGTCGAGTGCTGACTACTTTGACTTCCACTATATAATGATACTTTATAACTCTATTTCTGTCAGAGATACAATGTGTATCTCTGTATTTTATAATGTAAAACAGTATTTCTGCTCCAGTGGAATAGCATTTTGAGAATGTAGAGCTGCGGTCAGACTACACTTTTCTCCCCATAGACTTCCATTCATATGTATGCGAAAGTAGCAGACCGGAAACGCAAACTTGGATGACAAGTTTCGCATGTTGCTGCGCTGCAAAGTTCAAGCTTGGTAAACTCTTGGTAAAATATGGACCAATTGCTCACTTTTTTAAAGTCTAGTCATTGGGGTGTGACGAGATCTCAGGCTATGACACTAAATTGCGATGAGCTTTCTTATTAAGGTGAAAATTTGTCTTGTTATGATGGAGCGTGAGGGTGAATGTAACACTGAATATTGGATTTAAAAAAAAAAAAAAATTAAATTTTATTTCATGATTGAGGATTCCAAAAAAAAAAATTATAAAAATCTCGTCTCGTTCTTGTGAACCCAATCTCGTGTCTCGTCACTACCCTACTAATCATCTTGTTTAACCCTGCCCCTTTTCGCAGTGCCGTACGACAAAACTTTGCATGCTCAAACCTAGAGCTGCACAATTAATCGAAAAAAGATTGCAATCTCGATTCGACCCTACACACGATCTTAAGTCAGCTTTTCTATGCTTCAGCCAACTATACTTTCAAGGTCAGGAAAGAAACGTAAAGGCGGGCGCACAAGTCCTCACATTGATTTATATACGTTGCTCAGCAACATGGACACCTCCAAAAGAAGTGATGTGACTAGTAATTGATCAATTTTAAATTATTAATTTCAGTGAGTGTGTTTACATGGACACCAATCCAGTTTTAATACGATAAAGACGATACTCTGATTAAGAGTCTACCATGTAAATGACGATTTTTGATTAATTTAATCTGATTAAGGTCATAATCGAACTAAACCTAAATGAAATTAAGACATGTGGAGTATGCCGATTTTAGTCGCATTATTGAAGTGCAGTGCAGACATGTAAACACTGCTCAAACTGTCACCATCATGTTGGATTTTCGACGCATTTTGCGACAGGATATTAATACACACGACTGTTTGACACTATTCTCTGAACCTACTAAGTCAGTAAAGGACCACGGACACCTGCATTATGAAATGCAGAGATTTTTTTTCATCATACTGCATACGGTATCAAACTCCATTAAAACAACATCCAATATCTTGCTTGTCACGGGAGCATGCATGAAATGTTCCTGAATGAAAGTGAAAGTGCCAAACTGCAGTTAAAGTCAACAAATTAAAAATGACACGCCTGAAAATACATAAAACTCTAGAGGAAATATGGATAGCCTGGTGACGCATTGACATTAATCGAATTATGTGCTATAACATGTAAGCGGGATCATGAAAGGAACATTCAAAAAGCAACTCATGTGAACACCTTAATCATATTATTGTCTTATTCAGATTAGGGAAAATAATTTGACTACTGATGTCCATGTAAATGTAGTCACTGCTTGACAACAGCATAAAAATAACCCAATCAGTAGTTTTGTGCAGCGTTTGAACAACATTCATACTCCAATATTAAAAGCTCCACTTGTTTGTAAAGCGCTTTCAGTTAGAGAATCTATAAAAAGCGCTATATAAATGAAGTTTATTGTACCTGCGCTGTGGCTCTTGTGCGTCATTGGGTAGAAAAAGGACACACATGTGAAGTAAAGAGACCTTACCTGCCTGATCATGCAGTCTCACCACTGGTTAGTCCTTGAGTGACGACTAATTCCTTCTTTGGTACCCAGAGAGAGAGTTAGAGAAAAAGAGAGAGAGCGCTGAATTCATCTGCACCCGTCGGACCTCTAATGATAAGTGTCGGAAATGTTTTCATGCTCATCTGAGCATCAGTTGGTGCCAGGCGATCAATGAGCTGTCAGCATCACAAAAACAGACCGACTGTTAGCTTCAACGCCATTCAGATCGCCAATGCTAGAATGAAGGGCTCCCACTCTGTCAAGAGGCACCGCATAACTATAGTAAGTGCTAATTACTCTTTCTAATTAGGCTGATTAAATTTAGAATAGAAGGGGAAAGGGCTTTTGATATGCGCAAAGCCATTCAGAGTCAAGAAAGGAAGCCGATTTGTTGATCTAGGAAGGTTTTAGTGTATAATGCACTTGAAGCTGGTCCAGGCTTTGAGGTTTTACAGAATATTTGGCAAATGTTTACTTGGAGCTATTGTGCGTATTGTGATTCGCCCTTTAAAATGTGTAGTAAAAAAGGAAAGTCAGCCCACTGGATCAGATATTAACTGTATGCTTGTAGACTGAAGCATTTAAAGCAAAAAAAACTATGTTGAGATCTTATCTGCAGTTGTTTTCTAGGTGGCTTGCGATAGAGAAATATTACTGTGTGCTAGAATGTCCTAGATGAGAGCGTTTGTCCTAGAGGGAGAATTTAGGGCACAGTCTTTTTAAGGATCTATCATGGTCCTAAATAGTCATTTGCTCTGGAAACTTGAGTTATAACTTTTGATTTCTTGCTTAATTGTTTTTAATGCAGCCATTTAGGATTTAAATGTCTGGTGTTTTGTTAATTATGATGTAAAAGCAGCACTGAGCCACATTTTACCTTTATATTTCCTAAGTTAACCAGCTCTTATTTACTTTGATGTTATTTAACATGAGTCTGCAGCTTAGTTGCAAAACAGTATTTGCCATATTACTCGTTTTAGGGTTCAGGATTAGCCTGGGAACAAAGCTCGGATGAATCACAGAAATTAAAGGGTGGCACAATGCTCTGAAAACAACATTTAAAATGCGGTTTGTACAGCTTCTTAACATGTTAGCGCTACATTTTCTGTTTTATCATACTGGTTTGGCTAGTATAACTGTGTGTGGTGTTTTTACTAATACTTTTGTGAGCTGTCATTTTTGCAGCTCATTTTGTAAATGTAAATCAACCCATTTTGAGTGGAAAAAAATGTTTTGTTTTGCACAGCACTTCATTTATTTCTTCAAGCTTTCATTTAATTGAAACTAAGCAAGTTTAATTGGCAATTGGCTGGATGGTACTTGTACATTTGCTTGTTTAATCTTTCTTTGTGTTGGTGTTTTAAATAACATGCACATTTTTAGGACCATTTGTTATCCTAATTTAAAATAAATGGAGCACATGCAAATTATTATTAGAATTTTTGGCTTAAATAATTATGTACTGTACACATATTGACTGAGGGAATTGCAAAAGGTAGGAATGCATCTATTTGGAAATTTTGACAGATACCGATAACCGATATCTCTTTAGATTTGGAGGCAGATACCGATAACCGATATCTCTGTAGATTTGGAGGCAGATATCCGATATATTAACCGATAAATAATTTTTTTCTTACAATTTCTGCATGATTGGGAAAACAAAAGGCAAACACTTGCTGTGAACAACTGATTTTATTCTAAAACTTTAACTGCAGAAGAGTTTGAACTGGTCTCTGATCTCTATTAATCAGCTATGCTTTTCTATGGTCAACTTTCTTTTATCCCTTGTGCACTGTTCAAATTTGCTATCTTTTCTTATCAAGGGATAAAAACATCCACTAAATTTAAGTGCTGTAAAAATGCATCAGATATTTTTTGCATAAATCAACCTCAGTCCTGATCAAAACTACAAATTGTCCAAGACTGTGATTTAAAAAGTTTTTAAAAATCCAGTCTACAACTAGTTTTTATATTGAAAATAAGTAGTTTTGTGTGTGTTTTTTTTTTCTCCAAATCAGTGACATCATTCACGAATTGGCAATTAAAAACTTAAAATCCACTAATATTCTTAACAATTTAGTAGTTTTGAGCAGGACTGAGGTTAATTAGCAGATTTATGTAAAAAAATAGAAAAAATATTAATCTGATGCATTTTTACAGCCGTATAAATCAGTGGATGTTTTCATCCCGAACATAACAAAAGGTTGTAAATTTTAACAGTGCACAAGGGATAAAAGAAAGTTGGCCATAGAAAAGAATAGCTGAAATTTGCACCAGAGTGTTGAAAGAAATTCCAGAATTTATCATTGAATCAAAAAAAAAAATTCAAAGCATTTTCCCAAAATATGATTTGTCACCAAAAATCATTCTGCTAGATGAAACACAGAAAAAGTTATGGCTAAATTAAAACTCAAAATCACTGAGTAGATGAATACATCCCCAACAGCACATACAGTAAGGGATATACAAGTAAAATCTACTGTGTGATTTAAAACAATCCTTAAATAAAAAAACCATTAAAAAAGTCATTGAAAATTAACCAAAATCAGTAAAATAATTAAATAGTTGCATGGCAGCGAGCATGTGAAGTGGTTCAACCAGCAGAAACACATAATTTATGGACTTAAAGATATTGAGTTTGAACTGGTCTCTGATCTCTCTCTATTAATAAGCTATACTTTTTAATGGCCACCTTTCTTTTATATAAATAAATTCTGCTGTCTGACCTAAAAAAGAAAATCCATAAATAAAGCAGCAAAGCCACTAAACATTAACCAAAAGCAAAATATCAGTAAAACAGTAAAACATTGGGAGGCAGCACGTATGTGAAGTGGTTCAACAAGCCTAAATAATACATAATTTGTCAGCTTAAAGATATTGACCCTATTTTGCTATTGGACTAATAACGTTAATAAATGAAAAAAATATTAATTATCTGCCGATATTGATATGGTCACCGATTAATCGATGCATCCCTAGCAAAATGCTATCAGTAGTAAGTCTAACTGGGATTAACCTACAAATATTAGACAGGGAAATTACATTTATATGTATTGCAGCAATGAAATAAGATAATTTAGGAAATAAAGATATCATAGAAGGTATTAATAAAATCTGAAGGTAAACAGGGATGAAGTACAAACCATTAGAATATGAAAAAGACAAATTTTATTTATTTATTTATTTTTTTTTACAAATGATTTAAATGTTTGAGCTACAGCAGGAAAAGTTAGTATCATGTCATGTATTTTCCTAGGAATTATTTTTCTGTTGAGCTGTTTACATGGAATTGAACCAGATTTTGGCGAAAACTCAAACATGTTGATGTTGGACTGAAGCAGCTAATATTCATTTACACTGACGAAGAGCAGAGGGTTGATGAAGAACTACTGAGAAATTTCAGCTGCTGTCTGGGCTTTCACTGCCTTTCTGCACCTCACTTTCTTCATGTGTTCAATACTTTTTCCCCGCCTCATTTCAATAAATAACAAATATGGATTTACCAACATCTGGGGAAAATGTCAAGTCAACAGCACGTTAAGAAATATGTTTTCTGAGAAAAATTGTGACGTGTTCAATACTTATTTTCCCCGCTATAAATTGAACCAATCTGACCGCTAGACATTAACTAACCTTTTACAAAATAAATTTTGTTCTTCTTTGCTTTTTTTCTGCTGTGTATGTAAGTGGCAGATTACATCCCACAAGCTTATGCGAATGATCAGCAGACATGAAACTTGAAACTAACTGTACTGAGCAGAAGTTTGAAGGTAAAATTAAATTTCATCATGACAAAATTACTTTTTTAGGCAGCTTTCGAAAGACTGATAACAACCTAAGAAACTTCAATGTTTTTTAATGTATGGTATGCTAAATTCATAAGAATGCCATTCGATATTGTAGTTTTTTTAAATAAAATAGTTTTTAATATAATGGTTCATGAACTCTGATTCAGAGAGAATTTTTCAGTCACATTTGAGACTGAAATGATCACACAGTAGAGCCCTGATTATTCATTCACAATAATACCAGAAGCATCTTTTAAGAAATTATTGTAATAATGGAAATTGTTGTGGCTCAAGGATTAATAATGGGAACTGGTATTGTGTTCTCCATATTAGGAACTATAGTTTGTGAGCAGGTCCTCTAATGGCTTTTGTCTTAATTCGTTTATTCCTGTTATTAGTATCTTTTAATATGTGGGGGATTTTAATAACCAAATGTTAATGAGTCCCAGACTAGTGGGTCCATCATGTATCTCAAAACAAGATGCGTCATAGAAGTTATCAGTTGAATATACCCACTGCTGTTCAGAAACTTTATTCATAAACACATTAAATTGTCAAAGAGACAGTATAATGATTGAAATGTGATGTTGAAAAGAATTGTAACGATCAAAAAATGTGTCATTGATAAAATAAGGAATGTTTCTTAAGCTCACTTAAAGCATTTATTCTGAAAATTCAACATTTCATCACAGAAATAAATTAAATGTTTTTAAATATTAATTCAGAGAACTTAAAAATAAAAACTATATTAGAATATGAATGTTTTACTGTTGTTTTGATCAATTAAATGTAGCCTTGATTACCATTAGAGTATTTAAAAAAAAAAATTATATATATATATATATATATATATATATATATATATATATATATATATATATATATATATATATATATATATATATATATATATACGTTCTACCACATCGCAAAGCTCTATTGGATTGAGTTCTGGTGACTGTAGTGGCCATTTGAGTACAGTGAACTCATTGTCATGTTCAAGAAACCAGTCTGAGATGATTCGAGCTTTATAACATGCGTCACCCAGTGTGGTCTTCTCCTGCTGTAGCCCATCTGCCTTAAGGTTTGACGTGTTGTTTGTTCAGAAATTCTCTTCTGCATACCTCGATTGTAACGAGTGGTTATTTGTGTCACAGTTGACTTTTATTCAGCTGAATGAGTCTGGCCATTCTCCTCTGACCTCTGGCATCAACAAGGCATTTGCACCCGAAGAACTGCCGCTCACTGGATATTTTTATTTTTTTTTCTGACCATTCTTTGTAAACCCTAGAAATGGTTGTGCGTGAAAATCCCGGTAGATCAGCAGTTTCTGAAATACTCAGACCAGCCTGTTTGGCACCAACAACCATGCCACATTCAAAGTCACTTAAATCACCTTTCTTTCTGATTCTGATGCTCGGCTTGAACTGAGTAGATCGTCTTGACCATGCCCACATGTTTAAATGCATTGAGTTGCTGCCATGTGATTGGCTTATTAGAAATTTGCATCAATATGCAATTGGACAAGTGTACCTAATAAAGTGGCCGGTGATTGTATTTATATACATATTTATTCATTCATTTATATATAAATATATATACACACACAGAAAATATTTGGATTTTAAAAAATGAAATCCATGCTTTGTAAACTAAACCAAAAATCATTTAAAAAGATGCCCTTTTTAATGGGTCAGGATAAATCAAATAAATAAATGTGCAACAGTGAAGCATCCACTTCTTTCATCCAATGTTATTTTGTGGTAACACATCTAAATGGATATTGATTTTGAAAATAGGCTGATCTTTCTATAGCGTTATTGCTTTCATGTGATTCATTGTTGGATGGTGCTGATGCTTAAATCATTGATTCACTGCCGCTTTATAATGTTTGAGGCCTTTATGAGCTTCTGTTTCAACCCTAAACCTCGTTCTGTAGCTTGAAGCAGTAGTTTAACCTGGAGCTGAAACTCTGCAGACACATTCTGGAGACACAAAAGCCTTGTCTTAAATCTTGAAAAGGGGGTAAAATAGGTGCCCTTTAAAAGTTCTTGTTATATTTCTCAAATAAGTACAGTGAAATTTTGTTAAATATGCGAGTGAAAAGAACTGATTAATTTCGCAGTTCAGTTTTACAGTGTATAGAAGCTAGAAAGAAAGGCTTTCAAAAGCAGTGTTGACCCAGATCTACTAGCACTTCCCAATATGAAATCACTTGAGCTCTTTTCATAGCGTGACTCACAGTGATGCTGGCAACATCTTGTCGATCTGTCTCCTCTCAGGTATCGTTTCAGTCTCAAACCATCTCATACCTCATTTCCTTCAGCCTGTGTTTAGAGACCTTGTTCATTTATCCTCATCCTGACAGTGCACGTCTGTTCATCCACATTGGATATTATTATTAAGATGTCTGTCTGAGCTCTTTTGTGGGCTAATTTAAGTCCCTCTGTTCCAGATGGACCGACATGCTGCTCGAAAAAACATATCATAGATGAGTCTTCATTGTGGTGTCATCTCTGTCTTGTTTGTGTGTTGATGATGACAGGTTTTAATAGATTTCTACAAGCATGGGAACTAATTATCGTCGCTCATCCATTACAGTTATTGATTCAGTGAGGCGTTTCTTGAGCATTGCTGTTTGACTCGAGCTGCAGTTTGAGAGCTGGTAAAATAAACTAGACTTCTCATTATTGTCTAAAATGCAAGTCAATTTTTGTGGAACCACAAAAACATATTTAAACATACGCTTGACTCATAGTCTGTAAAAGATATGGACCTAGTACTGTCGCCATTTTGTTTGCGCGTCATAGCACCGACCGGGGATACCAAACAAGGGCAAAGAGGCGGAGCTACAGATGCACGCTGGAATTTTGCTTAGACAGACTTTTCTATGGGGGAAACGCTTAATACTTCATTACCTGCAACTCGTTTGTGTTTTTGCAGCATTTGCTTGGTTGTACACTATATCAATAAAGTGTTTAGTTCTTTAAAAACACTGTTGTAATACATTGAGCCAGTAAACATTGTTCTTATGATGTTTTTTACAGGAGAAAAACGCAAATTACTTTCAAACACTTAAAATACAGTCTGTGTTAGTAAATGCAAGGCTATTGATGAAGTCCAGGCATAACACTGTATGACAACGTTTCAGATGACAGTTCAATAGCCTACAACTAATCAATCTGTCTGATTCTGGAGTGTATTACAGGTATAAAGAAAATGATAAATGATCTAAACAACAAATAATTTATAGAGATTTTTAAAGTTTTTCACTCACTCATTGCTAAAGTAATTTCACTCACTTGGGAAATGAAGGCATTTGTGGGCACATTTAAGTGCACACAGCATGCTATAGTATCTGATAATTGCAGGAAATATTTCCAAAAGGCAACTGACTGTGTAAAGATTATTAAACAAAACAAAAATATGATGTATTCATCTTATTCTTCGCGTATGTATGAAACGCAGTCGTTTGAATCTTTTTGGCTCGAGACTTCCTGTTTCATTCGCTTCCATTCATTTTTAGACGTTAAAAACAGCTAATTTTGCTTCTTGATGTTGCAAACTGATATTTTATTATTATATTCTACTTTTTTCTGTATAGTATTGCAAACACTTTTTTTGTAGTGCAAGTAGTTTGACTGTTTTTTTTAATTCCTTTTATTATTCCTAGTCATTTCTCCCAGAAGCAACTGAATCGGAAGTTCTAAAACAATCGTTTAAACGAGCGCACTTCTGCATTGTAGAATAAGGTCAATATACCGAGTTCAGAGGTTAATCAGCCGGAATCAGCTGAGGTGACGAAACAGCGAGCAGCAAGACTGTCACTCAAGTGGCCACGCCCTTAATTATGCAGGCTTAATAAAACTTGATAAAAATGAAACGGATGAGTTATAAAAAAATTCACCCCCTCACAGTTGTCATGAAGAGTAATATTAGCTATATGCACCAAAACCATCTTTTGTACCAGGCTGTAAACATGTTTTTATCAGCTGTAAAATTGGCCAATTTACCATTGCAGTCAGAAATCATCTGGATTTCCTGGAGCCAGCCCCTAATAGTGAGTTGATCAATTGCAGTTTTAGTTACTTCCGTATTGGCTTCCTGAGGGTGAGCGGGAGGTTGCCGCTTGGTTTGACTGCAGTTTGTGGGTGAAATGAACACTAGGAGGCAGTATGACTGCAACAATTTTTGTTGTTTTTATTAGGATTATTTTATTTACTTGGGAGATATAGCAGCCAACCTAATGGTAAAAGACATATTAAAAATATTGAAAACTGTAAATGGTGATTTATACTTCTGCATCGAGTCAACGCGCATGTCTTGTGCGTACTCGTGCTTTTATACTTCTACCTGCTGTTTGTGTTGCCCTGCAATAACACTCTCGAAATGCTAGCTAGCTGTAGGTTTTTATGTTCCTCTGCGTCGAGTTTCTTCATGGGTAATTTGTTTTTTCTGAACGCTACCTTAATGTACAGGTAGCTAAAATTTGCTCATTCAGAGGCGGAGACTCTAATTATAAGGTAAACAAAAAACAAAAGTTTCCATCTCGAGCTTCTTCACGGGACTCGACACTTGTAAACACTTGCTCCATCGCGCTTGCGGCTGTCCGCACTGCCCACCCACGTCAGCGCTACCAAGCTGATCAATCATAGAGCTTGTGCTACGTGTCGTTGCGACATGTAGTTACATTTTTTTGAGGGTTGCGTTTTAGCTTCAGCAACAGCGAGGGATCTGCGAGTGCGAAGGCTACGTCGGACCATATGCATATGCATGATGCAGAAGTATAGATACTTTTTTTTCATTCCTTCATGGAGGGCGCCATAGTGACCAGCACTTTCTGGTAAGGTGTTTAGAACTTCCTTTAAGAATTGTCATCATCCAGGGCAGCGTTTCTCAACTGGGTGTTAATACATTTTTCAGTGGCAGTCTTTTTGTGAGGCAAAACTTTTATTTTGAAAGAAAGATGTGTGTTAAAGTTCTTATACTTCTGTCAGATGCTGTTTAAGTGTGAGAGAAAAACGCTTTCCTAATTCGGTGTCTGCCGTCAGATCACATGCTAAAATATAGAGTCAGTGTTCCCCACCTGTCAGCTGTTATACTATACTCCGTAGCTCTTTAATAAACACATAAACAATACCTCACTGCTTTATAAAGAGCAAACCATATTACTGGCATGAATCTAGCAGGTATGTAAGCCATGCAATTTCCAAAAATGACCAATAAATGTCTGTTACTGATACTATTCTGGCTGTTTTGCTTGTTGATTCTAATCGGGAGCAGTTATGCTTCATTTAGTTCGTTTGTATTATGTAGTATTTACCATGGTATGTGTTTTTCTGTCATTTGAAATTGTCACTTTATTTTCACTCTGCAAGTCTCAATCAATGTGTCAGTGAGACAATACAGGTTACGTGTGTCAAACATTTTGGTGAGTTACATTAGTTTGGGATGGTTATATATTTGAAAGAAAGCGAAAATGTTGACTTTAGCGATGACGAGACTTCATTTAAACGGCACAAGATGCCATCTGACAACGAGGGAAAACTTTGGGAAAAATCGTAGCAGTAGTTTTCCATTCCATTAAATTTTTTTAAATGATCAGTCCAGCAGGTGACGCTGATCAACAACAGTATTAGGTCAAAGATAGTAAAAGCAAGCAAAATAGATTAAAACTATCATTCCAAAGCTGTCCGAATGTAACCGTTTATACGAATCAAGCTGCCGACCAGAAGTACGAAGCATCCTCCTTGCGTGTACACGCAAAGCATAATGGGTAATTTTGCATTCCAAGAAGAAGATCTATAAATCAGCCTTAACTCGAAAGTAGCCACAACTTAAACCCTCTACAAATTCTGATTGGTTGGATATTGTAATGTTCAAAATATGGAGAGGATGACGTTTTCATTAAACCTACAAATGGACAAATACCTGCAATATTGGTAGAAATGGATTGTGCTTATGCCTTTACGTTGTGTAAACTGATCTTTGTGTATTTGTGAATGTGACTTGTGGAGACATGTATATGACCAGTCAACTGTTCATTTAAGTTCTGATGTTATTGTGTTATTTATCTTCTTTCTTCCTTAAGAAATAAAGTAAAAAAAAACATTAAAAAAATGTTGTGCAGTTCTTTGCGCAACACCAAATAATGACCACAAAGCAATGTAATGGTATAGACAGTGCCAAAAACAACATTAACATTATAGCAGACACTGTAACAAGCTCATTCCCAGCCATTAGACTTTTCTGACAGGGTGTTCGAGTGTCAGAATGTTGTGCTGTACAAGAGTTATTATGGATTATAGATGGTTTTTTAAAAAGCATGGTAATAAAACATGAACGTGGTTATGAATATATTATAACATGTGCTTGTTTGTTGTAAAAATTTGTAATAATGACAAAAAAATACTAATTTGTGGATCTCCTTTCTTCTGAGTGCAGCTATGCTGCCGTTGTAGCTGGTGTATTCTGGGAAAATGTCTTACCCCTTGGTTTCGAGTGTGGTTCTCTACTATACTAGGCTATCTACTCCTTGCCCTTAGCCCTTCGCCTTCAAGCTAAAGAGAATTGGGACACCCCTACCCCTTCATGGGAACGTGCAAAACGAGGGTTAAGGGAAAGGGCTAAAGCAGGTCGCACACCAGAAGCGCCGCTCGGTGGCACGCCGCGTACCGCCACGCAGCAACATACATTTCAGAATTCTAAACATAGGTTTCTATCAGGGTACACACACCAGCGCCGCAAGTCAGCGCCTGTCGGCGGCTGTCCATGGCGCCCAGTCACGACTCAGGACACTGTTCATTTTTCTGCCGCACAACACAGAACGCCATCTGATTAGTTTCTTGTTAAATATCATGCGAATGTGCGCGTCTGGTGTGTGATACTTTTAACTGTCATGTGCACGCCACGTCGCAGAGCTTTCGGTGTGGGACCTGCTTAAGGGGTAGAATTGGGTTTGGGCCTTAAAGGCTTAAGGTGAATTAGGCAGGTTAGGCTAATTAGGCAAGTTATTGTATAACAATAGTTTGTTCTGTAGACAGTTGAAAAAATTATATTGCTTAAGGACACAAATAATATTGACCTTAAAATGCTTTTTAAAAATTTTAAAACTGCTTTTATTCTAGCCGAAATAAAACAAATTAGACTTTCTCCAGAAGAAAAAAATTAGAGGAAATGCTGTGAAAAATTCCTCGCGCTATTAAACATTGTTTGGAAAATATTTGAAAAAGAATTTTTTTGGACTGCAACTGTATATAATAAGAACATAAAATGCTTTTTTGTTTTTTTTGTTGGATATAAATATTGTAAGAGACCTTCAAAACGCAATTAGGAACCATAAAATAAATGTGGCACTTAAGCAGTGTTGCCCATTCCTACAAAAGGACATTGCTTTTAATTATATGTGACTGTCTAATAATACTTTCAAAGCAGAAAGCAACATTCAGCTCTTAAAAGCACTTCTCTCAGTTTCTAAAAGGATGCAGCTCTAGTATTTTGTTCAGGGAAAGAGGAAGTCGAAACAGAAATCCAGGAAACCGTCTGACAGTTTGTCCAGATTACATTATTTATACGTCTCTCTTCCTATGTGGGGAGATTTTTTAGAGGCACCAAACAACTGTAGCACAAACAGATGTAGACCAAAACTCTTTGACTGCCTCAGTTCACAGATATATATCCTTGCAGAGAGGAAATGAAGATATTTCCCCCGGTGAAGCTCCTCTTTGAGGTTGTCAGGTTCAAATATCTTCATGCAAACAGTGTTTGACGTTCCCTATGTTTTCGTTTGCCTCTTATTTTATGGCTGTCAGGCTAACGCAACAAACATGCCATACAGAAATCTCCAAAACGATTAGACTTTTCTCACATGTTCTGACCATTTCATCTGATTATATAGGATGGTAAAGGGATATATAGGATGCTTTGAGACACAAGAATGACATCAGTTCTATTTTTGAGATGCTTAAATTGTCTCATTTATTTGATCAGAGATATACAGTTGAAGGCAAAATTATTAACTCTGCTGCGGAATTTTTTATTAATATTTAAAACTTGTAAAATTAATATTTTACTACACTATAAAACCCAGCAGTAATGAGTTAATTAAATATCTCATTGCTTCAACTTAAAGAGACTAAGTTCACAGTACTCATATAGATTAGTTTTTTTTTACTCAAATGGTTTGTAGTAATCGGTTTTCTCTAACGGTTTGAGTTACTTTAACTTATCGGGTTTTACAGTACTTATTTGTTTTGAGTTCTCTTCATTTATTGGGATTCACTGTGCTCAAATTGCTTCAAGCAGATTAAGTTCACAGTACTCATATAGATTAGTTTTTGAACTTAAATGGTTTGTTGGAATCAGTTTCCTCAAATGGTTTGAGTTGCCTTAACTTCTTGGATTTTGCAGTATAGTTCTTTTGCAAGATACTACTATTGAGCTTAAAGTGCAATTAAAAGGCTTAATTGGGTTAACTAGCCTAATAATATTGACCTTTAAAATTTATTTTTTAAAAATGTAATTATTTTGTACTAATTTTATTCCAAACTAAAAGAAACAAGACTTTCTCCATACGAAAAAAAATCTTATAGGAAAGAGATTTTTCAAAGAAATTTCCTTGATCTATCATTGATCATCACTTGGGAATTATTTGAAAAGGAATTACAATTTGACAGGGCTCATAATTTTGCCATCAAATGTATTTTGAAAACATGAACGTATGAGAAATGTTATTATTTTGATATTATCTGTTAAAATATGACTTATTCTTGATG
Organism: Danio aesculapii; assembly: GCF_903798145.1. Taxonomy (NCBI): domain Eukaryota; kingdom Metazoa; phylum Chordata; class Actinopteri; order Cypriniformes; family Danionidae; genus Danio; species Danio aesculapii. Next base: position 44,592,388 of record NC_079454.1, on the reverse strand, counting down.
TCAGTGCTACATTTACCGCATAATCACACTAGTATTGTGTCGCATGATCCAAGAAACATTTTTAGTATTATTATACAGTGCTGCTTACTATTTTTGTGGTAATCGTAATACAATTTTTCAGGATCTGTATTTATGTGTATTTTATCAGTTTCAATCAATACGCATTTTAAAATACTTCAATTAATACTTTAAACCATTATACATATATTAATTTAATTGGGGTTAAACGATATATCGTTTGAGTTTGCATGTTCGCGTTGGTTTCCTGCGGAATTTATTTTATTTTATGATAGAAAAAGACTTGATCACCCCAGTCGATCTGAATAAATTATATCTTTCCAAATAGAGGAGGGAATTCAATTTATCTGGTGAAATTATATTCATATCGCAATATATAATCGCAGCAAAACAAAACATCGAAATGTCAGATTTTTTTCAATAGGATGCAGGCCTAAATTAAATGCATCTTTGTTGAAAAAAAATAGATTTCTTTCCAACATTTGAACATGAATTTGTGTTTACTCATTCTCTTTTGTTTATTCTCCTTTGCATCTCTAGCACACATCACACACAGATGGGCGTAATGAAGTGGCGTCTCGTCCCGGGCGCTCGGGCGCTCGCTGTCGAAACTCCATTGCCTCTTGTGCCGATGAGCCACATATCGGCAACTACCGGCTCCTCAAAACCATCGGCAAGGGCAACTTTGCCAAGGTCAAATTGGCACGACACATTCTCACAGGACGAGAGGTGAGCAGGAGCATATTTTCACTCTAAGATTAACAGATAAGAAATGAAGATGTGCTGTTTCACCCCAAAATGAAAATTGTCATCATTTGTAACACTTTACTAGATCTGAGTTTCTTCTGTTCAACACTAAAGCAGATATTTTGAAAAATGCTGGTAGCTAGCACCCACTGACGTTCATAATTATCTTTTCTCACTATGGAATTCAATGAACGTTTTGATTCAGGAAATATTTAAAGGGAAAGGTTTAAAAAGGTGTCTTCTGGAGGAATTGAAAAATATTTATCATTATTCAAACTAAAAGATTGTATATGACTCTTCAGCGTTGTTGTTGTTGTTTGTATGTTTTTTTGTATAATGAATGTTTATTACGAAACTGATATAATTGCATGTTATAAATTGTAAGCCAATTTTGCTGATATGGCATTAATGTGTAAATGCACAAATAAATAAATAAACAGAATTCAGTGGGTCTGAGCAACCAGCTTTTGTGTTAAACAGAAGAAATAAATCGAGTAAATGAGTTATTTTTTATTTTTGGGTGAACTTTAACTGACACCACCCAACGGGTGATACGTAAAAAGATTCAATATGTACTGCATTTTATTTTCTTAACGTAATATCAAATGCAAATATCATATCATTTTCAATTCTGAACTCAAACTGTGGAACAAGAAGGGGTTAAATTAAATATTCTTTCTTGCTTTCTTTTTTTTTTACACATACATACATACATACATACATACATACATACATACATATATATATATATATACCACTTACAGAAAAACTACACACAGCATACATTTAGTCCTTATTTGGGTTCAAAACAACACGAAATATAGCCCACAGTCAGTGCAAACCTCTCATTTGCTTCTTTAATCTTCACCAGCACAAGTAACGTCTTGTTCAGACTGTCAAGTCATAATAGTCCAGAAGGTGATGAGCAGTTTATTCATGTTTTAGGTTGCTGAAAGTGTCATTTGCTCCTTTTGTTTGTTTTTGGGGGGGGGCTTATCCTTTGTTTTTTCACGCGTCACCCTCACATTTGTTCGTTTCTGAAAGGATTGGGTGTCAGAAACACTTCAATAATCACGCACAAAGCGGTTAATTTATTTCGTTCTCTTGGCTTGTTGCACGAGTGAGTGACGTATCTCTGTAAACCAATAGCCTTCAGTTGCGTGTCTTGCTCCGCCTTTTGGTACCCTTTAGTTGTGCTAGGTATCCTTCTGAAAGGGTACCCAAAAAAGTGGTATGGTACGGTTTGCTTTTAGATACCTTTTGACAGTGGAAACGGTCTTACACATACCGTACCGTACCACTCAATGGAAACAGGCTATTAGATTGACTGTATGGATTTAAGAATGGTAAAACTCAACTGTTTACCTCAAAGAAAGATTAAAAATCAACCTATTTTCAAAAAAGGAGGAATGTTCTTTAAGAAATATTTTCAGTGGAGCTTTTTCCACTGCTGTACATTATATAACACAACAATGCTATAAAATCTAATGCTGAGTTGAGTACATATAATCATCATGCTCTTTTATTGGCTTCTTCTCCAACCTCTTTGAACAAGGCATTAAAATGTATTTTTTTCCTCTTCTCCTTTTCTTTTTTCTGCAGGTGGCCATAAAAATAATTGACAAGACACAACTTAATCCTACCAGCCTTCAAAAGGTAAAAATAATAGCATATCTGCTACGCTATAAAAACCTTGTTCTCAATCTCCCCATCCTCTGCTTATCGGTTTAAAGTGGAAGCATTGCAAGTATGGAATCCCCCTTTTGTCAATCTAAAGCCATTTAAACATTAACCAGGGATGTAGATAGCAAAAGTGTTTTCCTACACGGCTTGTATTTATGGCCTACTTATCAAATCCTCATAGTTATCGTCTTGAATTTGGCATTAGTTGACATAGTCGTTTTCATCAGCGCAAGATGCAGACCCAAAATCAAAGGGACTTCTGTTCAGAGCGGTGCATGATGGGATAGCAGTAGCTGATGGAGGAACCCTCAGTGGACTTGGATTTCAGAGGCGGCTAATAATAGCAGGAGCCAAAGAAATCAGCTTGAATAATAACTACACTGAAAGCTCAGAACATTTCGGTTAGGACGTTTAGCTGGAGTTTGTTTGATTCTGATGTCACATTTCGTGCCAAAAACCTGTGACAGACCTCTCTTTTTTTTATTTTGCACTCTGGATGGACCGTATAGATCACATTGTCACATTGAGGCCAGTGTGAGGTGTTGATGTTCTCTTCCACTGGCTGCCCTTTTCCCTATAATTAGCTGGCACTTGTTTTTCCAGGCCATTGATTTAGGCCGTTTTCCATTTGAGAGCCGATTGACAGCCTGTGGGTCTCAGGAGGGGCGATGCTGATCAGTTTGGGGCATGAGGGACAAGGGATCTACAGTATGTGGCTGAACCCTATTGTTAGTGCTGGTATATAATCCAGATAATGTGTTAAGTGCTGTAATAACCGAAGATTGATTCATGAGTTCCTGTCAGTTAATAGACCATTTCCACAAGACTGTTATGATGCAATTAACGGTCATCAGCATGTTAAGTCCTTTATAAATTTTTATTATTTAGATTTTTTTTTAAACCTGTGTACATTTACAGTGGGGGAAATAAATATTCCACATGTCACCATTTTTCTCAGAAAACATATTTCTAAACGTGCTTTCTCTGATGTTGATAACTACCAGGGCTTGACATTAACACCCACCAACCCAACAAAGGTGGGTAGATTTCAGCTTTCACAGATTAGACAGTCTCTCCCACTAGTCACTTTGGCTGGTTGAAAATCATTTTTAAATTGTGGTTTTCTTAAAAGCAGGGTTAGACTATAAGGATGACCCAATATGCGTGCAAATGTGATCTTAGAATCGAGAAACAGCACAACTGACAAAAATAATTGTTCGCATGAGCAAACGAAAGCAGATGAATACAGAATGAGAGGATGATCACTCGCGCTGACAGCTAATGGGATGCGCGCGACTGTTTAAAACGCGTGCGCGCTCCTGTTTCCTTGCGTAAAGCAACCGTGCCTGGAACACAACTGTGATCGGTTCTCTTTCAAATAGACCAGACAAAAAGGTATGCTCATGCACCCACAGTCCTTCTGCTTTCAAGAGCTCCAAATTTGTCTTTTTGTAAGCAGCACCGGTTGCTTTCGCTTTGAACAGATTATTAATTGGCCTTAACCGTGTGCGTGTGATCATCTTTTCATTATCACACACGGTATGTTTTTCACCTGCTTTCTTTAGCTTACGGTTATTTTTGTTAATATAGTTTAATTATCTTTTTTTACAATAACATTGTTTTAATATGAGATTAACTCTCCATTTATGTGTAGTTAACTGGGGATCTGAGAGACCTTTAGCAGGGACAGGTTACTGTGCATATTTTTGATACATGACAATAATTATTTTTAAAAGTCAGTTGTTTTTCTCTGTTTTTTTAAAGAAATGTTTTGTTAAGTAAAAAGTGTAGTATACAGCTATATTTAGCTTGTTTTGACACATTTAAATTTTGTGGCTAAGAAATAATTATTGTTTGGTGTGGTCAGAGATAAATTTGGTAAATCCTTAATTTTGAGTTCTGAAAAGTGTGGAATAAAAACTAATTGCAATATAACATTATGAAACCATGACCCATTAGCTCATACATGACACACAAAAAGTAAAATTAATGAGGAGGCATGTGGACGCAACACAAAATCTAAATCAAGTATTTTAGCATGTCAAAGTCAAATTTATGCAAAAATAATAAAAATAATAAAAATATTTTTCCACCAACAAAATTGTGGCTAGTGAAAATGCAGAGTGGCTAGGAATGTTGGACAGCTTCTAGCCACTGTGGCTGGTGATCAAAAAAAGTTAATGTCAAGCCCTAGTAACAACCAAAGTTGCATATCCATACATGCAAAGAAAGCACATCTAGACAGTTTACAAATTAAGTTATGTGTAATAAAATGAAATGACACAGAAAAAAGTATTAAACACATGAAGAAAGGAAGGTGTAGAGAGGCAGTGAAAGCCCAGACAGCAGCTGAAATCTCTCAGTAGTTCTTCAGCAATCCTCAGCACTTGTAAATTAATATCAGCTGCTTGAGTCCAACATCTACATTAGCAGGATGATGAAAATTAAACCAGGGTGGACATTTCAGCAAGACAATGATCCAAATCACAGCCAAGGAAACTCAAATGCTTTCAGAGAACGAAGTTGTCTTTAAATTCACTTTGACCACAGAAATGGTAACCCATTCACAATAAAGTATGCCTTTTTGCATACATGGCACTGAAATATTGTAATTTTAATGGGTTTAAATGGGGATGTTTTTATCCTGATGGTGAAATTTTTCCCCAGTACTTTTGGTTCCTAGTGTAAAATAGATTTATGAAAATATTCCAATCTTTTTGTAATATTTAGACTTTTTTTTTTACACATGTAAGTTTATATGTATTATATCATCTTTGCAAATTGTTTCAAATGCAGCATTTGCAGGACAGTAAATTTGACGTTGTTCTTTTTTCTGACTGTTGTTATCAGTCTCACACAATTTTTGTCCCCTTTTTCTGAAAGTCTTGTGTTGCAGAAGACCTCTGTAAGACCTCTGGAGGTCTTATCAACAGATGAGAAATTTGTCTTTAGCATGAATAAAACCTAGAGAAACAGAGAGTTGGACTTTAGCTGTGCTGTCCTCTTTGTTGACTTTAATCACACAGTATTAAAAGCCACAGAATCTCAGATATAATGCATCTCTACCGTAATTGTAATTTGGCAAAAGCTGGATGATAAAACAATAACTGAAACGCAGCAGATTATCTTTCTAAACTCAATTTACAAACTCTTATCAAGTTTACAAACAACAGATGACTTGACTCAATATATTTGACTCAATTTATTTTAAAACAACAGACTTGACTTAATATACGTATATTTTATCTTATATAATTACAGTATTTTATCTACATTTTAGTATATTACTGACATTTAGCAGGGTTTTTTTTACATTTTAAAGCCTTGACCACTAAATGGTAACAAAAAGTATGCTTTTTTGCATGCATGGCACTGAATTATTGTAATTTTAATGGGTTTGAATGGGGATATTTTTGTCCTGATGGTTCAATTCAATTCATCTTTATTTGTGTAGTGCTTTTACAATGTAGATTGTGTCAAAGCAGCTTCACATAGAAGATTATAGTGAATTGAAACTGTGTAGTTCAGTTATTAGAGTTTCAGTTCAGTTTAGATCAGTTCAGTTTAATGTGTTTTAGTATTCACTGCTGAGAGTTCAAACACTGAAGAGTAATCCATCGATGCACAGCTCTACAAGTTCCGAACTTAGCAAGCCAGTGGCGACAGTGGAGAGGAGAGAAAAAAAAACTGCACCAATGGGCGAATGTGAAGGAAAAAAAACCTTTAGAGAAACCTGGCTCAGTTGGGCACGACCGTTTCTCATATGGCCAAACGTTTTGTGGAGAGCTGCACTCTAGGCGCCGGAGGCTGGAGAACACTGGATGTCAGCGAAGACTCGTCTGTCCCTGGATTCTCACAGAAATCAGATGCATACTCTTCCTACTCCTCCATGACCACCACAGCAGATGCTCAGGATACGGCCTGGTCCGGCAATGTGAAAACCTTGGGATCATCTCTTCACAGGTTTTGGATCGCTTCAGTGGCACTGCATAACCTCGGGGGGCCTCGGGATAAGTATCCCCAGGTGGAAGTAGAGAATAAAGAGAATAATTAGTGTAGCTGCTGTTCATCGTGTAAATAAGCGAGATGCAAAAACCTGCGTGGAGCACATTCATGCATTATACCGCTATGTGATGCACTGAGTGTATACTTTAATAAAAAGATTTAATCCAGTTTTGAGAGTTTCTGCGAGAGTGTGTCTGAGCCTCGGACATTATCAGGAAGGCTATTCCAGAGTTTAGGAGCTATAAATGAGAAGGCTCGACCTCCTTTACTCGACTTTGCTATTCTGGGTACTACCAGAAGCCCTGAGTTTTGAGATCTTAAAGAGCGGGTTGGACTGTAGCGAGACAGGAGGTTGGTTAGATAAACAGGAGCTAGATTATTTAAAGCTTTATAGGTAAGAAGTAATATTTTAAAATCAATACGAAACTTAACAGGCAGCCAGTGTAAGGAGGATAAAATTGGGGTGATATGATCATATTTTCTAGACTAGGTAAGAACTCTGGCAGCTGCGTTTTGTACTTTTTGAAGTTTGTTAATAGAGGATGCTGGGCAACCAGCGAACAGAGCTTTACAGTAATCCAGCCTAGAAGTCATAAAAGCATGGACTAGCTTTTCTGCATCTGAGATGGATAGCATACTTCGTAAATTAGCGATATTTCTCAGATGAAAGAAAGCAGTTTTTGATTTTTACCCAGTATTTTTAAACCTAGGGTAAAATAGAATTATGAAAATAAATATACAAATCTTAACAAAAAAATAACTATACACACATTTGTTGACCACAAATGACCACAAAAAATAAAATAAAAAAAGAACAAAAATATGTATGCACAGGTAGGCATGGGATGAAAACTGGTTTCAAGGTTTTCTAATCCACAGTTTTGGAAAAACAACGGTTTTAAAACCGCTAACATTTTATGTTTTACCATTTTAAGGTATATGTAAGTTGTTTATTTATTTATGGCAAAAGTATCTTCAGCAGCAAATAACCTTCCTCATCAGTAGTTACTGTTCAGCCCATGATTCCATGGGCAAACATCTGAAAAACCAATCGCTTATACGCCAACATCCTATAGACCTGAACAGTGCAGTGGCATACTTTATATCCACGGAAAAGAAAGATATCCAAAGACGACTATTCAAAGATATCAAAAGATGACACTTTTAAGTTGTAAGTTTAAAGTTGTGAAATGTTTTTGTTGTTTGTTAATGAAGACAGCAGTCAGTGATTCATTTGAATTATTTAGCCTGACATGTTTACTGTTCCAAAATATTATAAATGTTTCTTAAATTAAAATATAATGTGTTCAATGAGGGAACAAATTGCAGTTTTTTTTACTCAGACATTTAAAAAAGAACATATTTTAAAGCAGTAATCACAATACTGTGAAGCTGTGGTATTTTTACCCAAGTTTATCATATCATCAGAATCTTATACCGGCACATGGTATGCACAAGGGTTTAAATTGTCAGGCCTGAAAACTGTGTTACTGTCTAAATGAGGGGTCAAAACACAGAAGTCAATAGCTGAAAATGTTATCATGAGAACATCCCAATTACTAAGATACTTGTCAGTCATTTTGGATCAAATCATCAGCTAAATGTTAAGTAACAAAGTACATTTTATCATCAACTGTTGTTAACTGGAAGTACTGGTTTTGGGTTTTATCTTTCTACCTTTATAAGTGCTAGATTCAGTATCAGCTTCAAAAACAAGCTTTTGTAATGGTGGTTTATCTGCATGGAGATCTTTGGCGAAGGTCTTGAGTTTTGTTTGTTGTTTTCTTCGGTGGACTTTACAAAAAGAGCCAGATGTTGTGTGAGTGAATGGGAAGTGATGACCTAGTTAGTTAAATAATGATATCGTCAGTACTGGACCCAGACAATGCTTTAGATAACAGTGGGAGAGAGAGAGAGAGAGGGGGTTTGCCTAAATGCCTGACCCATATTGTCTATATCATCCATGCACAAATAATACTAATAGTGAAGATGGATAAGTTTATTAAAAGGGATACTGTAGTTTTGCCTAATATCACAAATTGATCAACATTTACTTGACCTTGTAAGCCTTTATGACTGACCGACTTTTTCTGTGGTGTTTTGGCAGGAAAAAAGCATGTTTGTCTAGAGAAAGTCAGTATTGTTTTATAACAGTAATATTGTTATTCATTCTTCAGTATTTCTTAGTTTTATGTTCCACTGAAGAAAGAAAGACGTTCAGGTTTAAAGTAATAACATCATGGTGTGTAAATGATGACAAGAAATTTCTGAAAGTGTTCTTCTGGTTGATTTTGATTGATTGTTAGTATGACTGAATGTGCAATTGAACACATGGTTAGAGTTTTGTATCTTGGTTAGAGTTTTTGTATCTTTTGTATCTTGCAATGTCAAGATTTTCCAATAACGTGCACCCCTAATATATATATATATATATATATATATATATATATATATATATATATATATATATATATATATATATATATTCTTTTCAGCTTAGTCCTTTTATTAATCAGGGGTCACCACAGCGGAATGAACCGCCAGCTTATCCAGCATAAGTTTTACGCAGCGTTAGAGGTGTACAATATTGGAAAAATCGGTCATTGTGAGATTTTGTTTTTCTGCAACATACAGTGAATATAATCTCACCAAATTATTTTAAGAGCTTTATAATATTTCAAAATATCTTTATATTTTAATATTAAATAAACAATCTAATCTTGCGACATGACTATTGTGGATACACACATTGCGATATTGATGCTCAAATGATATATTGTTCAGCCCTTATATATTATCTATATATATTATATTATATTATATTATATTTTATATATAATATATATTTTCTTTTCAGCTTATGCGTTCATTTATTATCTTTTCGGCTTAGTCCCTTTATTAATCAGGGGTCACCACAGTGGAATGAACCGCCAACTTATCCAGCATATGTTTTACGCAGCGTTAGAGGTGCACAATATTGGAAAAATCGGTCATTGTGAAATTTTGTTTTTCTGCAACATACAGTGAATATAATCTCACCAAATTATTTTAAGAGCTTTTTAATATTTAAAAATATCTTATATTTTAATATTTAATAAACAAACTAATCCTGCGATGTGACTATTGTGGATACACACATTGCGGTATTGATGCTCAAATGATATATTGTTCAGCCCTTATATATTATCTATATATATTATATTATATTTTATATATAATATATATTTTCTTTTCAGCTTATGCGTTCATTTATTATCTTTTCGGCTTAGTCCCTTTATTAATCAGGGGTCACCACAGTGGAATGAACCGCCAACTTATCCAGCATATGTTTTACAAAGCGTTAGAGGTGCACAATATTGGAAAAATCGGTCATTGTGAAATTTTGTTTTTCTGCAACATACAGTGAATATAATCTCACCAAATTATTTTAAGAGCTTTATAATATTTAAAAATATCTTTATATTTTAATATTTAATAAACAAACTAATCCTGCGATGTGACTATTGTGGATACACACATTGCGGTATTGATGCTCAAATGATATATTGTTCAGCCCTTATATATTATCTATATATATTATATTAAATTATATTTTATTATATTATATTTTATATATAATATATATTTTCTTTTCAGCTTATACGTTCATTGATTATCTTTTCGGCTTAGTCTCTTTATTAATCAGGGGTCACCACAGCGGAATGAACCGCCAACTTATCCAGCATATGTTTTTCAAAGCGTTAGAGGTGCACAATATTGGAAAAATCGGTCATTGTGAGATTTTGTTTTTCTGCAATATACAGTGAATAAAATCTCACCAAATTATTTTAAGAGCTTTATAATATTTAAAAATATCTTTATATTTTAATATTTAATAAACAATCTAATCCTGCGACATGACTATTGTGGATACACACATTGCGGTATTGATGCTCAAATAATATATTGTTCAGCCCTTATATACTATCTGTCTATAATCTGCAGCCATGACCACTACGTTTGCCACAACAACCTTTATAACTGTCAAATGACCTTCACCTAAATGCACAATTCGGACTCACAGTAACTTTAGGCAGTACTTTTCTGATGATGCATGAACAGAGCTGTTTAATGTCCGGTCCTCTGTATGGCACACGCATGATGAAATCATGACGGAGAGCGTTTAAGCTGCTGGCACTCTTCACCTGAAAAGGTATATAACACTAGCAGTCTCTCCTCTCACATCAGCAGAAATGAAGCTCGCTGATCTACTGGTCTCGCTGACTGTTTTCATGCACTCGACACATCTCTGCTTATTAATGATTAACTGATTAATGTGATCAGTTAAATGGCACAAACTTTTATTTAAATCAAAAAATTTTAAGCTATTTTTTTCTAAAAAAATATCAATCATAATTGTGTTTATACAGTGGAAAAATGCGTCATGTTTTCAGCAAATGCTTTACCAAAACAAGAAAAAAATCTGAAAATAAGTATATATAAAACAATAATACAAAGTTACACACAGAAATATTGTTATATTTCATTTAAAAATTGCAAGTGTAAGAAAATAAGTGGACATTAATTAAAATATTTAATTTAAGAATTATTTATTTTGAGACCATTTCTAATTTTACAAATGCACATTTGAGCATTATTACTAATCTGTGTGAACATTTTCCTTTAAAAACCCATCAAGTCGACTCACAAAATGATACCATTTATAATCGCAATTGCAAATCGCAATATTGACCATGATATGATTTGGAAAACATTTTAATATCACAGTCAATATTGCGATATGCGATTATAAATGGTATCATGATTATTTTAGGTGGTAACTGTTTATAATGTTACAATGAATAATACAAATGTATTAGCTAATAATTCATAATATATATTTATTATTCCATGTTTAATAATACATATTTATTTATTTATTTATTTATTTATTTATTTATTTATCTATTTAAACCCCAATTAAACGTTCACTGTGTTTAAAGACTTTTCAGCGATACTACAACATGGCCAAGGCTCCGCTCAATCCTGAGTCAGTTTTCACACGTCTTCATTTGGCGTCGCTGTTAACCTTAATATTTAAATCCAGCATCCACCCACACTGCACAGACAATGACCAGAGCGTTTTCTTCACCGTCTCTCACTGATGCCGTTTATATCTGCGTTGGTGTGACCTCTTACGCAACCGCCGTGAGTGGGAGAACAGCATCTCCTCTTTAAAAAAAACAACCTTGCTTTATGTCTGAATATCAGTTTGGATTCTGCGATGGGCGAGTCAAGGTTGTGTTCTGTAGCTGAGAGACGTGTGTGGACGTCAGCACTGCGTGTTTGTGGGTGGATGTGGGTGTTCATGCATTCAATGATCCCAGATGATTTTTTTTTTCCTTTTTTTTGAACACTGGTATCCTAGAAACTCGCATCCAGTCTTTTTGTGAATGAGGAAACTCTGAGATCTGGAGATGTGAATGAAAATGCACTGAGTGTCAGTTTTCTCCTGAGAGAAGACCAAAAATCCTGAATTCATTCCTGATCACCATCAATTAGGGCTGCACAATATATCGTTTTAACATGGATATCGTAGTGTGTCAATAGTCAAATATATGCAATGTTGAGTTGGGATTATAGGGCAGCACAGTGGTGCAGTGAGTTGCTCTGTCGCCTCACAGCAAGAAGGTCACTAGTTCGAGCCTCGACTGGGTCGGTTGGCATTTCTGTGTGGAGTTTGCATGTTTTCCTCATGTGGGTTTCCTCCAGGTGCTCCGGTTTCCCCCACAGTCCAAAGACATGCTCTAGGTTAATTGGGTAAGCTAAATTGTCGGTAGTGTATGTGTGTGAATGAGAGCGTATGGATGTTTCCAAGTGATGGGTTATAGCTGGAAGGGCATCCACTGCGTAAAACATATTCTGGAAAAGTTGGCGGTTCATTCCACTGTGGTGATCCTTGATTAATAAAGGGACTAAGCCGAAAATAAAATAAATGAATGAATGAATTGGGATTATAGTTGGCCAGAATCCACAGGTCAAAACACATGAGATTTGTGGAGACACATAATTGAACCACCATTAAGTAAAATTTTTTAATATTTATGTTTTTAAGGCATTTGTGAGTATTTTAAGAGTTTGAAGTTTTTCTAGAGATCATGAAGAGCATAAATAAGTTTAATAAAGATACATTGTACTGAATTAATTATATGATGAAGACTATGAAATGCTCTTTTACGTTTGATCATTCAATTCCTATACCAGGCGGCACAGTGGCTCAGTGGTTAGCACTTTCGCCTCTCAACAAGAAGGTCACTAGTTCGAGCCCCGGCTAGACCAGTTAGCGTTTCTGTGGGGAGTTTGCATGTACTCCCCGTGTTGGCGTGGGTTTCCTTCGGGTGCTTCGGTTTCCCCCACAGTCCAAAGACTTGCACTATAGGTGGATTGAATAAACTAAATTGGCTGTAGTGTATGTGTGTGGATGTTTCCCAGTACTGGGTTGCAGCTGGAAGGGCGTCCTCTGTGTAAAACGTATGCTGGATAAGTTGGCAGTTCATTCCGCTGTGGCGATCCCTGATGAATAAAGGGACTAAGCCGAAGGAAAAGTGAATGAATGAATTTCTGTACCCAAATACTGTTAGATTCTCTCATAAAGCACTGTTTATTTCACTTTAATATTTGCTCCATTGTGTTTTATTTATGACTGTAGTTTATTTATTATATGTATGTATTAAATTACTTAAAATATATTTATATTTCACTCCCATACAAAATCATTCCAATCAATCTACATTAAGGACTTTCCAAATAGAGCTATTTACAGGTGCACACTAGCACTTTTGGTCCGCACCCGAGTTCGGTTGACGTTAGAGTATGGTACATTTAGCTTGTGTGAATGTGTCATCTGAACTCTGGTGCTCACCTGTGAACCGTACCCGAGTCCGCCTGAAAGAGGTGGTCTGGGATACGGTTCATGTGAACTCTGGTCTGGTACACTTTTGGTACGAATGCAATCATACCAAATAATGGAGGAGAACCGCCAAATGTACAGCAAACTAGTTTTCATAATGTTCATTTGTGTGTGCGTGCGTGCGTGCGTGCGCGTGCGTGCGCGTGTGTGCGTGTGCGTGTGTGTGTGCCCACGCGTGTAACGTACTGTACCTTGGTGACAAGCAGGACAAACCAGAGCCAGGGCAAACAGTGTTATGTCTGCTTTTCTCCTCCAAAAACAGCATCTGCAGACATTGTGTTTTGTTCTGAACGTTTATAATAGTTTTGTGGCAGATGGATGCAAGCCGCTTTCTGTATGTTCAAAACCAAAAGTTTCAGTAAAAGCAGAACGACTGCATTGTGCGTACATCTTCATTTTAGCGATTTGCTTTCGTGGCCGTCACCTAGCAACAGCTGTACACACAACAGCAGCTTGATGACGCAAGCGTACCGGGGCTCAGAAGGAAAAAAGACGGTGTGAACACAGACCAACCGAGAAGGTGGCAATGGGGAACAATCAAACTTTGGTACGGTCCAGGCAATTGAGCCAAGTGTGAAAGCATCCTTAATCATCGGGTGAAATTGAATATAAATTTATATCGCAATATATATTGTCAAACAAAAGTCAAATTTTTCCAATATCGTACAGCCCTACAGTTAAAACAATTTGAATAAGATCACCTTAAATAAAAAAAATTGGCTTGATTAGATTTGAATGTGGGGCGTCACAGTGGTGCGGTGGGTAGCACGATCGCCTCACAGCAAGTGCTCCGGGTGCTCCGGTTTCCCCCACAGTCCAAAGATGTGCTATAGGTGAACTGGAAAGGCGAAATTGTTCGTAGTGTATGTGTGTAAATGAGTGGGCATCCACTGCGTAAAACATTTGCTGGATAAGTTGGCGATTCATTCCGCTGTTGCAACCCCATATTAAGAAAGGGACTAAGAAAAGAAAATGAATGAGTGAACATTAGAATGTTTTATTGTTTTATTTTTAATTTGTTTTATTGTATTGTTTTATTGTCAGTTTTAATGGTTGAATACAGTTTTGACAATTAAAATGCACATCAAATAAATTCATTGATATTTATGAAACCTGTTCTGTTGAATAGAAATGAATTTGTCAGGTCATGTAAAAGCGGAAATAAAACAAATAAGACTTTCTCCAGAAAAACTTTTTATAGGACATACTGTGAAAAATCCTTTGCTCTGTTAAACAATGTTTGGGAAATAAATATTTGAAAAAGAAATAAAAATTCCCAGGAGGGTGAATAATGTTGACTTCAACTGTATGTACAGCATGTGTGTACAGTATGTACAACAGGCATGTTTAATAAAGCAAATAGTCAATAAATAAGAAAGCATATTAATAAAAATATTAATTTTCTATTATTTGCTCAATAAGTAAATAAAAAAAATGTATGTTCAAATATTAATTTCAGCAGATGCTCAATTCAGTACTATAAAGATCAGTATGATCTTTGTCTGTAATTCAGCTATTATTGGAGATCGATGTTTTCAGTTTATTTTAATGTGGAATTCACAGTGCTACGTTCTTGCAAATGCTATGAAGTCAGTTGTGATCTAAATGTGATGAGCTTAGTTGCTTATTTCCTGGAAATATTTCCAATGAAAAATGTAATCCCATGAGTCAGTAAAGGATATGCCGCACTCTCACATTAACACACACACACATCCACACACACATACTGGGGCAACCTGAATCCCGTATGCATTTATTTTATCATCAGTTCTCCTTGTGTATGAAGGCAAAGGTGTCAGGATTGTGCTAAGTTTGATCAGATCAGATTCTCTTTTAGTCATTGCTGTTTTTCTCCTTTTATTATTGTTCTGTTTGTGACTCCAGGGTGGAAAATGTTCTTCATTTTGTCTACCTCTCGCCCTGTAGGACATAATGAAAAGATGCCAGGCCTTTTCTAAGCACGTCGCATTTCCTAGGTTGTAAAATCCAGCTGTTCTGACTCTGAGGAACTTTGATGCTCATAATTTGGGATTTGAATGGAAATGGAGGGCACAAGACATTTTAAGCAATCAAGTGGATGAAAAAGAAATGTAGTTATTCTCTATTTATGCTGTTTGAACAGTTTTAGTTTGTAAATAAATTAATACTCTTATTTTTGCAAGGATACATTTAAACTGAGCGAAATATTGAATATATCTAAAGATAATATTGCAATATTGTTTTCACATTAATCAGGACAATGCAATTAATATCACACGTTCAATACATTTATTAAGCATTAAATCATAATAAAATGACTTCTGAAAAATGATGACACCAAAAAAGACTGCAGTAATGATGCTGTAAAGTACATGCACGAATAAATTACATTAACATATATTTAAACATTATACAGCTGTTTTAAATTGTAATCAAATTTCTCAATATTACCATTTTTACTGCTGTTTAATGCAGCCTTGGTGAGCATAAGGGATTTCAAAAATCTTACCAAGCCAAAGTTTTGTAATTAATTAAAAGCTTGATTAAATTATTTTAGAATTGAATTATTAGAACATTTAGCGTAACTAGCCATTTTACGTCAATGTCCACAATAAAAGGTTTGTTTTTAACACATTGTTTTGTTTAATAAAGACCAATTAATTCATATTAACATATAATTAATATTATTACATTTCTGTCAAAGGAAGGCAGCAAGGCAGGCAGGAAGGGAGGAAGGTAGGAATGAAGGAAGGCAGGCAGGAAGGAATGAAGGAAAGCAGGAAGGGATGAAGGTAGGAATAAACAAAGGCAGGAAGGCAGGAAAGAAGGAAGAAAAAAGAAAGAAAGAAGGCAGGAAGGAAGACTGGCAGGAAGGAAGACTGGCAGGAAGAAAGACAGACAGGAAGGAAGGCAGGCAGGAAGGAAGGTAGGATGGAAGGAAAGCAGGAAGGGAGGAAGGTAGGAATAAAGGAAATCAATAAAGAAAGAGAGAAAGAAAGAAAGAAAGAAAGAAAGAAAGAAAGAAAGAAAGAAAGAAAGAAAGAAAGAAAGAAAGAAAGAAACTACAAACCACCAGTATAATTGTTTTAACCCAAAATGTTGGCTAAAACATCAGAATAAGTGTGTAGCAGGCAGCAGAGCGTGTTTAGTCATGGTATATTTATCTTTAAGCTTTAGTTGTATGGAATTTAACGCTTGGGAAAGTATGTTGTGGGAAGAATAATGTACCACAATCACTGAAATTCCTGTCTACTTTAGATTAGATTTCCCCAGAGTTCACTGAAAAACAGTAGGCAATTTGCTCTACAGTTCTACCAAAATGAAAAACACAGCTTGTTTTTTTTTGAGACATGATTAAAATCTCAAAATACACTAGTGATGCTAAAATGTACTTAAAATGTACTTGTTACAGCAAATGAGTCGCGTCCGAATAGGACTAAAACTAATGCAAGACAAAGCAGGCTACACTGTAAAAATATCCGTAGTTTAGCAGTTTTTCCTGTTTTGATTCATGTTTTAGTTTTTCTCCATTCATTTAAGCTTTTGAATTGCATTATGGGACCTTGATCTTTCTTCCAACAACTTTTAACCTTGAAAAGTTTGAAAAAGTGACTTTAATTAACATTTTTAAAAGTTTGAAGTGATATATATTGTCTGAGTTGGTGTTGTATATTATGCTGCAAAAACCTTGTTATAAACTGCCAGTACATTTTCTGTTATTTTACATAAAATGTCAATAAAAGTCACTTTGTTAAACTGTAGAGTTTTTCAACATCAAAAGTCAACAGAGCAGAGGTCAAGCTCCCCAAATGCAATCAACAACCGTAAATAACCAGTAAACACTTCAAGAAAACACTAACTAATGGATTATTTACAGTGTAGATATATGACAATGAGTTCACTGTACTCAAATGGCCTCCACAGTCACCAGAACTCAATCCAATAGAGCATCGTTGGGATGTAGTGGAATGGGTGATTCGCAGCCGACGAATCTGCAGCAACTGTGTGATGCTATCATGTCAATATGGACCAAAATCTCTGAGAAATATTTATAGTAACTTGTTCAATCTATGCCACGAATGATTAAGGCAGTTCTGAAGGCAAAAGTGGGTCCAACCCGGTACTAGTAAGGTATACCTAATAAAGTGGGAGAGTGTATGTCCCATTGTGGATCACAAATGTTTCTTACCTCTCTTGATTGACATCTTTGGAAATTACTTCATACTGTACATTGTTATAAAACTGAGCGTATATTTCTTTTATGCCTTTTATTTCAGCTTCAAAGTTTAGTCTCTGATCTTTGTTTAGGTTCAGGTTGTTGTTTCGGCTGGTATTTAGTCTATCTTTTGGTTATTTTGGTCTTGTCTTGTGTGCGTCTGGCAGAATGAATGACTTGTGAACAGTTGGTTGTGATCAAAGCAAACTGACTTAACAGCATCAAAACAAAAACCTTGAAGCTCCTTATGTTCCTTTGTTCAAACATCTAAATATTTAGATCTCAAAGTTTCTATTTTGAGTTTGTTCCAAGTTTTCTTTATTCTCGCAAGTCTGCATTTGCTGTCTTAAAAAGTGCTTAATGCAATTAATCATATTTCTGTGTTTCAGCTTCTTATTTGCTGATGTGCTTTGTTGGTAAAATGTAAGAGAGAGGGAGGGTGACAGATCGGCAGTAACTTTATACTTTCTCAGAGAATAAATTTAGACTTGTCATTTTGTTTTTCAAAGAAAGAGTCACTACTGCTACTACTATTATTTGTAGAGGCAGTTCATTCGAAAATGAAAGTTCTGTCATTTATTCATCCTATTATTTTTTTTCAAACACATATGATATGGATTTTTGTGATTGCCTTTTTATGGATGAAATTTTGTATGATACATATAACCCATGAAGATAACTATAATCATTTTTGGAGGCTCTTATCTGAAATATAGGCCGATAAATATATTAGTTGACATTAATTAGTTGTTAATAATGTTTCTAAGCCTGTTTGCAAAAACAATAGGACTAATACTAATACAAGACAAAGCAGGCTACACTGTAAACAAAATATCTGTAATGTAGCAGGTTTTCCGTATTTTAAATAATGTTTTTCCCACTTTTAATTATGCTTTTGAATTGCATTATTGGATCTTAATCTTTCTTCCAACAACTTTTAACTTAGATGATTTAAAAAACTGACTTTTATGAACATTTGTAAAAGTTTAAACATTTATTAAACATCTAAACGCAACAGACATTTTTACCGTGGCCGAGAGAGCTTAACGCGCTGCAATTTAAGAAAGCACATGCCATTTAAAAAAAAAACACCAGCAAATAAAGAAACGATCTTCATCAATTTGACAGTACACGTGTTGCAAATTCTCACAACATAAACAACTGAATAAATGCGCAGCAATTGGTCAAAACAGAAACAACTTAAGATACGCACTGCAATTATTCACGACACTTGCAAATATCCACGTAACACATGGAAAGTGTTTCAAGGGGACCCAAAATCATGACGGACCGTGCTGAGATATGGATGTGTTATTATGCCGGGACTGTTTCTCAGTGAAGTGATTGGTGGTCTTTGAAAGGTAAGTTGTTTTTTGTTTATTTCAATATCCTGATTACACGACATAACACATCCATATCTCAGCAGGGTCCGTCAGGGTTTTGGGTCCCCTTGAAACATTTCCATCGTGTTACGTGGATATTTGCAAGTGTCGTGACTAATTGTAGCGCATTCCTTCATTTGTTTGTGTTATGACCAATTGCTGCGTATTTCTTCAGTTGTTTATGTTGTGAGAATTTGCAACACGTGTACTGTCAAACTGATAAAGATCTTTTCTTTATTTGCTGGTGTTTTTTGTAATTGCATGTGCTTTCTTAAATTGCAGCACGTCAAGCTCTCTCGGCCGCTGTATATATCTGATATATAGGCTGATAAATATATTAGTTGACATTAATTAGTTAATATAAATTTTTCTAAGCCTGATTGCAAAAACAAAAGGCAAACAGATACAGGGCTCAACCTATTTTACTTTAAAACCTCAGTTGCAATTATTTTATTGCAAAGGAAACACCTAAACGTTTTTTCTACAGAACCATTTCTAAAATCTCCTTTTATTGGCTGACACCGACATTGTAGCTGATATGGCATTTTTATTTTTGTTATCAGACTCAAATGTATTGGTTATAAAATGTATTTAACATTCGGTATTGCTCTGTATTGATCAAAATATTAATGCATTCCCATTTGTATTATTGTATTTTAAAGGAAACCATTATCTTTATCACAAAACCGTTTTCATAATCTGTATTTATTGGGTGATACTAATAGCCGATATGACAATTTTATTTTCATAATCAGACTCAAAGGTATATATGTATATATTTAATTTAATTAACATTCCCTATATCGGTTATCGGTATTAATCAAAATATTGGTTCATCCTCATTTGCAACAATCAAGAAAAGTTTTTTTTATAGTACAGATGTTTGTAGTATGAATGAAATGTGTGCTTACTACATCTGCCATGTTGTTACGGTGCAACCTAAGTCAGTGTTTCCCAACCCTGTTCCTGGAGGCACACCAACAGTACATATTTTGGATGTCTCCGTTATCTGACCCATTAACTTCAGGTTTTGGAGTCTCTTCTGATGTTATGATAAGATGATTCAGGTGTGTTTGATTAGGGAGAGGTTGAAAATGTGGACTGTTGGTGTGCCTTCAGGAACAGGGTTGGGAAACACTAACCTAAGGTAATATATGTTAACAGCCACTACTGTTATCCCAGTAGTAGTGTTAAAAGACACGTATTTTGCACACTTCAGAATTTTACAAAATGTACTTTTACCTCAACAATTTTATGAATATTTAATGGATATATCAGATTAATTTTTAAACTGTATTAAATGTTTAATTGAATCTGTTTTTTTTTACGCAATTCAGTTTTATGACTTCATAGTGCTTGGAATATAGTGCAAAAGTTACTTTTAGAATTCATTCTCTTTTAAAAATGTACTTTTATTCAGCAATGATGTATTAAATTGATCAAAAGTGACAGTTAAGTCCTAATATTACAAACCATTTTAATTTCATGTAAATGTTGTTCTCTTTATTTAATTCATTAAAATAAAATTAATTAAATGAATAATTAAATTGGGCAGCAAATACTGGTTTCAACATGAATAAATGAACAAATTTAAAACATTTTAACATCCCGAAAGCAATCATTAGAACAGCACCACTCACATGTTTCTTAAGAAAAATACACAATGTGTTTATAGCCCCTGTTTCTTTTATGACCCCTTTCATCCTTTCTAAAACCGGCACTTAATGAAGCGCCGAAGTGTAATCACGGATATGTCATGACAACCAAGCAGGCATTTTGTTTTTGCCGCCAAGCATTCAAAGCGCTTATTTTGCCCTCTTTTCAAGAGTCATTTGAGAGTGTTTCATGTTCTCAGAAGTGCATCAGTATGAGGAACGTTAACTGCTGTTTGCATGCGCCTTAAACTGGGAAATGAGCCGTGGAGGAAGTTAAAGACACAAACACGTTAATGTGCTGGCGAGGGAAAGTGGGCTCTTGTCCAATTAGGCCAGCGGAGAGATCCCTCTGAGCGAATCTCATAATTCCCTGTAATTACAATCTTCAGTAATTGTGATTTTCACTCTCCCTTTAGTGTGTCCAAACTTGCGAGTGCTGTCCAAACTTGTTTTATATTACCTTTTAAGTGCCCTCTTTCTCATTCTCATAAGCTTTTTGATAAGCAGGTGATGAAAACCTTGACTCATAGTTGCTTTTTGCCCAATAACCTGTATAGCAACCTGGATTTATCGAAGCAGGAAGGGGAAATTAAAACTCAAAGGAAGTAAATAGCTTACATATTTACATTTTATTTTATTTTTGTCTGTGCCCACTTTTACTTTATCATCTTGTGTTTTAGAATATTGCAGTAATTGAATGAGCTATGTTCATAACATTAGCTCGAAAAGGATCTAAATATGAGCTCTGAATGTTTACTGAAATGGGAAGTAAATTTTGAGTCATATTTTTTTAACATAGCATGTGTTTATGCTTTATGTTTGACTTCCTTTTTTGTGGTTAGTGGTTTGGTTCCTATTTGTTTGATAGATCAACAAGTAATAATGCTCAGAGACTGACGGTTTCTAGTATAAGAGTTAACTAACTTGGTTTTTGTGTGTTGGTTGCCTTAAAGATACTGCGGTTTGTTTTAAAAGTGCAATAAAATATTGTTTTGCATGAGATTAAGGATAAAGTTACGAAAGCTGTCACTTTTCAAAAGATACACATCTGTAGTTTTTCTGTACTGATATGTACCTTTACTGGCACATTTCTACTAAGAGTTATAGAATGTTACTCAGGGTTTCCACGCTTCTTGAAAGTACTTGAATTTTAGACAAATGAATTCAAGGCCTGGAAAATACTTAAATGCCTTGTTTCCACTGAGTGGTACGGTTCAGTTCCGTATGGGTCACCTTTATCAGGCTTGTGTCTCCACTGCCAAATGGTACCAATGGTACCCTTTTGGTGGGCGTGGTGTATGACAAAGTTGCAGTCGACGTCATTCTCGCTCAAGGAAATGTCAAAGTAAAGCTGTACGGGTCGTTCACATATCATATACAAAACGGATGCTTTACATAGGCCTACTTGTGTATAAATGTTAATAACTAACCTTTATATGATTTAATTATAGCTGCAATGATAATACAAAATAATAATACTGTAACGTCTGCAATTATCTATAATAAAAAATAAATAAAACATTTATGAACACATACAGAGCCTTACAGTCTCTAAAATATTACCAATTACTAAAAAAAATATCCAAAATATATATTTAGGCCTTATTTGGGTTCATAAATTATACAAAACTTATACGGTCAGTACAAACCTCTTGTTTTCATTCTTCACCAGCAAATGTAAAGTTTACATCTTGTTAAAGCGATTCCTTCATTCCAAGTTCATAATAGTCCAGAAGGCGATGATAATTATTGTAGGGAACATGTTACCATTATGGCGATGCAGTTTCCCCCACAGTCCAAAGACATGCAGTATAGGTAAATGTGAGTGAGTGTATGGATGTTTCCAAGAGATCGGTTGCGGCTGGAAGGGCATCCGCTGCGCAAAACGTGCTGGATAAGTTAGGCGGTTCATTCCGCTATGGCGATCCCGGATTAATAAAGAGACTAAGCCGAAAAGAAAATGAAAGAATGAATGTAACCATTATGACCATTTCACAAGTCTTGACGTGTAGTAGTGCTCTTACCCTTGATCACAACACGAGAGTCCATCCAATTCAGCGTATCTTTGTTTATATATTTACATCAGATACATAACGTGCCAATGTTGTCGTAATCCACTTACATACAACTTGTTTGTTCCAGCTTGATGAATTATGACTCCAATATTTGACTTTTACGGTCAAAAGCTTGTGCTCTCCAACTCCTGCACATCACACTAGAAACTCGCGTGTGTCACAAAACATGCATACTATAACAGCATACTACACATGCGTAGTAGAAAAGTAATTCAAAGTATATGACATGCAAATCTGCAAGAACACATTATATAACACAAATTATGAAAATTACCTAGAACAATAAACTATGAAACATGCAACTTACAATAATTAAACATGGCGGTTTGTTCATGTTTTAGGTTGCTGAAAGAATCATTTGCCCTTTCAGGCCTTTGTTTTTCGGGCCTCTCATTTGTGAAAGGATGTCTCCGCCTGTTGGTACCCTTTTGTTGTGCTAGGCACCCTTTGGAAAGGGTACACAAAAAGTTGGTAGAGTATGGTTTTCTTTTTGGTACCTTTTTACAGTAAAAAACGGACATAGAAGCATACCGAAGAGTAACTTATTGTACCACTCAGTGGAAACGGGCCAAAAAACAAACACAGGTCCTTGAAAGTGCTTGAATTAAATTTAAAATCATTTGATCAATATTTCAGAAACCACATTTGAATATCACCAGAATTGAACTTGTTCTTTGAACATGACTGTTTAAAACAGTCAATTTTTTGGAAAATTGCTTTAACATTTTAAAAATAAATATTAAGTTTAAGTGAAATGTTGAGTACAGTAAAAACTTTCATGACGCTACATATGCTGGGGTACGAATTACAAAGGTGCTCGATTTAATATTAATGGTGCTTTAAAAAGTCCTTGAATCTGCTGTTCATAAAAGTATGGGAACCCTGATTACTGAACAGTAAGGTATGCATTCATGCCTGTTTCCACTGTTAAAGGTACCAAAATAATACCACTTACCAAACCATACCACTTTTCCGCACCCTTTTTAAGGGTTCCTAGCAAAACAGTATGGTAGTAAAGGGTGGAGCTAGACTCACTGCTGAACGATATTGGGTTACTGCAAATCTTCGCTAGTGTGCACAGCAACATGGGGAACATAATCACAAAGCAACATTTTTAAATACTCACATCTGAAACAAGACGCTGTATTGATGGTGCAAAAAGCCACATCAAAAAAGCAAGGACAGAATCAGATGTTTATCTTCCATTGTTGTTTACAAGGCATTTTCAAGAGAATAGCTTGAATGTGCAAAACATGTGATATGTGAACGGTCCGTAGTGGGCTGGGTGATTTTCATGCTTGTATTTATTTTATTTTTTTGTTTAATTAAGATCCGCAGATTTTTTTTTTACTAAATTCTGTGCAGAAATAACAAAAAATGTCCACAGAATCTGTCTGTCCCTAGCAATAAGATACAATTTTAGTACAAAAGTGTATCTTTTGGTAAGCGACCACCCCAGTGACAGCACTTAGAGCTTTATTTCTGAGAGTCTACTGTTGTAATACTGTTTGCTCCATTATTGGCTGTTGCTGAAGCTCAGATGTGTTGCGTGACATGAATAAAAACCACACTGGCTCTCATGCATGTTTTTATTGTGATTAAATGTCTTTATTAAATCTTATTAAGCTATTATGTCTCTTCAGACGACTTAGACTGCTTGATTCATCTGGATTTTTAATTTTAATTTATCGAGTTTTGGGTGAACAAACAGATGCCAAATGTTATTAAAAATATCTTAATTTGCAGTCATTGCAATGATCACAGAATTTTCATTTGGCCTAAACTCACACTTCAAATTCAAGTTAAGCAAAAAGCATCTTTATTACTCATATGCAGCCTATGTGTGTTTGTAGTGGTATAACACTGTGTGTCTCCTTTCTCACTCGGCACAAATGACTGCATCTCTATGAGGGACTTCCTGTTTATGAGATTTGCTGAGAGAGGAGGGGATTGTGGGTGACTGTTGAAGGACTGCAGAAGTGCATCCTGTTTGCCTGCTGCTGTCCAGACTAACCAATGTGTGATTGGTGTTTGTACGAATGTGGGCTGGGCTTTTTCCATGAACCTCAGGAAATTAGCTTGCATTTTTGCTTTTCCTTCTTAGGCACATCATCCTCTATCACTTAATGGTGTGTGCTGGCTAAAACTATTGTTTTTGAAGTGCTTTGAATGATCATTATGCTGTGTTTAAAAAGCTTTTAAAAATATGTCCTTTAGGAATGCTTTAAATTGATCAAAAGGGACAGTAAAATCATGTATAATGTTGCTTAATATTTCATTTTTTTCGACTTTCAGTTCATTCTATAGTCAAAATTGTTTTAACAAATAAATCACTTTAATCAATTTCTGGATCATCTGACACTGAAGACTTGAGTAATGATGCTGGAAATTCAGATTAACATCAAAGAAATCATTTATATTTTAGTATATTCAAAAAGAAAATGCATTTCTTAGATCATAATAATATTTTACAGTGTTACCTTTTTTCTGTAATTTTATGCTATAAATGCAACTTTTGTGTGTATATGAGACTTCTTTAAAACATTTTAAACACAAACCTCAACACTCAATAAGGGTTCTATATCAGTACAGGGTATCTGCGGAGTCCTCAAAAGTCATAAAATATCTTAAATCTGAAAAGCTAAATTTTAAGCCCTAAAATATCTAAAATCTACTGAATTATTGTGGTGTAGGTCTTAAATCTTTTTTTAACAGGTCCTAATTTTCCTTTTTTTCATGTAAAGCTACTCTATCTGGTCATTAACACCCATACAATCACCAACAATACATCTCAATAAAACTTTAAACTTTTTATTTTAAGATAGCATTTAATTATTTTATTAACAGAAACATTTGCTTAAAAGTTCTCCATTTATTTACTGATGAGGATACTGACCTGATCTATTTTTATTATTAATAAATATGATTATTGTAGGCTGAAGTAATTCAAAGTTATGTTTTGTTCTGTTCTTGCTAAGGGTGATAGGGTTTGTGAATGGAAATATTTGAAAATTAACAAAATTATTATTGTATTATTAAATTTATTACATTTTAACCATTTTTTGATAGGGCAGGTGAAAATGTTTTCTAACTGGGATAATAGAAAACATTCCTAGCATTTAGCTCTGTGTAAGTCTAAAATTTCAATCAAAATGGTCTTAGAAATGTCTTTGAAAGACATAATTTAACTTGGTGAAACTTGCAGAAACCTTGCAGTATCAGTGGTTCTACACCGAAAAAAGTTATTCAAAGATGATTCCTTGGATTTACTCAATTTTTTTATGTTAAGTGGTTGTAAACAATTTATTTGGGCTGAATTAAACAAACAAATTAAGTTGATTATTGCTCAATGTAATTTGTTTGTTTAAATTCAACACAAATAAATTGTTTGCAACACTTTTTTTTCAGTGAATTTGGAAATTTTAAGAACTTTTAAATTCCCTTAACTACCTTTAAATTCTAAATAAAGGTTTTTTTATAGTGGAATTTTGTTTTAAAAATATATTCAAATGTTCTTCACATGAAGAAAGACATGGTTCTCTTTACTGAAATGTTCTTTAGGAACCACCAAATATGGTTCTTTAATGGCATTGCTGCAAAAACATCCATTTGCATACTTTTTATTTGTGGTGTATAGATTTTTTTTCCACCTCAAATTGTTTCTTTAGAAATGTATTTCTAAAACCAGTCTTTTCATTTGACCTCCATTCAAAAAGAGCTGTTTTGCAGGCTAATTAGTCATTCATATTATTGTAGATGTTTTACCACTGACTGATTCTTTGTTAGAGTTAAAAGCATGAGTTAGACGTGTAATTTCCCCATCTGCTGCCTTTGACGTCACAGTCCACTACAGTTTCTAGTCTGAGTTTGTGCACGTTTGCCATTCTCATGTATCAGCCTGTCAAACACTGGCAAAACATCACTTTCTGAAATTAATCCAAGTACTTCAGTTGCACTTATGGTAAAGTCCTAAAGAAAATGTATTCATTATTGATGACTTTAAATGATTATGCAGATGTATTTAGCTTTTAATAAGTGAATAAAGCAGCACAGCCAAAACCTCTTCCTGTCACTTCAGAAGCTCTGCTCAAAGATAAACTCTTTTCTGTAGTTTCCCTAGCCTGTTTCACCATGGTCTGTTTACCTCAGCTGAAGTCACTGCTGAAGTGATTGTACATTTGGTTTGGTTTAAGATAGCATACACTGTAAAAACAATCACACGTTTGTAAATATGAAATATAGGAAAATACTGTTTCAGTCATTCTACATTACATTTTCCCATAAATTGGACTTGATCAGGAATTAATTTGATGATTGAAGTAGGATTTTTTTTTTTTTTTTTTTTTTTGGGGAGATGATACCGATACTTTTTTTTAATTGCTGACCAGCTCCACTGGTATTTTTGCCCATTCATATTTAGTAATGAGCTCAAACTCAATTAGGTTGAAGGGTCTGCTTGCCATCACCTCGATCTTTAGCTCCCTCCACAGCTTTTCAATTGGATTTAAGTCAGGCCTCTGGCTGGGCCACTGAAAAAACATTAATGTTTTTGCCTGCTGATAATTACTTCACCAACTTTGCTGTGTTTTGGGTCATTGTCATACTGAAATGTTGACTGGTGCATAAGGCCAAGTTTCTCTGAAAACTGTCCGATGTTGTTGTTGAGAATACAGGATTAGATAGTTGTTGTTTTTTTCCATTAAATAAATTTGTGCTGAATATCATTTAGATCTATTTAACATTCAAATGTCCGGCATTTTAGGAGAGGTAGAAGTTATGATTTAAAATAATAATAATAATTATATATGACAAACTTCAAAGGGGATTTTCAGTATTTCATTTAGCAGCATTAACATATTGTATATATTAGACTCTGGTCT
This sequence comes from Danio aesculapii, assembly GCF_903798145.1. Lineage (NCBI taxonomy): Eukaryota > Metazoa > Chordata > Actinopteri > Cypriniformes > Danionidae > Danio > Danio aesculapii. The sequence continues at coordinate 44,564,799 of NC_079454.1, read as the reverse complement.
GACTATAAATATATATAGTCAACCCTGAAATGATTCAGACCCATGGTAAAATATGACTTAAAGTAACTTTTATTTAATAAGCAAGTTTTCTTTTGACCAGAAATGACACTTTGTACAAGCAGCATCATTGTGAAAAAAAATTCTTAGCTTTTATTTACCTTTGAACAAAAAGTGCTAAGTCCAAAATTATTCATACCCCTCTCAATAATCAATAGAAAAGCCTTTTTTGGCTATTACGGCATCAAACACTAATTGCTGACCAGTTCCATTGGTATTTTTGCCCATTCCTCTTTAGCGCAAGCTCCAACTCTTTCAGGTTGGAAGTTCTCCTTGCCATCACCCTGATCTTAAGCTCGCTCCGCATATTCTCAATTGGATTTAGGTCAAGACTCTGGCTGGGCCACTGCAAAACATTAATGTTTTTGTCTGATGACCATTACTTCACCAATTTTGGGTCATCAGACTTTAAAATTTCCCGTAAAATTTGACTTGACATTTTTCTATCAGGAATTAATTGGATGGTTGAAAGTAGGGATTTTTTTAAATGATACTGATACAAATTTCTTTTTTTTTTCAGCAAAAAATAATATCAATCAACTGCATATTGTACTGTACAGTACTAGCTAGTTGTTTAGCTCCCTCCTCAGATTCTCAATTGGATTTAAGTCAGGACTCTGGCTGGGCCACTGCAAAACATGAATGTTTTTGCCTGCTGACCATTACTTCACCACATTTGCTGTGTGTTTTGGGTTATTGTCTGAAATGTCCACTGGTGCATGAGGCCAAGTTTCTCTGCAAACTGTCTGATGTTGTTGTTGAAATTTTGTTTGATGGATTGCTACTTTTTCATGGTGCAATTTATTGTGGTTCCCTGGTCCACCGCCTGCAAAGCACACTCCAAATCATTAGGTTCCCATCTTTGATGGTGGGGATGGTGTTCCAAGGGTAGAAGGCTTTCATTTTTCCTAGATAGCATAGAGCAATAATAAAGCCATAATTTTTGTGCCCTTAAAATACTATCAGTCTGACTCTGCCACCACATGACTGTGTGAGATGAACATTCATGTAAGTACATTGTGCATTTTCCAGCCATGGAACCAAATGCAAAGCCAGAGGGTCTTCAGCAAAGCATCACGTTGTGAAACTGTAGTGAATTATTCAGCAGAGCTGTGTTTTTATCCCACAGTACAGCACTGGTGTATTCATAGTGAAACACAGGAAGTAGCTGCCACCTCAGGGCATGAGAAAACCACACACTTTTACAGAGATGCGCATATGGACAAACGTGCATGCTGCAACTGTGCTTTTACGCCATAATAATGCACATATGCGCAGTAACACGTGAATGGGAACGCTTAACAAAAGTGCTGCGCTAAGTGCTTGTAAGGTATGTTATAGACAAGATTGCATCCATTTACAAAAGTGCATGCATGTGTCGCGGAGAAAGCCTTTCTCCGCAGGCAGTCAGTCTTAGTTCAGCTGCACTCCTACACAAACCAACACTGAGTACGTGATGTTGAAGAGCACGGCATCTGAACACTGTGTTATTTACTGGAGAACATTCAGTCCACCAAGAATCTGATAAAGTTGATGGATAGGTTATGAACTTCATCTTATTCTAGATCTTCTGCTCATTTTCCTTTCTCCATGCAATTGCAATTAATGTGGACTGTAGCTTTCAAGCCTCAAAAATGTCATAGGATACGTCACTGAAGTGTATACAAGGCTTCTGAAGCCTTAGTGTGAGGAAATGATCAGATTTAGCCCATTTTTTGCTGAAAGAATGAAGTGATTGAAGAAAAGTCTGCACACTCTCAAACAACTACAACCAAAAGAACACCAGCGAGATTAAGTGACAAGCAGTTTACTGAAAAAAAGGCAAACATATCAAGCGTTGAACATTAACAATGCCAAACTGATTTTTTTTTTTTCGGTCTATACATGACCTATTGAATGTATTTCATAAAAAAAGGTCATACACCAATGTTTTGACGGACTAACATCTACACAACTTTGTTACACAGACCAAAACACAACTATAAGCATATGTTCATAAAGTCATATAATGCAATGATCACCAACCACCGGGCAGCCAACCGGTAGCAATCCGTTATTATAGAAAAGTGATGCTATGCTCTCAGAAAAGTACTCGGAAAAGTTGTCACTAGGGTGGTACTTTTTCAAAAAGGACACTTTTGTACCATACAGGTGGTCATTAGTACCTTTAGGTTACACTTTTGTAATTTCGAGGTTTACTTTTGTACCATTAAGGTACTTTGAGGTACATATTTGTACTTTTTAGGTATTAATATGTACCTTTAAGGACCTGTTAAGAACAAAAATGTACCTTTATTTACCTTTATATACCTTTATTTTTGAGATGGCTCCAAAATGTCAATATTGCAAACAAACTGTTAAACATATACTCTTTTAATGTCCTATTTTAAATTTTTTCAGACTTTTTTTTTATTTGGAGAGACTTATAATATTTTTTTAACGTGAATCTTTCAAAAATAGTAGGGCTGCACAATATTAGAAAAATATATGAATATGATTTCACTAGATGATTCGAATATCTCTATTTGAAAAGATTAAATTAATTTAGATGGGATCAAATATTTTTTCTGTGCAGTGCATCTGCATAAATTATAATAAATTACAAGCAAAAATAAATAAACAGTTCTTTATGTTGTTCTGGGAAGTATAACAATATTCAAGTACATAAATTGAACAATCAAATGTACACTTGTAACATGGTCATCATATAAATATTACAAAAAATAGTACTATCTTTAATGAATAATATAATCTATTGCAGATACACACATTGCGATATCGATGCTCAAACCATATTTTGTTCAGCCCTAGTAGTTTTTATCAAAAGTAAATCGTAAAACACTAGATTTTTATCTTCTTTTATGTAATATTTATTGCTGTTGATGGTTAAACCATTTTTATAAACCAGATTATTGATAGAAGAGTGATATTTATAAAATGTTAGAAATTTCGTATTTTTTATTTAGCCATTTCGAAGCTGAAATGGCAATAAACCCAAAACTCTCTCTCTCTCTCTCTTAACTATAATCTCTGGGTGTTTGACCGCAGTTTCTCATCACCGTCTTCAACACTACAGATGTTCTCTAGACGCCGAGCTCATCTACGTCTGAATGGCTTCCGCTCATTAGCGGAGACCTCGCTCTCTTTAATTAGCGATCTTCAATTTGTGGCTGCGGGCTGAAACCACTGCTGTGCTGTCCTTTCTGGAGCATGTGCGCCCAGCATCCCGCTTTCTGCCAGTCATAAGGAAAAGCCCTAGACCGTGTCTCGCTAATCTGTTTAGTCAGTTTAACGCCATCAGCTCGTTATCAGACCTCGATTATTATGAAACCACCCAGCAATGTTGATAATCAGCTGTTGCTTGGTGTCATTTTTAATGCTTTAGTATAGTCAGCTGTGTTTCCATCCACCTATTTTTATGCACATTTTGGAATATAACATAAAAACTCTGGATGGAAATGCCAAGATAAGCATACTGTACATTTTAAAAACTAGTAGGGATAGATCCGATCGGATATTGGTTCAGTACTGCATATTTTTTGCTGGATCAGGCATCGGCCAGCTGGGACCGATCCTAATCTGATTTTACACCTGCGATATATTTTATGAAAGCTAGCCTATTATAAGGCTTCAGAAAGTTGTCATGTAGGTCTACTACAGTACCATTCTGCTAGTTACATCATGCACTACAACTGAATTAAGATGAAAAGCTGATTACTGATACGACTGTTAACGATGTTTGTAAAATAGACAGTATTTAATTGTAATTGGAACTGTATTTTACTGTAGGACAGTTATACAGTATTTTATTGTATTTTAAAGTTGCATTGTGAAAATTACTGTATTTTTTTACAGATTTAAAAGATTGACAATACTTTAAATACATATACAGTTGAAGTCAGAATTATTAGCCCCCTGAATTATTAGCCCCCTTGTATATTTTTTCCCCAAATTTCTGTTTAACGGAGAGAAGATTTTTTCAGCACATTTCTAAACATAATAGTTTTAATAACTCATTTCTAATAACTGATTTATTTTATCTTTGCTATTGATGACAGTAAATAATATTAGACTAGATATTTTTCAAGACCCTTCTATACAGCTTAAAGTGACATTTAAAAGCTTAACTAGGTTAACTAGGCAGGTTAGGGTTATTATTCAGTAAAATGTACTCAGTTTAGATAGTATTTAGTCCCTCTCTAAAATGAGTTGATGTTACTCAAGTTAATGAGACAATGAACGAATTAATTGAGTAAGGATTGAGTACTGATGATGAACACCTGTTAATTAGCAGAAACACAGAAGAGAAACACAAAACTACAACTGACTTCAGTCACAGCCTTAGATGAAATCAGCTGAAATATAATACATTGATTCTCTCGAAATGAAGGTGATTGAAAAAGGATAAAATGAGAAGGGTATGATGATATTTTAATTAAAGGCTATTTGCAGTACTATGTATTTATTTATTTTGGGGGGGGGGGTTATGTTACAAAATATAAAGGTACAAATGGAATCAAACATATAATTTGTCAAAAATTCCTAAAGGATAAAATATGTCTCATGTAAAAAGAAGAGATAAGCAAAAGAAGAGATAGGTTTAAGTAATAGACAAATGATGTATGTGGCAATAGGGTGGGAAAATAATAAGTTTGTGCTTCATCTCGCTCCATTTTCGACCATGTTGAAATGTATTTTTTGTTAAAGATATTTTATGTCTGATATTTCTGTTCGAAAATAAATAAATCAAATCAAAATCTCAGCAGAGGATCATTAAGCAACTCCACAAACAACAGCTTTACTTTTTATCAACCTGCTTCCCTTATTTGAAGAGGGAGTAAATTTTACCCAGAGGATTTTGCTGTGTAGGCAAGTTATTGTATAACGATGGTTTGTTCTGTAGACTATCGAAAAAAATATAGCTTAAAGGCGCTAATAATTTTGACCTTAATGTTTTTTAAAAAGTTGAAAGCTGCTTTTATTCTAGCCGAAATAAAACCAGAAGTTCTTCTCCAGAAGAAAAAATATTATCAGACATACTGTGAAAATGTCCTTGCTCTGTTAAACATCATTTGGGAAATATTTAAAAAAGAAAACAAAATTCAATGGGGGGCTAATAATTCTGACTTTAACAGTACAGCAAGATAAATGGTGCTGTAAATGTAAATACTGTATTTTTGCTGTAACTGATTTACAGTAAGTTACTGTAGATTCTACAGGAAATCGTTACAGAGTAGCTACAGAAGCGTCAAGCTTTAAATAGGAGAATTATCAAAACTGGTTTGTGAATTTATTTATTTATTTTTTGTGAGATGCTAATGGTCTAATCTAATTCAATGGTTCATGCTAAGCTAAGCTAAAGGTGCTTCCGCCAGACCCGCAGATCATCTGAATGGATTCAAAAATGGTAAAACTCAAGTGTTCACAACTCTCGGAGACAGGAAAAAGTGGAGGATTCCTTTAACATCCAGTCTCGTCTGTGTGGAAAAAGCAAACTGCACAACGTCTGTATGAACAGCTTGTGTTACCACTTTGTATGCTCAAAGTCACAGGCTGTGTTTACAGCTAAATTTAGTCTTTTACGCGCCGGCCCTTTGAAATGAAATGCCATCGTTTGACTCTGCTCCGCTCGGGGTGGCTTCTGTACTACACAGGGCTTCGGCATTCACAAACGTCCACTCGAATGTCAGCTGGTTATTCTGTGTTTAGGGGGCCAGAACGTGATGACATGCTCTGATTTATGAGAGAGCATGTAAATCGTGTTTGCACTTGAGCGTCTGTATAGATTGTTGGGTTCAGGACATCGTTGGCTGACTAAGAGCCTAATTAGCCCTGCACTCAGAGGGGTGTATCGATTTTTGGTAGTCTCTTTTTGTTCAATGAGCACCGACTATTGAACTGTGTGAAATGGACACAAAACATTTTGTACCTTTCACTCTTTCTCACGCTTTTAGGCTTTTTGTATGTGACCGCATACGCGTCAGAGTGACGTACATACTAGACTCTCGAAAAAATAATTGGGGTTTGGAGGTGAGAGTCTGAACAGATGAAGGGTTTCGGGAAAGGCTAGTGTAGAGATATATGTAATGATTGTACAGGAATTTGTATGTTAGTATCCACACAACACATAGTATTGCTCTGTTTATTATTATTGGCACATCCTGCAGTTTGATTATCCACTGCTTCAAATGTTGTTTAAGCAGGATGGATTCTGAGTGGCTGGAATTGTCTTTTCAATCATCAGCTGGAAAAACAAAATGCTCTAAATTTGTTTGACGTGATATTGTTTCTGTTTTTATACACTCTATTTTAAATAGTCTTGCTGTGGACTTCTCTTTTATTAATACTATGTTGAAGGATATTTACAACTATATTGTATTTGATATCTTGTGAATGTACAGCGATGAAAATAAGTATTGAGCAAGTCATGTTTTTTTTTCTGGGAATAATATTTCAAAAGCAGCTGTTAACATGGAAGGGAACCAGATTTTTGGTAAAAACCCAAACAATACAAACATAAAAATAAAGCAAAACAAAAAATCTAAAAAAATTAGTTGTGTGCAATAACAATGGAATGACACAAGGAGAGAGTACTGAACTACTGAAATGTTTTTGATACTTTATATAAAAGGCTTTTTAGGTGATGGCAGCCTAAAGACGCCTCTCATATGGAGAATGAAGTCACATGAAGTGCTCGTATGAGTTGTTTTTTTGTTTGTTTTTTCACAGGCTTCAAACTATTCATCAATGAAAATTGTTGGAAGACCTCATATTACAAGTCAAAAACAAACAAATAAATAAAAATATGAAAAACTGTTAAGTTACAGATATTTTTCACAGACAACAGAGTGCAAAAAATCTTGATGATTCTGCGGGTCTCATCTACAAATCTGATCTTTTTGTATTTTCTATTGGATTCAAGTCAGGTGATTTGCTGGGCCATTCTACAGCTTGATTTTCTTTCTCTGAAACCATTTGAGAGTTTCCTTGGCTGTGTTTTGGATCATTTTCTTGCTGAAATCTTACATCTCCTGTTAATGTAGATGTTGGATTGAAACAGCTACTATTTATTTCCACTTAGAAAGGGCAGAGAGTTGCTTTCTAAGCGCTGAGAGATTTCAGCTGCTGTCTGGGCTTTCACTGCCTTCCTTCACCTTCCTTTATATTTCTGTTTAACAGAGAGAAGATTTTTTTCAACACATTTCTAAACATAATAGTTTTAATTACTCATCTCTAATAACTGATTTATTTTATCCTTGTCATGATGACAGTAAATAATATTTGACTAGATATTTTTCAAGACGCTTCTATACAGCTTAAAGTGACAGCTAACTCGGTTAATTAGGTTAACTAGGCAGGTTCGGGTGATTGGGCAAGTTATTGTATAATGGTGGTTTGTTCTGTAGACTATTGAAAAAAAAATGGCTTAAAGGGGCTAATAATTTTGACCTTAAAATAGTTTTATAAAAAAATTAAAAACTGCTTTTATTTTAGCCGAAATAAAACAAATAAGACTTTCTCCAGAAGAAAAAATATTATCAGACATACTGTGAAAATTTCCTTGCTCTGTTAAACATCTTTTAGGAAATATTTAAAAAAAGAAAAAAAATCAAAGGGGGCTAATAATTCTGACTTTAACTGTATATAAGTTTAACAATTTAATTAAATTGAATAATTATTTTTATTTAATGTATGTTAATATATTTTATGATTTTTTTATGATTCGTTCCTGTAATAAACACTGAAATACGCTCTTCTCACATGATCTTTCAGAAGTTTTTTTAATATTTTGATACTCTTTCCAAGAAACATTTCATTATTTTCAGTGATGAAAACAGTAACATTTTTCATGCAATGCCACCCCTGTTACTTTTTTCTGGATTCTATGATTGTTGTAATGTTCAAATTACTGCAGTGTGTTCTATGTGACTATTATGTGTTAATAATATGTTTTTTGTTCACATTATTTCTAAAATTACGTTTATATAGTCTATTTTGCACGTTATGTCTTTCTTTTTTTTTTTTTGAACAACAATTTTTATTTTAAACATTTTCATACAAATTGACAAGAGCTAACCTACAGGTAGGTGTGTTGAAGCAGGGTTGGAACTAAACTGCGCAGGGCTGTGGCCCTCCAGGAACGGAGTTTGACACCCCTTATCTAGATTCTCCAAAAAGTCATAAAGTACTTCCCAAATAGACCAAAATCTATTAATTTTGTTTTTCAAAAAATAGGTTATCTTTTCTAAGGCAAGGCAAGAAATCATCGATAGGCCCACATGGAATCTGCGCGTGCAGAATTCCGCAGATTTTCCGCAAATTTCCGCAGATTTTTAACCTATCATCAATTCTGTTTATTTACTTGAGTAAATGGGTGTAAATCTAAATTTATTCAGTTTTTAAATTAATTACAGTATTAATATTGACTAATATGAAAATGTTCATCTGATTTATCTACAATGCAGTTTGTACAGTAATATTTCAGTAGATATAATACATGAGAGACTTGCTTTGTTTACCAAATAAAGTGGATCTAATTGGATTTGCATTGTAAACATTAAATAAAAGGCAAAATTATTTTTTATTTTATATATTAAGGTTTAAGTTATGATATTCCCAAAATAATTGTGCAGAACTCCGCAGATTTTTACCAAAATTCTCTGCAGAAATAGCAAAAAACATTCGCAGATTCCGTCTGGTCCTAGTCATCGATTATGTCCTTCTTTTCTTTTTTCATTCCTTTAAAACCAAATTTACTTTGTTTTTAATCATTTTATTCTTCGTTGTTTTAATTTCTTATATATTTTATATTTATTTTATTCTTATTTATGTAAAGCACTTTGAATTAACATAGTGTATGAAATGTGCTATATAAATAAGCTTGAATTTTATATTGTAATTTGTGATTAGCCCATATATTAAAGGAGTAAACTATCTGTTTAGTTTCTCCAAAAAAAAAAAAGGCAACTCAGAACTACATTGAGTTTTTGCACACTGTTAATGTGTGTTTCTGCTTTCTGTTTTCTCTTACAGCTCTTCAGGGAAGTAAGAATAATGAAGATTCTCAATCATCCAAATATTGGTAAGTCGTCCTACAGTAAATCTGCTTTTAGACGCTCTCTCTGTGGCGATATTTGGGAATGTGGCACACAAAGCGGGCCGTAGTGGAGGCCTCTTTAATCCGCAGTGCAGGATCTCCCTCTGCTTTTCCCAGAGCCGCCATTCAGAGGGCCGAGCGGCTCCTCCATGCAGCACAAAAGCGCTCCTGTGTGCCTCTGTGTGTCCCATTGTTGAGCATCCATCATCTGACGGCCCGCACATGCCTCTGTCTCATGATGTCATCTCTGTGTGGCCCCTTATTCACCCCCAATACCTTTAATCGGCCCTCGGTGACCCCCATTGCTGGACAGGAGCAGGTGGTTGTATTCATTGTTTTCTGTTTTAAAACATACAGTTGCGGTGCTGGATGGCGATTGGTTCGTGGAGGCACGATTAAGAATGTGGGGTATTTTGTTGCACAAGAGTTTTAGGCTTTTTTAATGAATTGTAAAAATGAATGTGCTCAATGCAGAGGCAGTTTTGGATCATTGAGAATTTTAAGTAGGACTTTTATTCTATGAATGTATGAAACATTTCAAATTGAAACAAATAGTTAGATGTAATAATATAATTATCATTGTGACAATATGTCATTGTTATCTTTATAAAATAGGATCTGAATATTCAATTATTGCAACATATTACTTTGTTCTCTATAAAAACCTTAATTTAGTCAAAACTTAGTAATTAATTTTATTTAGTTTACTTATACAAGTATAGATTTTGTGTGTTGATTGATTTGTAAATCCCTTTGGTCAACATTTGTTGTTTTTAAATGTGCTAAATTAATAAAGCAAACAAACAAACAAAACTACTCTGTAAAATATATCTGTAAATTAGTTTTTCGTATTTTCATTTGTTTATGGTATTCAACTTTTGATGTTGAATAGTTTGGAAAACTTTTATTGACATTTTTAATAGTTTTCATTTGTTTATAGTATTCAACTTTTGATGTTGAATAGTTTGGAAAACTTTTATTGACATTTTTAATAGTTTTCATTTGTTTATGGTATTCAACTTTTGATGTTGAATAGTTTGGAAAACTTTTATTGACATTTTTAATAGTTTTCATTTGTTTATGGTATTCAACTTTTGATGTTGAATAGTTTGGAAAACTTTTATTGACATTTTTAATAGTTTTCATTTGTTTATAGTATTCAACTTTTGATGTTGAATAGTTTGGAAAACTTTTATTGGCATTTTTAATAGTTTTCATTTGTTTATGGTATTAAACGTTTGATGTTAAATAGTTTGGAAAACTTTTATTGACATTTTTAATAGTTTTCATTTGTTTATGGTATTCAACTTTTGATGTTGAATAGTTTGGAAAACTTTTATTGACATTTTTAATAGTTTGAACTAAGTTTGTCACAAACTAGAATTCGGTACCAATCGATACTGAAATTTTAAAAACGTCCATTTCCCGCTAAAATTTGAGCGCTGTTGAGCACGTTATTAAACCGTGCTGATTTGCTATTGTGTTCACATGATCAATAGAAATGACTGTGATTGGCTGTGTAGGTCATCAGTTCGCTCACTCACTGCTGTTTACTGAGTGTAACCACTGGATCGTTTTAGGTCGTAGTAAAGGTTTAGGTCGTACAGGCATTAAGATTCAAGCGAGAGCCATTGATCACAACGGTGCACTTGCTCACACAGTCTCAGGTAAAGATTTTTGTTATTTCCTCTTTGAGAAATGTCCGTCATAAAGGTTGAGACTTAATGAGGTCCATTTTCGCTGTGTTTCTTGGACATTTTACAGAATCAAAATTAAGAACGGGCTAAGGATAGTGAGCATAATGTAACGTTACAGGCAGCGAGCGCAGAATTTCTCAGTGACTCACTTAACGGTGTTTAATAATTCTGAATTCAACTGTAGTATATAGTTTCAAAATACTAGCCTAAGTTGATCTGTTAAACTGTACATTTGAATTTTCAATATCAAAAGTCTACAGAGCAGAGATAAAAGTCCCATATTGCAATGCATAACCATAAATAAATAAAACTCAAAAATCATGGAATACAGAATTTAATTAACTAACTGTATATTTTTACAGTTGAAGTCAAAAGGATTAGCCCTCTTGTAATTTTAGTTTTTCAAATATTCCCCAAATTGTTTAACAGATCAGGGAATTTTTCACAGTATTTTTCTATAATGTTTTTTCTTCTGGAGAAAGTCTAATTTGAATTTTTAAAAACCGTTTTAAGGTCATTATTGTGGCTAAAGGACCTGTGCTTCGACACTGGAAGTAATCTTCACCCCCTTCATTTCAAATGTGGATTGCAGACATGATTTCGGTAATACAAATAGAAAGAATGAGATTTCTGAGGACTTATTCTATTGAAAAATTCTTTAGTGTCTGGGTTTATTTCTTGAATATCTGGATGAACAAACCAGCCACTCAACCACTGTGGATTCTTCAGAGACTTAATTTATTTCATTATTCTTTATTTATTTTATTTTCTGTTGTAACCCGCTAAACTATGTTGTCATTGATGTTTTGCTCATTGACTCTCTGTATGGGATTTGTCCGAGTGTTGTGTGTGTGTATGTTTCTTTGTGGTTGTTCTTGAAAAATCCAATAAAATATAATTATTAAAAAAAAAAGGTCAACATTTATTAGCCCCCTTAAACAATGGTTTTTCCATTGTTTACAGAACAAACCATCGTAATACAATGGCTTGCCTAATTAAGCTAAGTCGCCGAGTTACCTTTTTAACCTGGTTAATTAAGCATTTATATTGCACTTTAAGCTGAATACTAGTAAATATCTAGGATAACATAAGATAACATAAATCAAAGATAACATAAATCTATTATTAGTCATTGGTTCTTGAAACTATTGTGTTTAGAAATGTGTTGCAAAAATATTCTTTCCGTTAAACAGAAATTGGGGAAAAAAATGTAAAGAGGGCTAATAATTCTGACTTCAACTCTGTATGCAGGTCTAAATTTGGGCTGCATAGAATAATGATTTTGATCTAGTGATTTACTTTATTAGGTAGGTGGGTGTGTGCAATCACACAAGGGTTTAAGCATGTAAAGTGACAATGCAAAATTTGAGTGCGTGAGTGAGGTCAGCCCGTGACTTTAAATTGTCTGAAATCTTCATTGAAACAAACTATATAAAAGAACTGATCAAGTAAAATGATTCAGATTTTCTGTTTTCAGTATGTACTATGCCTGCTCTATTGGCACATATTCTGCACATTTGAATGGCGGAGGGAGTGAAAGTGTTTGATGCATTGGCGTGATTGTACCGTGTTAACAGCGAGTAGGAGGGGAGGTAATTGCCAACTCCCATCGACGGCCCACGCACTTCCTAACCTTTCTCTTTCATTCAGATTTTACCTCCGTCAGCCTCCTCACGCAACCTCCGTCTCTCAAACGCAGCCTTTCTCATAACACGCTGTTTTCCATCTGCAGTCATTGTTTCACTAAATATAGAGCCTCTCCAGGAATCAGAAGCAGGGCCGATCGATTTTAGGAAACAATGTAATTTCCATATACATTCATTCATTCATTTTATTTTTGGTTTAGTCCCTTTATAAAGTAGGGGTCGCCACAGCGGAATGAACCGCCAACTTATCCAGCATGTGTTTTTACGCTGCGGATGTCCTTCCAGCCTCAACCCAACACTGGGAAACACCCATACACTCTCATTCACACATATACACTACTGCCAATTTAGCTTACTCAATTCACCTATAGCGCATATCTTTGGACTGTGGGGGAAACCGGAACACCCAGAGGAAATCCATGCCAACACAGGGAGAACATACAAACTCCACATGGAAATGCCAACTGACCCAGCCGAGGCTCAATCCAACGACCTTCTTGCTGTGAAGCGATCGTGCCACCCACTGCGCCACCGTGCCGCCCCTATAATTTCCATACTTTTGACAAATATTGCAACCAGGGCTCTGTGATTAACCAAAGGTGGTTTTCATGAGCATTTCTTTTCAGTAAAGCCAGTTCTAGAAAACCACCAGCAGGTGCTTTTAGATGGAGTAGCATTGGCCACGCCCACACATCACCGATACTAAGCTGACCAACCAGAGCTCTTGCGCTTTGTATCGCCATGAGGTGTAGTTATTTTTTTTGAGAGGTGTGTCTCAGGGTTTGCTTCAGGTATTGGTGAAAGTTATGCATCTATGCGTCTAGACTAAATAAATTTGCCTTAACAGTCACACACATTTATTAAACACATTTTAAAAACTTTTAATCGCAGGGGTGACACGATGGCTCAGTGGTTAGCATTGTCGCCTCACCGCAAGAAGGTCGCTGGTTCGAGCCCCAGCTGGGTCAGTTGGCATTTCTGTGTGGAGTTTGCATGTTCTCCCCATGTTGGCGTGGGTTTCCTCCGGGTGCTCAAGTTTCCCCCACAGTCCAAAGACCTGCGCTATAGGGGAGTTGAATAAAAATTGGCTAAATTTGCTGTAGTGTATGAGTGGGTGTGCATCTGAGTGTGTATGGGTGCTTCCCAGTACTGGGTTGCAGCCGGAAGGGCATCCATTGTATAAAAAATACTTCGATTCATTTATTCGACTCTGAGTCAACTATTTCGCTAAGGAATGAATAGTTTTAAACATGCTGCACTTTTAGATTTAAACCTAAGCTGGATATTTTCATTCACTTTGAGCTGTGGTACACACTGCATGGAAGGTCATTTTCAAAAACCCATAATAGGGTCTCTTTAATCGCAAAGAAAAATAATTGTGTGTCTGTAGAGTTCCATAGTTTACCACAAAATTTTTTTCCACAAAAGGTTTTAATTGCAGAAAAAAAGTGTATGGTGCTTTTATCTTATTTAAAATCATGTTTGAAGGCTGTTATTCTGAATGTTCACTTGAAATTTAATATTTACATGCAAGTTGTGAAAGTGGGCGGTCCTAGTCAGAAATTTAGCGAGTGGGTGCAAGTTTAAAAAAATAATCCTGAACAGGGCTCTAAGTGCATTTCCATTGAAAAAGAATGGGAATGTATCGCGAATTGGAATGGGAAAAATCATTCTGTGTGAATGACCCATTATAACACCACAAAAGACTATTTGAAATGCTATTCATCAAGGCTGCACAATATATCGTTTCAGCATCAATATTGCAATGTGATCGTTTGCAACAGCCACATCGCAGAATATATGTCGAGTTTGCTTTAGAATTGATTATTTGCATGTGTTTTTGATGGCAGTCAGTGTATAATAATTTTAAAAGCACTCAGGCATAGGAAATTGTACCATTTGTGACTTAAAAATGATTAATTTTATTGAAATATTTTTATCATTCAATATTGTACTGTTAGACTCGGGAAACGATAAAACACTTTATTTCAGTTGTATCTTTTTCTTTATTGTATTTATCAGTGTAGGGAAAAGTTACTTTTAAAAGCATTAAAATATTGAGTTACTTTCCAAAAAAAGTAACTTGTTACGTTACTTAGTAACTTTTTATGGTAATGCGTTAAATTACTTTTTAGTTACTTTTGCATTACTTTATTACTTACCTGGCTTGATCTTTTTCAAAACTTGTGTTTTAATAGGCTGCATTTACACTGCAGATCTTGATGGTCAATTCCGATTTTGTGACTATATTTGATTTTTTTGATGACCCGCTTACATCATCTTTTAAAAGTGACTTGTATCCGATTGTCTGCATTTACACTGTATACGGCAAAGACGCAATGACCAGGAAAAAAAGAGCGGGCGTTGACTGACAGCTGATAATAAAAGAGCACCCTTTTCTTCGTTCCTGTATTTAATCTGTTTGCTGGGTTTCTTTTTTTTATTATTATTATTCTTTTTGACAAGCTGTTTTACCATAGTTTATGACTGAAAAGTTCTCATTTGGCCATCTTCTTTAAATCTACGGCTTTTAAACCAGTAGGCACTTAGTGTAATGTCCGTGGTGTGATTTATGCACATGATGTATGCAATTGTTTTATATTAGTTTAAATTGGTTACGTGGCGGATTTTGCTCTCTCTCTCTCTCTCTCTCTCTCTTTCTCTCTCTCTCTCTCTCTCTCTCTCTCTCTCTCTCTCTCTCTCTCTCTCTCTCTCTCTCTCTCTCTCTCTCTCTCTCTCTCTCTCTCTCTCTCTCTCTCTCGTTAACATGCTTAAATACTTGTGCTAAATGACAATATAAAAGCTTTTATAGTCTTTTATGTATGAGATTCAAGGTTTGGGACTCTGCTGAAGTCTGTTCTGAAATGAAAGCGTCAGTCTGACTTCATTCGCTATGGTTTTTAATGACGCGCGACTCGCATTGACAGGTGAAAATCCGTGAAACTTACACTGCAGACACGAGGGCACGTATCCAGTTCAAATCAGATAAATTTCCACATATAAACAAGGCCTGAACTTGATTTGAGTCCATCAGAATCCATGTGATTTTTTATTTTCCTGCTTACACATACATTGGCCATATCCAATCTGTGCCACATGGGAGAAAAAAAATCTAAATTGAGTCACCTGATCTACGCAATGCAAATGCAGCCATAGAGGAACTTTGCAGTTAACAACTGTCTGTATAACCTACAACTACATTTACATTTAAAAAACACTTTGTTTTAGGATAAAATACAAATATTTTAGGATAATGTTATCGTACGAGAACTTCCTGTCCCCCTAGCTCTACATGCCATATATACAGATTAATGAAGGTTTAAAGCAGTGTGTTTGCTACTTTTGTACTATTTGTCTCAAGTAAAATCACGGTCCATTGAGACTAAAATTCCCTTTTCCTTTTCTTCGATGTGTTCAAAATAATGAACACGTTCTCTCATTCAATGCGCGATTCATTACTTTAATTTTAATTCAGCAATTAAATTATTCTAATTAACTAAACTAAAATGTAGCTCAAATATCATTACTGATTTTTTAAATGTAATACAGTACTCTACTTAGAAGAGTAATATTATTACGTAACTCGCATTACTTGTAATGCATTACCCCCAACACTGGTATTTATAGATTGTTTATTGGATTTTCTGGAGATGCACTCCCACTGCAGAATCATCCCAATCAAACATTACAAATTATTTTATAAAAAAAGATATGAAGTCATCTGGTGAAATTGTCATATATATATATATATATATATATATATATATATATATATATATATATATATATATATATATATATATATATATATATATATATATATATCACTTTATATATATCAAAAATAAAAAATATCGCAACGTTAGATTTTTCCATTAATCATTCAGCTCTAATCAGAACATAAGGAGTCGTCATGAAAACACTTATTTTGCTTTACACATGGAATAATCTGCATAAACACGTTTAGGCGTAGACTATAGTCTCTCTGTCCTTGGTCTGTCTGAAGCCGTGAGAGTACAGCGTCTGTCACACGCTCTCACTGCCCCACACATGACCTACTTTTTGTCCTTTCCTGGTAAATGAGGGAAAAAGGTGGAGCGGATTGTCAGAAGAGGATGTGGGCGCTGTTGATGTAGGTCTGGTTGAGCCTGGCACAATCAGGGCAGTGCTAAATCTGAGTTTGGTCATTATGTACTCACCCTCATGTCATTCCAAACATCTATTCTGCTTAGGGCACTGTAAATCAGCTTTTTGTCTAATTTTATTTATTATTTAGAATTTTTTTTCAGTTTAACTATTTTCAGTAAACTTTTTCCGCAGTTTTATTTTCAGATATATGTGAAACAAAACATTGTAGGCATTATACAAGGATAATTAACTGTTCTATTAGAAAGATAAAATCAACAAACAAAATATTAACTAGGAAATCTTTCACTGTAATATCCATTATTATAAATTCTACAATCTATGCAGTTACAATTTAGTTGGGTTTTTATTGCTTAATTACATTTGAGTGATCAAAATGCATGTCCAATAAGTTGAAATCTTACAATTTATTTAGGTTAATACTTTAGACAAAATTTAGGCACCCTTTAAAATACTTTTTTATTTTTCTACAATATTATTTTCATTAATAATATTCTTAGTCCCTTTATTAATCCGGGTTTGCCACAGAGGAATGAACCACCAACTTATCCAGCATATATTTTACGCAGTGGATGCCCTTCCAGCCACAACCCATCTCTGGGAAACATCCATACACACTCACACTCTACGGACAATTTAGCATACACACTCCACCTGTACCGCATGTCTTTGGACTGTGGGGGAAACCGGAGCACCTGGAGGAAACCCAAGGGAAGGCAAGGAGAACATGCAAACTCCACACAGAAACGCCAACTGACCCAGCCGAGGCTCGAACCAATGACATTCTTGCTGTGAGGCGACAACACTACCCGCTGCGCCACTGAACAGCTCTGTAATTATTTCTTAATATGATAATGATGATGATGATGATGATTATTATTATTATTATTATTATTATTATTGTTATGTTACTACATTTTATATGGTAATTACATTACATTTCTGTCTTAGATACTTCACTTTACAGGTGACCTTTATTTTGATGGGTTGTGGATGTAGACGTGTCTTTTTCATATTAATATATCTATACAGCTACGTATTGAATCTTTATTTGTATTTGTGTATACATGTGTGTACGTGTGTGTATAAATGTCACAGACGGAAGTGAATGGGGGGGGGATGGGTCTGTCTCCATGCCGCCCCTAGCCGCCGATCGTCCATATTACCCATGCCTAAATCTGCCACTGTGTGTGTTTGTTTGAGTGCGTGTAAGTAACAGTATATAAATATCAGTGGTGGAAAGAGTACTGAAAAATCATACTTAGGTAAAAGTACCATTGATTGCCTAAAAATGTACTGAATGTACTTTTAGAATGCATTAAAGATGAGTTAAATAAGCTGTAATCTAAATATCTCACAACACTTTCAATACAATACCAAATATACATTACAATACAAAACAATACTACAATACTTTTAATAAATGCACTCATTTTCTCCATTTATATTGACCTGTTTTGGTCTCTAAATCCAGATTTTATTTATTTATTTATTTCCATTTCATTGAGGAAATGATTTGTCATGACATGTTGAGTAAACAATGATGCCAGAATGTTTTAGTTGCAGCGGCTCTTTAAGATGATAGCAGAATCATATTAGCCTGACAGACTCATAATGACCTATTTTCAGACAAGCTGAAGTTTTGTCGACCGATCACAAAAGCTTCAGTGTGTGTGTGTGTGTGTGTGTGTGTGTGTGTGTAAAGCAGAGTACTGTCTTCCCTGGCATTTACACTGTTACTAAATTTAGCTTGCGTGTAGGGATTTGATGTTTGATGTTGTGTGTCGTCGGCTATAGTGTTACTTAAACCTGGCCCGTCACTCACATTTCAAAGAACTGACTTACAGGAGTGTTTTCCTGGAGGTCTGCGAGGCTGATCTGAATTACATTTCAGCTCATTTAGATGCTTTATGAGTACGGCTGGAGAAACACTGATTAAAATGCTGAAAAAACAGGTTTTGGGAAGTTACTTTTGAGGAAATATCCAGGTTATATTACAAAATTTGTTGAACATATATTAACGTTAAAAATCATTTGTTTGTGGTTTCTAATTGTGTATTTATTCATGAAATGTGTTTGCCATGCAGTGTTGGGCACGTTCCTTTAAAAGAGTAATTAGTTCTAGTTACTTCTCACAAACTGAGTTAGTAACTGAGATGCATGATTATAAAAGTTACTAATTACAATTACATTTAGTCATCTAGCAGATGCTTTTATCCAAAGCGACTTACAAATGAGGACAAGGAAGCAATTTACACAACTATAAGAGCAGCAGTGAACAAGCGCTATAGACAAGTTTCAGGCGTGTAAAGTCTAAGAAGCTAAGCATTAGTAATGCGAGTTTTTTTTTTTTTTTTTGAGAGAGAGAGAGAGAGAGAGTACAGTTAGTGGTATAGCCAGAGAGAGAGGCAGTTAAGTTTAGGAAGGAAAGTGGAGACTAAATAGTTGAGTTTTTAGTCGTTTCTTGAAGACAGCAAGTGACTCTGCCATTCTGATGTTAGGGAGTTCATTCCACCAACTGGGCAGATTGAATGCGAGAGTTCGGGAAAGTGATTTCTTCCCTCTTAGGGATGGAACCACGAGGCGACGTTCATTCACAGAACGCAAGTTTCTGGAGGGCACATATATCTGCACAAGGGAGAGCAGATAAGAAGGAGCAAAGCCAGAGGTCGCTTTGTAAGCAAACATCAGAGCTTTGAATTTGATGCAAGCAGCAACTGGCAGCCAGTGCAAACGGGTGAGTAGCGGAGTGACATGTGCTCTTTTGGGTTCATCAAAGACCACTCGTGCTGCAGCGTTCTGAAGCAGCTGAAGAGGTTTGATAGAATTAGCTGGAAGCCCGGCTAGTAGAGAGTTGCAATAATCCAATTTGGAGAGAACAAGAGCTTGAACAATGAGTTGAGCTCTATGTTCAGATAGGAAGGGTCGGACCTTTCTGATGTTATAGAGTGCGAATCTGCAAGATCGAGCAGTTCTAGAAATGTGGTCAGAGAAGTTTAGTTGGCCATCAATCGTTACTCCAAGGCTTTTTACCATTTTGGATGCAGTAACGGTTGCTCCATCCATCTGGATTGAAAAGTTATAATGATAATTACCAGGGAAAGTAACTATTGCGTTACTTTACAAAAAATACTATTAAATAAATGTAAATCATTGTACACTAATCTATTTTAATATTGTTGTGGGGCAATGTGAGAGACAACGACAGCATGTCCTAAACTATGTATTTAGATATTATTTAGTTTAATTCTGTCTGAGTAATCAGTGTTTGCGGTGGAGAAAAATCAAGTTTTATTTGCTTTTGACGTCGTGGCTTTATCTTCTCCTTTGGTAGCAGAGCTCACGTTATCATAAACATTTTTGCCTTTCACCTCAACAAGGGAAAAGTAGTGCTTATATTTCCAGCTTAAAAACGCTAGCTTTGAACTTGTTGGATTTGGCATAATTCTGACTCCTGGTCATTGGTGTATGCGACTGACTGTGCGTGTGCTTGTCTGTGAACCTGCACTACTTTGCCTCTGATTGGACAATGTGTTCTATCTAAGCCAATCATGACGTTCTTAGTTACACAATGTTCACAGACACACCTATCATTATCACTGGTTGGTTATGTGTCCTGGCACATCCTCGAAGACACTTTTATTTGTTTGTATTCTTATTTTCTTATTTTGTATATAAGCAAAACCTATTCTAATACTGAGTTGTTATAATTTATATTTTTTCTTTACATATTATTGTTAATGAATAGATTTGAATTTGAATGTATTTGTTTTTATTTATGCTTAGCTTTTTTATTTCTACATTTGCATTGATGCATTGATTTATTTTATAAAACATTTATTGTAATTGACCAAAAAGGTAAGTTGATAATACAATTACTACTACCGAGTAAGAACAATTAATAAATAATTAGGATAAATAAATAAACTTCATAATAATAATAATTATTATTATTATTATAATAATTATATTCAAATTATAATATAATAATAATAATAATAATGATATATTTGTATTATTATTATTTTGTAGTTATTATTTTATTATTACATATTATTACTATAACTATCTATTGTTATTATTACAATAGTTTGCATTTATGTATTTATTTATTTTGTAAAACTAATTGTAATTAACTAAAAAAGTAAATAATTTTTTTATTATTATAGTTAATATTATTATTAATTTATATTATTTTTTGTTGTTTATTACATATTTATATAATAATAATATATTCTTATTATGTAGCTATTATATTATTACATATTACTATTCATAATTCTTGTTGTTGTAGTTATTTCTTATTACATATTTATATAATTATTATATTATAATAATATATTGTTATTGTTTTGTAGTTATTATATAATTACATAATACTACTATTAATATTTATTGTTATTATTATAGTTGTTTGCAATTATGCAGTTGTTTATTTTGTAAAAACTAATTGTAATTAACCAAAAAAGTTAATGAATTTATTATTATTATTAATTGTTATTATATTATTTATTGTTATTTATTACTATTATTACTATTATAATTATAATATAATAACAAAATATATTTTTATGTGGTTATTGTATTATTACATATTATTGCTATTCATATCAATGTTATTATAATTTTGTAAAAAAGTAAATTGTAAGAATTAACAAAATGACATAATGTATTGTTATTAATTGCATATTTATATAATTCTAATATAATAATTATACTAGTATATTGTTATTGTTATGTAGTTTCTATTATATTATTTCATATTATTGTTACTATTCATTGTTTTATTATAATTGTTAGCATTGTTGCATTTATTTTGTAAAAAATATAATCGTAATTAACAAAAAAGTAAATGAATATAAACTCATTTAATAATAAATTACATAATACATAGTAATGATGTTGTTGTTTTTGTTGTTATTTCTTGTTATTTATACATATTTATATTATATAATAATATATTGTTATTATGTAGTTATGCTATTGCATATTAATATTGTTATTATTACATATCAATATTATTATGTATGGTTTTATTGCTGTCATTGTTTTTAATCCACCTTATGACAGCTAGTGTGAATTTCTATTTATGACTTGATATCAATAATCAAAAGCGTACTTTTGTGTTTTGCTACATCCACGATGTCAAACATCACATGAGCTTTCAATACAAGCACAAATGCATGCATCAGATTCAGAACCATAAAACCAGCAGAATAATCATCTCTAATGTAACCAAAGTGTCTTGTTTCTCTCTTGTGTTTGTACAGTAAAGCTGTTTGAGGTCATAGAAACAGACAAGACCCTTTACCTGGTGATGGAGTACGCCAGCGGTGGTGAGTTTGATGAAGCTTATTATATTATGTAATCCTATGCAAACGGGCTTGTAATTCTACATAACGAAGCATGTGAAAATGAAAAGGCTCCATCTGATTGGTCTGTTCTGTCCACAGGGGAGGTGTTTGACTACCTCGTAGCACACGGACGCATGAAGGAGAAGGAGGCCAGAGCTAAATTTAGACAGGTACAGAACTGCAGTGCACTGGATACAGCCCTGCCCCGCCCCCTCGCGCTTTCACCCTGAGCTCTGATTGGCTGGCGCTTGCATGATTGGTAACTGATGTCCAATGGCTGCTGTGGGTTCAGTGTGGCCCATATACAGCACTTCTGCTTTGGGGTCATAAACTAAATACGGTTTAAGACACTGCAGGTGAACAGGGTAAAAAAGAATGAATAAATATCATCGTAGTTTCACAATTGATTACTTGAAGAATTATAAACTTTTTTTATCATACGTATTCTTAAAATGTTGTTTAAACATGCACATGAGGTATTGTTTAATTGAATATGCGCTAATTTGCATGTTTCTCTAGCATACAAATCTGAACATTAAATAAAGTCAGATTCAAATGAGTTTTTTTATGTTCTTGATATTTAAGAGTCAGTTTTGTTAATATATTTCAGATTTTATTTAATTACTTCTTAATTCAGAAAATACAGCTAGAAAAATATGATATATATATATATATATATATATATATATATATATATATATATATATATATATTTATTATTATTATTATTTATTTTATTTATTTTATTTTTATTTTCTTATTATTATTATTTTTATCATTATTATTATTATTTTTTTGTAAAATAACATTTTAGAATTAGGCAAATTACAGTATGTATGGCCAAATCCCTCATTACAAACACAAAGAATGCACAAATGAAAAAAATTGTGCAGTCCGGTGTATGAAATTAGAGATGTATGGCCCTGTGCAGGAGAAAATACTTGAAAATAATATGGAAATCTACTGACGCACATTGATAAAATGCAACAAAATAAAAATGTTAAAAAATTACCGTAAAATTTACATTACATCAAATATACAGTAAGTTTACACGTAAATTCAAAGTAAAATTTACAAGCACACTGTAAATAAATAATTTCAATTGTGCTGTATTTTTTACATTGTAATTATTAATTAATAGTGTGCTTGTACATTTACTGTCTTACTGGCAATTACTGTATATTTAACAGTTAATTGTTATTATTAATTAGCGGTGCACTTGTAAATTTGCAGTCTTACTGGCAACCACATTTGCCAAAAAGTTTCTGTATATTGTACAGTAAATTGATTTATTTTTTATTCATATTTTATTTTATATTTATAAGATATTTAGGTAAATTGATTTATTAATTTACAGTGCTGTAAATTTAGTCTTACTGGCATCCAAAATTGCTAGTAGGTCACTGTATATTTTACAGCAAATTGTAATTAATAATTTACAGTGTGCTTGTACATTTACAGTCTTACTGGCAATCAAAATTGCTAGTAAGTTACTGTAGATTTTGTGAATTGTAATTATTTACATTGTGCTTGTACATTTATAGTCTTACTGGCAAACAAAATTGCCAGTAAGATACTGTAAATTTTACAGTATTTTTTTTACAGTGAACACTTGTACACAGAGTATTTTTGATGCTTTCTTAAATTAGTGTGAAAAAACACTTTATAAAGTGCTAATAAGGCCAACATCACAAAAACTTTAAAAATGTTTAACCTGTCTTGAAAAAATACAAGAAAAAGATAAAGTCAAATAACATTTTCTATATAATTAGGCAATTACGTATAAACAAATCCCTCAGTAAAAACATTCATAATACAGATATGAAGAAAACTGTGCAGTTTGGTGTATGAAATTAGAGATTTATGACTAATTTCAGGAGAAATTACTATAAAATAATTTGGAAATCTACACACTAATCTACTAAAATGCAACAAAATAAAAACTTTACAAAAAAAATTTGCAAGCCTTTGTAAATAAATGATTACAATTGTGCTGTAAGTTTTACAGTAAATTGTATTATTAATTTACAGTGTGCTTGTACATTTACAGGCTTGGTGGCAACCGAAATTGCCAGTAATTTACTGTTTATTTAACAGTAAATTGTTATTATTAATTAGCGGTGCACTTGTAAATTTGCAGCCTTACTGGTAACCACATTTGCCAATAAGTTCCTGTATATTGTGCAGTTAATTGATTTATTACTTTTCAGTGTGCTTGTAAATTTACAGTCTTACAAGCAACCATAATTGCCAGTATGTTACTGTATATTTTACAGTAAATTGTAATTATTAATTCACAGTACGCTTACTGGCAACCAAAATTGTCAATAAGTTACTGTATATTGTACAATAAATAGATTTTTTTTTAAATATTGTTATTTAACATTCATAAGTTGTTGCTATTATTTAGTAAATTGATTTATTAATTTGTATGCTTGTAAGTTTACAGTCTTAATGGCAACCAAAATTGCCAGTATGTTACTGTATATTTTACAGTAAATTGTATATATATTTTTTATTTTAATTTTAATTTTATTTTATTTTACAAGAACAAGACAAAAACACAACTAAACTGCAAATATATTTTTAAATTTAAATAAAAGAAATTAAGTTGATAATTTGTTCATCTAAAGCTAAATCCATTTTTGTTAGTTGCACTAAATGGTTAATTGAAATAAAAATAACAAAAAAAATTCCTATAAACATAAATAAAAGCAATACATAAGTAAATAAATATTTAAGAAGAGAAAACAAAACATTACGAATCACTTCTAATATGCTAAAATCCAATTTAAAACAGGGGAAAAAAGATTTAGATTTATTAATCTTACTTTTGCTTAATTGTTTGACATTCTGTCTTATACTTGACAGAAAAATACGTTTTTATGATTGGATTCTTTAATACCATCTCTATTTTTTACACCACAAAAATCAGAAAAATTTCTCAGAGATAAATAGAAGCTAAAGATACAATGATTCGAGTGTTAGATAACATATTACATTTGTATATTCTATCATTTCTATAATCTCGCACATAAGATGCAGCATCACAAAAATCATAAGGCCCTGTAAAACATTTTATGAAGAGCTGAAAAAACTGAAGGGAATGTGAATGACGGTGTGTTTGTCTGCAGTGTCTCGCCTTAAGAGCCGCTTGACAAATTAATATGCTGACATAACAATAATAATGCAGCGCAATGAGATTTTTGCCTGACTTTAGTGTTTGAGAGTTTTTGAAGTTGCATGATTGCGTTTTGTTCCGTATGTTCACAATGCACATAATGCAGTTTATTTCTGTGCATGGAATACCAGGGTATACTGCATTTCAACAACAGTGCTAGTGTAGATAAAAGTGTAGACAGCATATTTATGAAATGCATATATACATTTGAAGTCAGAATTATTAGCCCCCCTTTGAATTTTTTTCTTTTTAAAATATTTCTCAAATGATGTTTAACAGAGCAAGGACATTTTCACAGTATGTCTGATATTATTTTCTTTCTTCTGGAGAAAGTCTGATTTGTTTTATTTCAGCTAGAATATAAACAGTTTTTAATCAAAAAAATTGTTTTTTCATCTACAGAACAAACCATCGTTATACAATAACTTGCCAAATTACCCTAACCTACTTAGATAACCTGATTAACCTAGTTAAGCCTTTTAACGTTACTTTAAGCTGTATAGAAGTGTCTTGAAAAATATCTAGTGAAATATTATTTACTGTCATCATGGCAAAGATAAAATAGATCAGTTATTAGAAATGAGTTATTACAAAATATTATATTTAGAAATGTGATTAAAAAATCTTCTCTGTTGAACAGAAATTGGGGAAAAAATTAAACAGGGGGGTTAATTTTTCTGACATCAACTGTATATATGTGTATATATGTGTGTGTGTATATATATATATATATAATATATATATATAGAGAGAGAGAGAGAGAGAGAGAGAGAGAGAGAGAGAGAGATTTATATATATATTTTTTTCATTACAATTTTGAATTAAAAAAATATATGAACTAATATTATTTAATACAAAGTATTATTAAAAGTGTTAATTTATTATTATATTATATATAATTTTATATTATATTATTATATTATATTCAATTATTATTTTATATATTAGATTGTTAATTATAATATGCATATAAAAGTTTTTTTATATCTTCAAACTTATAAATAAATAACATAAATTATATATAACCATAACCCATAAATAAAAATTAATCTGCAAATGTAATACAATTATTAATTTAATTTGAAATAATATTATTTTACATTATTATATTCAGTATATAAATTTTATATTATTTTATTCAGGATCAGTATCCCAGATTCATTAATATTAGATTATTTTGTTAATAAATTAAATATTTTAATTTTATCAGTAATTAATAGTTAATATATATGTTTCGATGATGTTTTAGGTTATTTCGGTTCTTAAACTAAACGAAAATGAGAAATGTTGCCTTAACATATGATATATATATATATATATATATATATATATATATATATATATATATATATATCCCAACTTTATTTATTGGATTTTCCAAAAAATTACAAAATATCAGACATTTTGCAATATTATTGTACATTTTGACATATAGATAGAAAGGGAAAATAAACAGGCATCCAAAATTATTGTATTATTTTAAAATTGTTATTTAAAAAAAGATAAAAACCTGATTCAGCTTAAAATGTACAAGTCCTAGTTTATTTAATGCCAGTTTTTATTTTTATCCTACATAAATATTGTGTTCCTTTATAGCCACATTTAACTTAATAATCTGCCTGTTGTGATTGTGTTGTGCAATACAGTAATGATAGAGTGATTGTGGTAACTGCTGCATTGATCAGGTGTGCAGTGCAGTGATGGAGCTCTAATGAGACGCTCACCCGCTGACAGACTCATTTGCTCTTTTAATTACCCTTTCAACCTCTCTGTTCCCCCTGTGAGAGTCTGTGCTCTGATGGCCTGCAGCAGCAGAGAAAGGTTTAGCCTTATCTACCTTTTACTCACACCCCGTGATGAATTTATGGGAGTAACTTCTGTTAAACTAAAGAAAATCAGTCAGGTGTTTCAAAGAGCAGCTCATATGTTGTTGTTGTTGTTTTAAATAGCTTTGTATTTGAAATTAGTTTGTAATTTTTTTTAATGTTTTTTTATTTTTTTTGTCCCAAGACAAGAATGGGTGTTTCAATAGTTTTAGGACAACTTTGATTAAAGGTTTTGAAACACTTCAAATGTTGATTACTGTACACTACCTAACAAACGTCTTGTCATCGCAAATCCCAGTTGTAAAAACAACAACTAATAACTTGACTTCTAGTTGATCATTTGGAAAAGTGACAGAAGGTAGATTTTTTCTGATGAATCATCTGTTGAACTGCATTTCAATCTTCGCAAATACTGCAGAAGACCTACTGGAACCCGCATGCACCCAACATTCTCACAGAAATTCGTCAAGTTTGGTGAAGGAAAAATCATGGTTTGGGGTTACATTCAGTATGGGGGCGTGTGAGAGATCTGCAGAATGGATGGCAACATCAACAGCCTGAGGTATCAAGACATGTGTGCTGCCCATTACATTATAAACCACAGGTGAGGGCAAATTCTTCAGCAGGATAGCGCCCCTTCTCATCTTCAGCCTCCACCTCAAAGTTCCTGAAAACAAAGAAGATCAAGGTACTCCAGGATTGGCCAGCCCAGTCACCAGATATGAACATTATTGAGCATATCTGGGGTAAAATAAAGAGGAGGTACTGAAGATGAATCCAAAGAATCATGAAGAGCTCTGGGAGTCCTGCAAGAATGCTTTCTTTGCCATTCCAGATGACTTTATTAATAAGTGATTTGAGTCATTGCAGAGATGTATGGATGCAGTCCTCCAGGCTCATGGGAAGTCAGACACAATATTTATTATTTTTCCACTGCACCATGACTTTATATTCTATACTGGACATTATTTCTGTTAAGTGACAAGACTTTTGTCTAAGCAAAGTCAGACTTTACTATCCTAATTAAATCATTAAAAATCAAGGCATTAACACATTTTATGTTGGTAAAATAAGCCTTAATCTAGAGGTCCTTTGCCTTTTATATAAGCCACTTCTGATACCAAATGATCAACTAGAGGTCGAGTTATTAATTGCTGTTCCTAAAACTTGGATAGACGACAAGACATTTGTCTGGTAGTGTACTCATTTATGCTGAGCAATATATACATGTACACACAGAATTGTAGCACAGCAATTATTATCAGATTTTTATTATTATTTTGTGGACATTCCCCAAAACCAGAAGTTCAACCATTAATTTGAAATGCAGTATAGTGTGCTAGAAGTACACAGAAGTGAAACCATTTAAAGTTTTGTAGGTAATGATCAGTGTTTTATAACCAATACAGAACTTAATATGTAAAATTAATACTTAATAACTCTAGCAGCTGCATTCTGGACTCACTTTAGATTGTTTATTGAAGATGCAGAATAACCAGCTAATAGTCTTGAGGTGGTGAATGCATGATTTCCAGCATCATCTGCAGTGGTATGGATGGGGGTCTCCCTCCCATCATCCTCTGCTGCTGTGGAGACGTTTATCTGGGTCAGGCATGAAGCGCCTCTGAGATTTCAGGGCAGAGCAGAAAAACCTCCAGATTCTGCCAGCAGCTGCAGAAAGGCAGGGAAATCTGTGGCACAATCTGATGTCTGGGACATGGCCACGGATAGAGAGCCATGAATATTAAACAGTATCAGAATGTACGCTGAGTGTGGCGTGTTTTAGAAACGAGATGAGGGAAACGCAGCAGCAATAAGCTTTCATTTCAGAGCATTATGGAATATTTAAAGAGGTTACATGAAAACGTCCTGTTTTACTGAAGTAATGTTTTTGGAAATCAGTCACTTGTGCAAAGGCATGAGTTTAAGATACTGACGACGGTATTGTGATTACTGCTCTAAAATATATTCTTTTTAAATGTCCGGGTAAACAACTAAAACTTTTTCCCGCTTTGAACACAATGCATTTTATTTTCAGAAAGATTGAAAATATTTTGGAAAGGTAAACATGTAAGGCTAAATAATTCAAATAAATCATTGACTTCTGCTGTCTTCATTTGTTTCAAAAACACAGATTTCATTACAATTTAAAATGGCTTTTTTTAAATATATTTTCTGCTGGAGATACTGTTGTCCTTAAAAATGTAAATAAAAAAATGTACATACACCATAAGAACAGTATAGCAGAACATTTTGGCAGTTTTAAATCCTTGACTGTTCCAAACCGCGGTATACCTTGAAAACGCTTATCGTCCCATGCTTGCTTATTGTGGTTTGATTATTAAATGTATTATTTAGCAGTGATTAAACTACCTCCAAATCAACAAGGATTATTTTTGTTAGCTAAAATCATAAAACTAGAATCATTTTTGTGATTTGAAATAAATTTCAACTGCAGTCAAATATCTATAAAACCTCGGCTCATTGACAAGGGAATATTTTTATAATTTTAGATTTTAGATTTTTTTAGTAATAGATAAATATAAGCTAAAGCCAAAATAGAACAAGAATAAAATATTTGAAAAATTAAAGAAAATGACACAAAAACAACTTACTGCTAAAATGTCAAAAATAAAATAAAAATAAACTAAAGCTTTTGATTTAATAATCCAAAACCTAATTTATTTTGTTACTTGAACTAAATGGTATTTGAAATAATATACCTAAAACAAATCCTCACTTACTCAATTATAAATAAAAAGACTATTAATAAATACAAAATAAATAAATGAAAAAAAAAATTATATAGATAGATAGATAGATAGATAGATAGATATAGATATATATAGATATCATACTAATTGCTAAAATGTTAACCAAAATAAAAAAGGCAAAAAAGGCTTTTAATTTGTTCATCCAAAATTTGCACAATTCTGATACGCTGTTAAACTGTATAGAAAAATACATTTCTGTATTTTCATCTCACATAAAAAACTGCATCACAAAAAAATAAAACCCAATAATATGTTTAATTTATGCTCAAGAAACGCATTTCTATCATTATGGTAATCATTATTTTCATGATTTTTTTGTTGACTAGTTTAAAAGAACAGCATCTGCTTAAAGGCGCAGTATGTAAGGTTTCCACCCAGTTGGTGAACATGGTTTTGCATGCCTGGTTTAAAACACACGCAAGCGCAGGTTGCCAGATTGATGGGATTGAAATAAATGTGCTTAACTATCTATTCTAAAGGCTGATTTAAGCCATGTTCTAAATAAAAGTGTTTTATTCAGTGTTGAATACAAATAATGTAAGTATGAATGCCATTTTCCCTGACATTTATTGCCATACCACTGAAAGCAGCAGCAGATCACCTCACATTTTGAAAATAAAATAAATCGTTTGAAATTAAACTTCAGAACTGTGACTCAGTGCAAACCAACACATGAATGATTCAGCATGTACATTTAATAACGTTAAAGAGGTTTAATATGTATTAATTAGTTTAGTATACCTTACCATTTTTGTTGGAATGCAGTGCATGCACTATTTTGCCCTTCTGAATGGCTGTATTTACATTTCTGTCGTGTTTCTTCTGGTGCAAACAGCAGACATTAATTTGCTTATCACTGTAAATCTCATCACATAGTGTGTTGTTAGGACACAGGGTTACAATGCAACCTGCTCATCTAATGTTTACGTTCGTAATATTTATATTATTTGCTATTTAACAACCACCGCATGTGTGCATACTTGCTGATTTATAAGTACCAATTTTAGTCTGATCCTATATGTATAATGTAAAGCTGGTTTCCCCTTTAAGAAGAAATATGGTTCCTCAATCTCACTTATGTAGTTTAGTTGGAGCTGTAAGCATCAGGCTGTGCTAAGCAGTGATTTTCAGCGAGTCTCTCCTCCCTCATTCATCATCCAGAATCATGTGTCAGAGCCACAGCACACATGCTCCCCAGTCCAATCAATGGCATTCTGGGAAAAAGCCATGATGCCAGTTAATGTGGCGCATTGGCTGTTACACCACACCCTGTCTGTCATCCACTCACTTCTGTCTCTCCTTCTCTTCTAAACCCCCTTTGTCTCTGTTTTTTTCTTTCTTTTTTCAGATTGTATCAGCGGTTCAGTACTGCCATCAAAAACACATTGTCCACAGAGATCTCAAGGTAAGCTCAGGCAACAATTATTGTGTTATTGTTGTTTAACAGAAAACACAAAAAGTAATTAATGCTGCTTTTGTAACTAAAGTTTGTGTACAGATGAAATCAGAAGTTTACACCTACTGTAATACACTGCCCATGCAAAGAACCAAGTCACACACTAATATTAGATTGGAGCACCTTTAGCTTTGATTACGGCATGCGTCTGGCATGGTATTGTTTCAATATGCTTCTGCAATGTCACATTTATTCCAGTTCACAATTTGCCTTGATTGTTCAGCAAGATCTTGTATTGATAATAAGAGAGTGTTGGATCACTGTGAAAAGCTGCACCAGAACATCTCAAAGAACATCTAATTTTTTTCACAATTTGAGATTCATAAATCCTGGCATTGTCATCTTAGAGGTTTACACTACACAATGGGAACTTTTTGTACATTTTGCCCCTTCATCCGGCTGTCTTCTTACCCTCATGATCATTCTGTAGCAGCAGGGTAAATCTGGACTCATCAGACCACATGACTTACTTCCTTTTCTCCAGTGTTTAATCTTTATTCTCCCTACCAAATTGAAGCCTATTTTCTTATTTTCTGATTTGCCTTACTGATCATGGCCAAAAATCATATCTTGGTATTTTTAGAAGGAATGACGTTATACGATATATATCTGGTATTTTCCCATAAATGGTTACTTGAGAGTTAAAGCCTTATTAAAACTTTATTAAACAATTTTTAAGCAAAATATAATTCAAACACAGGGGTTTCCCTTCCTGTTTACAAATAAACAGCTGCACAAAAAATAACAGCTGCACAAAATCTTTGATAAATAAAATACAGTACAGGTTTTCTCCTGCTTAAAACTGTAAGTTGCACAACATTTCAAATTATAAACAAAATCTTTGATAAATAAATACATTACAGGGTTTTTTTCCTGCTTAACACTATACACAGTTCTACTGTGCTGTTGTGCAAATAACAAAGTAAGCAGAACCATAGAAAACAGCTTCATTGTCAGAGCAAAAAAGAAACACACTTAAATAGTAAAACAACAAGAAGGATTGCTGGATAGAAAAGAACCACATTGAATGTAAATATGAGACACAGTATTTTATGTCACAATTACAGTGTTATAAGTAATCCTGTATGCCACAGTTGTGTGATTTATAAACAACTATTAAATCAGCTGTATATGTTTTAGTTACACATTTACATGTATGTATTGTGCACAATTATTAAACAGTGCACATATCCAAGATATCTAAACATAAGTCTTTCACTCCATGTAAAAAATCCTACACCTTTCTTTTGTTTTGACTAAACTTGTTTTACTTAATATTAAATAAGGAGATGAAAATGAATAGACTAGATATGAGAAGTATCGAAATTGTTTCAGAGTACTGTGATGAAATGCTGGTTAAGCAAATACCTGTAAATGTAGACAGTCATTATAACAGAGCAGAACGCAGAGCTAAATGTGTTATAATGTAAATGTAAAGAAGAGACCATCGTGTAATAAATACTGAACTTATAATCAGTGAATATGAGGTGGTTTCACTTTCGAAATGCGGTATAAATTGGGCCCATTTTGGCGTTTTTAATTCTTTTGAACACATTCAGGTGCTGCTTGTCTATTTGACAAGGCTGCTATGTTCGTTCTCGCTGTCAGTTGTGGAAGAAATGATCGATAAAAGTTTTCTGATAAACTGCTGTCACAGCTGCAGGTGCTTTGTGTCTTGCGTGCACGCAAAGGGGGAGTCAGATTGGTCCGAGGAGTCAGATTTCGATACAACACCGGCACTGCATATTTCTCCATGTCACGTCAGGGTCATTCTTGAACGATTCGTTCATTTTGAACAAATCTTTTGTATGACTCATGGAGTGAATCATTCATTTGCGCATGCGCACATTTGTGTAAGTGGAGCTTGCATGCTACCTTGGAGTGGTCTGTTTCGCACAGAATGCGGATGTGTGGCCTCAAACCATATTGATTTGAATGATATTGGATAATCCCGCATCGCGTTGGGGAATCGTATCGATATATCCCCAGAACACGATATACCACCCAGCCCTACTACAAGGCTGTTCAGTATTAACTGCTTGAGTTTCCATTGTGCATTTGGAAATGCAATTAAACCTAACTGTGAGTACTACTGTCATATTTTTATGATTTGATTTCACCAGACATTTCACCAGATCAGTGATTGCTGATCTCAATCAGTCTAGATTTTTTTTCGACAACATTTCTGCCTCAAAGATCATTGTTCCCTATTATACTTACTTTAGTTTTTAATATTGCGTTGGACAGTTCTTAACTCAATGTTATGCAGAATTAAGTACTTAATATTCAAGTATTTGTAACTAGTAAGTTACAAAGTTGAAGCAAATTACTATCGCAACGTGCTGTTGATGCAGAATGCACAACACATTTGCTGCAAACATCAATCGCATCTACCACACAAGTTTAGTTATTCAACTGGACACATGATTGTTGTTTAAGAATGCTGCTTCCCACCAATAGAGCCAAAGTACGCCCACATGAGCTTATTGCGTTTCACAATGGTGGCATACTTTTGACCAATCGCATTTCTCACATGTGGATCAATCACCTTTCTCTGTCCTCTGACGTGCTTTTGACCAATCACGTTTCTCTTTACCACTTTTCTCTTTCGTGTTTCTCTTTCCCTTGACATACTTTTGGCCAATCTTGTGTCTCTCCTCTTGAAGTATACTTTTGACCAATTATATTTCTCTTCCCTCTAACATACTTTTGATCAGTCACGTTCCTCTTTT
Source organism: Danio aesculapii (assembly GCF_903798145.1). NCBI lineage: Eukaryota > Metazoa > Chordata > Actinopteri > Cypriniformes > Danionidae > Danio > Danio aesculapii. Next base: position 44,530,833 of record NC_079454.1, on the reverse strand, counting down.
CTCTGTTGTTCTTTTGACTAATCGCATTTCATTTTCTTGGTTGTACTTTTGACCTACAGTATCACTTTTCTTTGATGTAAGCCGCTCCATTGTGTTTTGGGTCATTGTCCTGCTGGAAGATGAACCATCGCCCCAGTCTGAGGTCAAGAGCACTCTGAAGTTGCTGTACTTCAGGATGTCTCTGTACATTACTGCATTCTTCTTTCCCTCTATCCTGACTAGTCTTCCGGTTCCTGCTGCTGAAAAACATCCCCACAGCATGATGCTACCACCACCATGCTTCATCATAGGGATGGTATTAGCCTGGTGATGAGTGGTGCCTAGTTTTCTCCAAACGTAACGCCTGGCATTCACTCCAAAGAGTTCAATGTAGTCTCATCAGACCAGAGAATTCTGTCTCTTATGGTCTGAGAGTCCTTCAAATGCCTTTTGACAAATTCTCAGGCGGGGAGTGGCTTCCGTCTGGCCACTCTACCATACAGGCCTGATTGGTGGATTGCTGCACAGATGGTTGTCCTTCAGTAAGGTTCTCCTCCCTCCACAGAAGAACGCTGGGGTTCAGACAGAGTGACCATTGGGGGTTATTGATCCCTGACTAAGGCCCTTCTCCCTGATCACTCAGCTTAGATGGCCGACCAGCTCTAGGAAGAGTCCTGGTGGTTCCAAACATCTTCCACTTACCGATGATGGAGGCCACTATGCTCATTGGAAATTTCAGAGCTGCAGGAATTTTTCTGTTACCTTCCCACGCCTTGTGCCTCGAGACAATCTTGTCTCGGAGGTCTACAGACAATTCCTTTGTCTTCATGCTTGGTTTGTGCTTGGACATGCACTGTCAACCCTGGGACCTTATATAGACAGGTGTATGCCTTTTCAAATCATGTCCAATCAAATTTACCACAGGTGAACTCCAATGAAGCTGCTGAAACATCTCAAGAATGATCAATGGAAACAGAGTGTACCTGAGCTCAATTTAGAGTTTCACAGCATTATGGGATATTGTGTGTAGAATTTTGAGGAAATAAGTTAATTTAATTCATTTTGGAAAAAGGCTGTAACATAAGAAAATGTGGAAAAAGTGAAGCACTATGAATACTTTCCGGATGCACTGTATGTTTTTGACCAATCATTTGTCTCTCTTCTGTGATTTGCTCAATCTTGTTTCTCTTTTCTCAATCTTGTTTCTCTTTCCTCGATAGATTTCTCTTTCCTCTATCATGGTTCTTTTGCATTTCACTTTCTTCTACCACTTTTCCTTTCGTGTTTCTCTTTCCTCTGATGTTCTTTTGACCAATCACATTTCTCTTTCCTCTATTGCGTTTCTCTTTCCTCTATTATGATTCTTTTGCGTTTCACTTTCCTCTAATATACTTTGACCAATTACTTTTCTTTCCTCTGACATAGCCTACTTTTGGCCAATCTTTTGCCTCGTGTGTGTCTCTCCTGCAATGTACTTTTGACCAATTGCATTTCTCTTTCCACAATTGCGTATCTCTTTCCTCTGACATCGTTTTGACCAACCACATTTCCCTCCTCTGGCAAATATCAGGGCTCCAGACTAAAAATTGAGAGCAGACTAAAAATTGAGGTTGCAGTAATATGAACAGGGCCCGTGCCTCCGAGCATGAGTACCCCAGAAGATGCTGCTGTCTCTCTCTTTCGTCTGCTCTCCTCCTGCAAGTCTCCATGCTCCATTACACACCGTGTTTCCAGACTGATGCTCTGTAAATGATGCATGAGGCTCGTGTCAGACTGAAGCTGTCTAAATGACTCGTGTGAGGGAAGCCAGGTGGAAACGTGGAGCTTTCTTATCGTATGATGTGCTGTCACTTGCACTCTTTCTAGCCGTCTGTTTTAACATGTTCATAAGAAGTAACTGTAAGAAGCTGTTTGGAGAAGAGACCTTTAAGAGACGCATACAGTCGAGCACAAAGGCTGCAATTTTATAATCAAAATTGAAGCATTTAAACTAGGGCTGCACAATATATCATTCCTGTGACTGTATGAGGAATTTATAAGCATTCAGGCATAAGAAACTGTACCGTTTGTAACTTTAATAACTTTTAATTTATTACTGTAATTACTTTAATCATCCAATTACTGTATACCTGAATGCTGTTAGACTCTTGAGAAAACAACGAAACACTGCTTATTTCATTTGGATTATTTTCTTATGTATGCTGACTAAAGTCTAGTCGTCGATCCCAGTTATAAAATCAACAAATAATAACATTGACTTCTAGTTGATCATTCGAAAAAGTGACAGAAGGTCAATTTTTCCTGATGAATCATCTGTTAAACTACATCTGAATCATCACAAATATTGCAGAAGACCTATTGGAACCCGCATGAACCCAAGATTATCAGAGAAATCAGTCAAGTTTGGTGAAAGAAAAATCATAGTTTAGGGTTAAATTCAGCATGGGGTCGTGCGAGAGATCTGGATGGCAACATCAACAGCCTGAAATATCAAGACATTTGTGCTGCCTGTTATAATACATTACCACAGGAGAGGGCAAATTCTTCAGCAGGATAGCGCTCCTTCTCATACTTCAGCCTCCACATCAAAGTTCCTGAAAGCAAAGAAGGTCAAGGTGCTCCAGGATTGGCCAGCCCAATCATCAGATATGAACATTATTGAGCATGTGTGGGATAAGATGAAGGAGGGGGCATTGAAGATGAATCCAAAAAATCTTGATGAGCTCTGGGAGTCCTGCAAGAACGCTTTCTTTGCCATTCCAGATGACTTCATTAAGTTATTTGAGTCATTGTAGAGATGTATGGATGCAGTCCTCCAAGCTCATGGGAGTCATACACAATATTCATTCTTTTTCCACTGCACCAGGACTTTATATTCTATTCTGTACATTATTTCTGTTAAGTTACAAGACTTTTGTCTAAGCAAAGTCAGACCTTACTGACCTAATTAAGTAATTAAAAATCAAGGCATGATCATATTTTATTTAGGTAAAGTAAGCGCTAATCTTGAGGCCTTCGCCTTTCATATAAGCCACTTCTGATACCAAATGATTAACTAGAAGTCGAGTTATTATTTGTTGTTCCTAAAACTTGGATAGACAAACAAATAAACAACACAACCAAATTACTAAAACTGTCTTTAATATTTTATAATATAATAAAATAAAAATATCTAGACTACAACAGTTAATCAACGATACTAAATTAACAGTAGTTCTTCCTTCATTTTCATGCGATGATATTTGTATTTAAACCCCCACTGAACAAACACAACATCCACAAAAAGAAGCATTTTCCAGTTATTTCATCTGACAATCTCCCTCTTTCTTGTGCTCTCTCTCTCTCTCAATCTTGCAGGCAGAAAATTTACTTCTTGATGCGGACATGAACATTAAAATTGCAGACTTCGGTTTCAGTAATGAATTCACTATCGGGAACAAACTAGACACGTTTTGCGGCAGCCCGCCGTATGCAGCACCAGAGCTTTTCCAGGGCAAGAAGTACGATGGGCCGGAGGTGGACGTGTGGAGTCTGGGGGTCATTCTGTACACACTGGTCAGCGGATCATTGCCCTTTGATGGGCAGAATCTAAAGGTTAGTGTGTTCGGTCCTTAAAGGTCACTTGTGCCCTGCTAAACCTTCACAGAGACTCATGCAAGTGGGAAAAAGCCAGTGGATTTGATTTGTGGAGTGACTCATGAAAAATGCTGCATGAAATTAGCAGAAATAAATAATATAACAATAACAATAATAATAATAATAAATCTAGAATCATGTTGACAACATGCTAATTCAAACTAGAATCATACTAGCCACATACTAATTCATACTAGAAACATGTTAACAAGATGCTAATTCACACTGGAATCTGGAATGTTAAGAACATGCTAATCATGTTAAAAATCATGCTAACATTATTATTTATACCAGAATCATGCTGAAGACATGCTAATTCATTCTAGAAACATATTAACAACTTGCTAATTCTTGTTAAAATCATGCTAACATGCTAATTCCTACCAGAGGCATGCTTGCAACATAATAATCCATACCATAAACATGTTATCATACCATAAACCTGCTAATTCATGTTAAAAACATGCCAACAACATACTAATTCAAACCAGAAACATACTAGCAATAATGCTAATTCATACTAGAAACATGCTTGAACCAGCAAACTTCTTGCTATGAGGCAACAGTACTAACCACTGAACCACTGTGCCACCAGCTTCAAGTTTTAATTGCTAAATAATGCTAAAAAGCTAATTCTATCTATCGATTTGATTTGTGGAGTGACTCATGAAATTTCTGCATGAAATTAGCTGAAACAACAAATAATATAATAAATGTAATTATAAACATGCTAATTCATACTAGTCATGTTAACAACATGTTAATTCATAGACATGCTAATTCCTTATAAAATCATGCTAACAAAATGCTAATTCATGCTAGAGTCATGCTAGCCACATAATACATACTAGAAACATGTTAACAACATGCAAATTTATGTAGAAATCATGCTAACATGTTAATTTATACTAGAAGCATGCTAATATCTTATATGATAGTAATAATAATAATAAAAATAATAAAACTTGCTAATTCATACTAGAGTCATGCTAACACAATGCTAATTCATGTTAAATTCTTGCTAACAGCATGGTAATTCATACTATAATGATCCTAACATGTTAAATCACACTACAATCATGGAAGACACATGCAAATTCATACTAAACATGTTAACGACATACTAATTCATGCTAACAACATAGTAATTTATACTAGAAACATGTTAACATCTATCTGTAATAATATAATAATAATAAAACATGCTAATTCATGCTAGAGTCATGCTAACAACATGCTATTTAATACTAAAACATGTGAACAACATGCTATGTGTTTAAAATCATGTTAACATGCTAATACATACTATAAACATGATAGCAACATACCAATTCATACTAGAATCAAGATGTTAATTCATGCTAGAGTCATGCTAACGACATGCTAATTCATACTAGAAACATGTTAACAAGATGTAGTTTGTGTTAAATTGTGCTAACAACATGTTAATAAATACTAAAATCATGCTAGCCACATGCTAATTCAAACGAGAAACATGTGAATTCATGTTAAAATTATGCTAACAACATGCTAATTGATACTAGAAACATGCTAGCGATCTATCTATCATACTTTTAAAGGTTTTTGAAACTATTTATAACAGTTTCAAACTAAATAAACTACTTCCAACAGGCTTTCTCAAGCCACCGAAAAGTTTGTCCTCAAACATTAATATCTGGTTATATTAAAAACTTCCTTGTTGTAATGTACAGTGCAGACTGGATCCTATACGGTCAGATATTTGTCCAATTGTGGTTTATTTTTTTTATATTAGTTTAGACGACACCAAAGCACCTACATTCTTAATGCCCTGAAAGTGATTCAATTAACAGCCAGTTTTCAGTTTTGGATGAACTATCTCTGTAAGAGATGATGTTGCGAAATCATGGAATCGCAGTCAATAATAGGACGAATAATTCAGTAATGACTCTTCTTAATTCCTATAAGCCTGCGTCATGATGTTTAGTCAGAAATGTTCTTTGACTGTTGAACCTCAGATGTCATTCAATCTGTGTTTACGGTCAGTGATGTTGTGCCCACAGGAGCTTCGTGAGCGAGTGTTGAGAGGCAAATATCGGATTCCCTTCTACATGTCTACTGACTGTGAAAACCTCCTGAAACGCTTCCTGGTGCTGAACCCAGTCAAACGGGGCACGCTCGAGGTGAGAGAACATGCTGAAGCTATAAATATAAAGCATATATACAGTACACTGAAAAAAAAATATTCACTGGATTTACAAATATTTTTTATTTAGAGTAAGTCATTTTAAACTATTTATATGGGCTGAATTTAAGCAAACGAATCAAATGTAGTAATGTTAACTTAATTAGTTTGATTAAATTCAGCCCATATAAATAGTTTGCAAACACTTACCTTCAAAAAAATTTAGTAAATCCAATGAATCATTTTTTCAGTGTAGTCAACATTTATAGTAGATCAAAGCCTTTCCTAAGAGTTATAATAGTTTATTACAGTCAAAATAGATAGTTTTCATAATAGTTTGTTTGTCAGTGTGTAATTCCTGTTAACTGTTTTTTTTATGTTGTCTGTTAGACCCATGTGATATATAAACTACCTAATCTTGGCCAGGCCACTCTTGTAAAAAAGATTTTTAATCTCAATGTGTCTTTCCTGGTAAAATAAAGGTTACAATAATAATAATAATAATAATAATAATAGTTGTCCTAAAACTGTTTAACAAAATCCATTGTCATATTAGAACACTTTTGAAAATTTTTTAAATATATCTACTTCAAATGTTGAGTACTGTATATATGTGTATATATATATATGTATATATTAACGCAGATAACGGCCCACCATGAATTTATATATATATATATATATATATATATATATATACACTTGCTACTTGCTATACACTTTTATACACATATACACTTATTTAACAACACACTTTACATGCCAATTTGCACATAACAGCTGCACATATAACGTTGTATATAGTAATAAACATGTACATACACTTATCAATCTGTATATTTACACTCACTACTTACTTCTATTTTTTAAAATATATTTATTATCTGTTTTTTTGTCCTGTCTCTGTAATGCTGTTGCACTGTAGAAGCTCTGTCACGAAAACAAATTCCTAGTATGTGTGGACATACCTGGCAATAAAGCTCTTTCTGATTCTGATATGAAGAGTTCAGATGCAAAACCCTCTAAACCCATCAGACCTCTTTTCTTGTAAATGAGCATTTTCTATCAGGTTCCTATAATTAGGTAATAATTAGGTAATACCTTTTTTTTTTTTTTTTTTTTTTTTAATGTCACTTTAGACAATTCTTTGGTTTTTAACAAGGTAAATTTTCTTTTGCATCAAAACCAGCTAAATCCACATGTGCTTTTTATGCAAAAACTCTAAATCCACCTATTGGAACAAGACAGTGTAATTAGTTGAAAATCACTAAAGATGCTATTAGAAATTATTTTACCAAACAGAAAACACATACACTTACCACCTAAAATTATAATATATATAATCTCTCAAGTAACTGGCGGTTCATTTCACTGTGATAAACCAGGAAAAAAGCTAAAGTAAAATAAATGAAATCTGTAAAGTAAGTGCATTAATCAGTAACATTAAAACTGACATTAATTAAATCTTAACTATCTGTTGTCATTTCTGATATTTGATATTTAGATTTAATGTAAGTAGAGCAATGTAAACATTGTAAACTAAGCTTGGTAGATTCAAATAATGGAGTGTAAAAACATTGTGAAACATCAATATCGGTGCATTGTCCATTAATATAAAAAGCTTATCAGACCAGACGTATAGGTATTATGAAGTAATACAAATAATGTATAGTTTTATACATTATTTTATCTTTTAAAAAATAGCTTGCATTAGCTAATAAAACACAAGGTAGGCTCACTGGGCAAAAAGGGGTTGCCTCTCAGACAATTTAAGAAGCTGTCATTCATTCATTCATTCTCACCATTCTCTAGGTCTTGGTCTCTTTTTGGTCTCTTGTTTATCCTCATAGCATCCACGTGGGATAAAAGAACGGCATCTTAACTCTGTCTTTCGTGAAACGCAGTTGGCATTAAATGTATAGTAAAATGGACTCATTCAAAGTAGCGTCGCTGCGCAAAAAAACGTTATCAATACTGGTTACACTTCCGACTATACATTGTGTTTTCTTTTTCTTAAATTTCAACTGTACATATAGATAGATTGATAGATAGAAAGAAAGAAAGAAAGAAAGAAAGAAAGTTCCAGCTGCAACTCAGTACTGGGAAACATCCAAGTACACTCATCCACACTATGGCCAACTTAGTTTATTCAGTTCGCCTATAGCCCATGTCTTTGGACTGTGGGGGAAACCCACGCCAACACTGGGAGAACATGCAAACTCCACAGAAATGCCAACTCAACTGACCCAGCTGGGACTCAAACCAGCAGCCTTCTTGCTGTGAAGCGACAGTGCTAACCACTGAGCCACCGTGTCACCCCATAATTATTTGATTACCTCTAAAATGCTGTTTTAATTTTTTTCTACCAATAAAAACTCTTAACTTAGTGTTTCTGATTAATATATTTTAATTGTCCAATAACTAGAGAAATAATCATTGAATTACTTTTTTTTACAATGCTTTGTGTGACTGGGTTGCATCAATCGATTGATTGACATGTATAATTTCTATTGCTACATTAATTTGATGTTGATTTATCAAATGTGTATGTCATTCATGCATGTTGCCGCCTTCATTTATGAAAAATCACAAAGCCTTCAGTCCCATAATCCACATAAAAACACATTTAATCCTTTTTCCTCTATTCTCTCTCTCTCCATCACAAGCTTTAGCCTGTATGCACACTTTCATCCCAGCATGCTTTCTCTTTCCAATTAATATAACATGAAGCTGATTGAGAGACACACCCTGTTCTAGAGAGAGAGAGAGAGCGCGCTGCGGATGCACTTTATATTACTCATGCACATGCTGTATTATTGCGCTGTTTCAGGAAACTCCCAATGAAATGACGTCTGCGGATGAATAATGAAAGATCTGAGAGACGGCGCTGTGCGCTCGACCATGTGTTTGTCTTACTCTCTGCTGTTTATGTGCAAGAGCACTTTCTGTTTATGGTTGAAAATAAAATAGTAGTGATCCGCACTCATTTATGTATTTGTGTTTTTATTTGACATTCTTCAAGGAAATGAACCATTTAATGTTTAAATGAGTGCAGATCACCAAAAGATCTTAAAGATCAAGGCACCAGGTAAAGAATTAAGCAATCTCAAAGTGCAAACGATACTGAAAATAAAATGTTCAAATAAAATAGTGTCAAAAGGTTTATCTTAGGTCATAAAATGTGAAATGACACTGTAAAAGCAATATAAATAATGTAGATTCACATACACAAACCGCATAAAACCACACACTAGTTCAATTCACAGAACAAGACAATATCAGGAAAACACAATTATATACAATTATATATATATATATATATATATATATATATATATATATATATATATATATATATATATATATTATATTTAGATAAAATAGGTATATAAATAATGTGAAATATCACATACATACACAAATGCATACATACTAGTGCTGTCAAAAAATAATCGCTATTAATTTAATACCATCCAAAGTCAAAATTGTATTTACATAATCTTTGTATATGTGTACTATGCATATTTATAGTGTGTGTGCGTGCGTACACTTATCCGTCCGTCCTTCCCAGTGGTGATAAAGAAAGAAAGACAACATGCATTTTCTGACCTGTACTTATTAAATATATATGAAAGTATAAGTGCTCTTACTACATTGTAAATTATTAACAACTAACATAGTTGCATCTATGAAGGACAATGAGAGAGTATATATAGGGCGTAACTGTGGCGCAGTGAGTAGCACGATCGTCTCACAGCAAGAAGGTCGCTGGTTCAAGCCCTGGCTTGGTCAGTTTCATTTCTGTGTGGAGTTTGCATGTTCTCCACCTGTGGGTTTCCTCTGGGTGCTCCGGTTTCCCCCACAGTCCAAAGACATGCGCTATAGGTGAATTGAATAAACTAAATTGGCCGTAGTGTGTGAATGAGTGTGTATTAGTGTTTCCCAGTAACTCTGCGTAAAACATGTGCTGGATAAGTTGGCGGTTCATTCCACTGTGGTGACCCCTGATTAAAAAAGGGGCTAAGCTGAAAGAAAATGAATGAATATTTATTAGGGGGTATATAATCACATTGTTAAACTGAGCTACATTTTTCTGACTCATTAGATAAAGCCTATAGTTGGACTGTCAGTAGATTAAGATTTGTAATATAAATAATTGCACAATATGGCCATTCATTTATTCATCATAATAATTACAGCAGTTTTGGCTAAGAAATTACCCCCAAAGAAAAATGTAAAGTCATCATTACATTACATGCAATGATTTAAACAATAAATTAATACATTTGCACCCTCCACTGCTCATTAAATATGATAAAAATGAGGAGCTTTTTTGCTGCAGTAAAGCTTAAAAAGACTTCTGGGTGAGAGACAGGTTTGTTCCTTTCATTAAAAACGTTCACCTTTTTTTCCCATAACTTTTTCCATTGGATCATTGTTCTTTGCACCGCAGTATAATTGATTCTTCCAGCTGACCCACTTTAAAGCATGAATTTGGTTTCCTGTGTTTTCATGAATATTCATGATCTAGCAGAGTCTCTCTCTCACAGGGTATACTTGTCTGTTTCAGCAAATCATGAAGGATCGATGGATCAATGCGGGCTGTGAGGAGGACGAGCTCAAACCCTTTGTGGAGCCCGAGCTCGACATTTCCGATCAGAAGAGAATCGGTATGAAAAATAAGACACCAAGTCCGAATTTTATTTCATTTTATTTATATTTTGACCTTGGCAGTGTGTTTTTGCTACAAGATTTAACTAAAACACGTTACAAATAAGCATTTTGAATAATGGTTAATGCTTTAACATAAAAATAAAAATATATAGCTTATACTATTAGTTTGTTATATTTTTATAATTTTAATATATTTTATATTGTATAGAAATGTTCATATTAATAAAAAAGTGCATTAAAGGGTTAGTTCACCCAAAAATTTTATTTAAAAATGTGGTTTCAAACTTTTAAGTATCTTCTTTTTTTTTTCACAAAAGAAGATATTTTGAAGAATGCTGAAAACGTGTAACCATTGACTTTCTCAGTAGAAAGTACAGCTACTATAGAGGTCAACGGTTACTAGTTTACAGCATTTATTTTAAATATCGTTGTTTGGTTTAACAGAGAAAGGAAACTCATAAAGGTTTGAATCAAGTAAAGATTGATGAAACGATGATATAATTACAATTTTTGGGTGAACAATCCCTTTAAGTGATGCTAACATACAATATTTGATGAACAAAAATCTATTTATAAATATTGAGATTAATCAATGCTGTAGAAGTATTGTTAACTAAAGAATACAAGCAATGTCCTGGTTGACTTTGCCAGTTTATACTGCCTTTCTATGGAAAAGTTGTTGACGATCATATTAACTGTAGTTTCCGTAATGTTGTTTTAAATAGAAAAGCAAAACTGTTGGTTTCAAATATTATAATTTACAGTTAAAGCAGATTTTCTGTCTGAAGGAAAGTAAAAGGGTTGATGCTAACACTACATAAAGCTGATTTCTGGATTGAAGTTAGTAAACAGTTGTCTTTATTTGTCCCCGTAGGGAGATTTCATTTGCAACATACACCCATAGAGACAACTGATCATTTCACATTTGGCTTTTATATGAATCAATCATTTAAAAACCAAGTAGTACCATGATACCACTGCTCTAAATAGATATACTGTACAGTCTACTGGCTATTAACTGCTACTAAGAGAGAACGAATTAAATAACTTAATTGCTTGAGGGATACATTATCATTTTGATCTATTTCTTGCACATCTGGGAACTCAATATCGATGACTTGAAGGTAACAATTTGAAGGTGTATGATAAAGGATGCCTCTCATCATTGACAATCATGTAAGCCTTATTCAGTACTAGTTCTTTGTAAATACTCGCAATAGTTTTATTCCCAACAACTTACTGGCTGTTGTTACCACCTTCCCCAGTGACCTCTTCTGGGCCTTAGAAGCATTTCCGTACCAACAGTTCGCACAAAATGTTGCAATACTTTCAATAAAAGCACTATAAAGTGTGTTTTTTTTAAATTGCGGAATAAAATATACATCTTATCTCAGACTTTGGATGTGTACCTGAAAAGTATATTGCACATTTAAAAACCGCTTTTACACCATTTAATATTAACGGTTATTAACATCACTAAAATGCATGCAAGCGTTTATGCACATGCTGTTTTTAGCTGGTTAGTCGAAACAGAATCCAAATTTACAGATGTAATTACACCATTCCCCCATGCTCATCATTTTATTTTTATTGGTGAGGTTTTACAGAAGGGAGCTGGAGCTTTATGGTTCAAGAGAGATCCAAAGATTTAATGTGTTTTGGCTTTATTGGAGTGTGTAAAGTCCTACGAGTGGCAGAAGCCGTTATGCCCGATCACAGAGAAAGTTTGTTTCCAGGTTTTTGTTTAATGCAAGGGGCATTACGCTGGATTTTTAAGTTGAATTTTTTTTATTTCGAAAAGAGCAGCGTGGAATTTATACTTTTTTTTTTTTTTTTTAATTCAGGCGCTACTTACATTTTTTTTTTAAAAGGTCATCTTTCTCACTGCTAAAAATGCATTATGTTTGATGGGCACATTGTTCCAGCATGCTTCCCTCAATGTGCTGCTGGCTGTAGCTCTGAGCAGAGTGCAGGGGTCGATGAGGACTGAGGTCAGATGGGCCTGTATTTTCCACTGCTGCTGGAGGCCCGTCTGCCTTTCACACTCTACATTGATCCCTGAGCCCAGCTCTGTGCGCTGAACAGCATTTACTGTGAGTGCAGGATGCTTCGATTGAGCCGAGGCCGTCACATTTAGTCTTGCACGTGAGACTGTGACGACATTGACATTGATCGAGTGTCACTTAATGCTTTTTTTTTCCAGAAGTGAAGCTAAAATGGTTTGAGAAATTAGCTATATTAGCTTGGCAGTTATGGGGTTATCACAATAAAACACAATACTTATCACAAATTATCAGTTACTGTTACTTGGACTATGATAAATTGGTAAATATCCATAACACACTGTGATATAGCCTGCTGTTCTCTGTGCCTTAACATGTACTAGCAATGAACAATATTTCCATTAACTAACATTAACTAAAATGTTGGTAAAGATTTTGTTGGTAAATACATTGGTAAACACTTTAGTTTAGGTCACAATTCAGGGTATTAACTAACACTACTAGCTCAATAAACTACGAATTATCTGCTCATTAACAGGTAGTAGTTGGGTTTAGGATTTGGGTAGGATTAGTGATCATGCTTTATAACTACTGATGGACAGTTAATAACTTGATAAATGGCAGGTAATAGGCCAGTAGTTAATTGCATTAATTGTGAGCTAAACTAAAGTGTTACCAATAACTCTTTGTAAAACTTGTGGTGACAAGACTTTTTTTTTCTAGCAGTTATTTACAGTATATTGAGTTGTCTGATAATCTGTGTTATTTGTTGCAGATATTATGGTGGGAATGGGTTACTCGCGAGAGGAGATCCATGAATCTCTAACCAGGATGAAGTACGATGAAATCACAGCAACGTACCTGCTGTTAGGCAGAAAGTCCACTGAGGTGAGAGATTTGAAAAGATGTTACAGCTGTTTGGTTGTACTGTGCAGTTGACGGCTAAAGACTTTATTGTTTACAGTTGCACTCAGACAAATTTTTGACAAATTTTGATGTCAAAAATTTGACTTTGCAGTTTAACAAAGTGACATTTTGGACATTTGTATTAGTTATTATTATTATGTATACTTTTTACCAATATTTTTTTATAGAAACAAATCTGTACCAAAACAGTGATAGTAATTTATGCATAATACATCTATATGTCATCACTAAAACTCCCGATACAAGTCACTTTGTTTAACTTTTCAACATTTAGGGCTCTATTTTAACGATCTATGCGCAAAGTCTAAACCGCATGGTGCAAAAGCATTAAGGGCGTCTTCAAGTCCACTTTTGCTATTTTAAGGACGGAAAAATATGGTTTGTGCCGCGGCACATGGTCTAACAGGGTTGAGCTTATTCCCTTAATGGGTTATGGGTGTGTTTTGAGCATAACGTGCATTAAACCAATCAGAGTCTCATCTCCCATTCCCTTTAAGAAACAGTTGTGTCGCGCAATTGCATATTTGCTATTTACATGACGGACTTTGTTGTAACGTTTCACTAGAGAGAACAGTTTAACAGGCCATCTGCAGTGCGAGGATAAAGAATGAGCCTCCTCCATTCAGCCTCTTTACTTTCTCTTTACTTTACTTTTACTCTTCACTCCTTTACTTTGGTGGATAAGGAAACAGTGTTGTTCGCACTCCACTGAAGACATCCATTAGCCTATATATTTAATTTCGTTTAAGCGCAAAGATTTGTTTTAAAACTATTTCTAAATTCAGTTATAATTTCCAGCAAATTAATAAATGAACAATAATAATGAAGTGTGGTCAAAAAACTGTTATAGTTATATCCAAGTTATATCCAAACACTCGTGCTATTATGCCTCAAATGGTCCAAAACCTGACAGATGGACAAATCTAAACTTGTTTTTATTGAAACAAATATAAATATGCATATAATAAATAATACTAGTAATAATAACATTATACAAATGCAAATTGCCATGAATAAACTGAAAAAAGTTTAACACGCCTCCTTTCTAGACTGGAACTCCCATGAGTCCACAAAGTGGTGCAAATGGATTTGCCATTTAAAACAACGTGGCGCAAAACGGGAAAAATAGGGTTGCGCTGGTCTGAAAATAGCAACAAAACGCACCAAACACGTCTTGCGCCTTTTTGTGCCAGTTGTATGATAGGACCCTAAAATTGTTAGAGCAGAGGTTTTTTTATTGAGTTAAATAAATAAACTAACAAACCGAAAATGTGATGAATCACCAATGAGTGTAATAGACTTAATAATTATTCTCATCCAGCAGAACTGTTACATTTTTACACTCCTTTTCCTCCTTTTTCCTCCGCACAAATTTAGCATTTGACAGACATCATGCAGACATACAGAGTGTCTGATTTTAGCAGAAATAATTATGGTTGTGTGTGATTGCAGTTGGAAGTGAGTGATTCGAGCTCCAGCAGTAACCTCTCTTTGGCGAAGGCCAGACCCAACAGTGAACACAACAACGGCCAGTCACCGTCTCACCTCAAAGTCCAGAAGAACGCCTCAACCAACCAGAAACAGCGGCGCTACAGTGACCAAGGTGAATACACTCTGCACTTTTCACTTATTGATATTTGTAGAGCAGCTTCAGAGATAAAGTCATTAGAATTGATAGTAGATGACTATTGAATAGGGGTCTGATGTTTCTTGCGTAATCTCTGCCTATAGTTAAACTATAGTTGCTGTGTTTGGATGTCGATGTAGGTTGTGAGGTGAAAAAGGTGTATTATGCATATCAAATTGGAGTCCTGGTTCATGGATTATTTTTAAAATGTTATTTATAATTTTTTTTTTTTTAAATCTTCAACTTCGCTTACTCTCTATATACTGTCATATCCCAATAAAGGTGAAAAGCCAAAAATACATCTTAAAAGAATCATGTTTTATGCTCAAAGACAGATGAAAAAAGTTTTACTTTATAAAATGCAAGTTGATTCCAGGGTAGCACAGTGGCTCAGTGGTTAGCACTGTCGCCTCACAGCAAGATGGTCGCCGACTTGTGTCCTAGCTGGGCCAGTTGGCATTTCTGTGTGAAGTTTGCATGTTCTTCTCGTGTTCATGTGGGTTTCCTTCGGGGAGCTTCGGTTTCCCCCACAATCCAAAGACATGTGCTATAGATGAATTGAATAAGCTAAACTGGCCGTAGTGTATGTGTGTGAATGTGAGAGTGTATGGGTGTTTCCTAGTACTGGGCTGTGGCTGAAAGGGCATCCGCTGTGTAAAACATATGCTGGGTAAGTTGGCGGTTCATTCTGCTGTGGCGACCCCTGATGAATAAAGGAATTAAACCAAAGGAAAATCAATGAAGGAATTAAGTTGATTCCAAAATGCACTCAGATTTTTTGGATTTTTCATTTTTGGGTGAACTATCCCTTTAAAAATGATTGAACTAAACTGAATCAACAGTTGAACTGAATTCTGCTGAATAACGACACTATTGTCCTTTTAGAACTGAGATTACTTCATTTCATAATTGATTAACTTTGCAGAGTAATTAAACTCAGTTAAAGTGAAGCAACATTAAATTGAAAAAAAAAAACTGAATAAAGACACTGCTGTCTTTTAAGACAAATACCGGTTCCATATCCGATGACGTCTGGGTTTCACTCATATTTGTGACAATAATGAAATCTTTAAAGAGCTCCAGCAGGTAGTTAAAACGGTAATTACTTACTCCCAGGGCCATTTATATATCGAAGTTGATATTTAGCCACACCATATTGGTGTTTTGTAACATCTCATTTTTATGAGCGCTCATCCTCCAACCTGGAAGCCTTAAAATGTTAATGAAATAAAATAATAATAAAATAAAATAGTAAGTTATTATAATAAAAATAGACTGAAATCTGTTGGAGTAGTGTTGGAATTTCTAAAATTGATTTAACAACATACAAATCTAATATTGATTTTTGATACCATTTTTTGATACCATAGGGGGAAATATTGCCACAACATTACAGAGATAATATTTCAACTGTATCTAAGAAAGAATATATTACGCATTTCAAGCCAAGTCAATCTAATATATACAATCATGAATGCAACAAAGCAAAATACAAATAATGGGGTTTTATTTTTATATGAACAGTGTAACTTGAGTCCCAAGCCCTGCTTTGGTATTTTACTGTTTATTACTATGACACGGCTGCACGGTGGCACAGTGAGTAGCACGTTCGCCTCACAGCAAGAAGGTCGCTGGTTCGAGCCTGGGCTGGGTCAGTTGGCGTTTCTGTGTGGAGTTTGCATGTTCTCCCTGTGTTAGCATGGGTTTCCTCCGGGTGCTCCGGTTTCCCCCACAAGTCCAAAGACATGTGGTACAGGTGAAGTGGGTAGGCTAAATTACCCGTAGTGTCTGTGTGTGCGTGAATGAGTGTGTATGGATGTTTCCCAGTAATGGGTTGCAGCTGAAAGGGCATCCACTGCATAAAAACATATTCTGGATAAGTTGGCGGTTCATTCCGCTGTGGCGACCCCAGATTAATAAGGGAACTAAGCCGAAAATGAATGAATGAATTACTATGACACTAAAACAATTGAAACCATCAGTGTTGCACACCTGTCAACCCTACTATTTCTGCTGGGATTCTCCCATATTTAACCATTTTATCTCACTATTATCCTGTTTAAGTGTTTTCCCATATCTGGCTTTATTTCGAATTGAAAGCACATTAAAATTAATATAAAAATGGCCGCATTCACTTCCTTTCAATTAACGCTATGTGTCGATCATCACTCTTCCTATGCAAGCTCTGAATCCTGTATTTTTACAACTCAATGTTGACAGGTATGCACTATTGTATAAAGTGCTATAATAATAAAGGTGACTTGACCTAGGGTTTATTTTTATGTCCTTTTAATTTATATTCCTCTCCATCCACAGCTGGTCCCACCATTCCCTCGGTGGGTTACCCTAAGAGAAGTCAGACCACTTCAGCAGAAAGTGAGCATAAAGAGGAGGGCAGTGCTCAGGCACGCAAGTCCAGCTCTGGCAGCCGTGGGATGGCTCCAGCGAGCCCCATGCTGGGCAACGCCAACAACCCCAACAAGGCCGACATTCCTGACCGCAAAAAAAGCGCCGGTGCCCCTGGGGTAAGTTACTGCCACCCCACAGCGAGGTTGGAGCAATGGGGGTTTCTAATTAAACTTACTTTATTTACTCGTCATTTATTCAAACTCAAAGTACTGTATATAATGTTCATAGTTTGTAAATAATGTTCATAGTACTGTACATCCATCTGTAAATATTACCCATAGTTTTTCTGTAATTGTACTTTATAACTTATACAGGTACCTACAGTTGAAGTCAGAATTATTAGCCCCCTGAATTATTAGCCCCCCTGTTTATTTTAATTTTTTTCCCAATTTCTGTTTAATGGAAAAGATTTTTTTCAACACATTTCTAAAGATAATAGTTTTGATTACTCATTTCTAATAACTGATTTATTTTATCTTTGTCATGATGACAGTAAATAATATTTGACTAGATATTATTCAAGACGCTTCTATACAGCTTAAAGTGACATTTAAAGGCTTAACTAGGTTAAGTAGGTTAACTAGACAGGTTAGGGTAATTAGGCAAGTTATTGTATAATGATGGTTTGTTCTGTAGACTATCCAAAAAATATATAGCTTAAAGGGGCTAATAATATTGACCTTAAAATGTTTTTTGTGAAATTTAAATCTGCTTTTATTCTGGCCGAAATAAAACAAATAAGACTTTCTCCAGAAGAAAAAATATTATCAGACATACTGTGAAAATTTCCTTGCTCTGTTAAACATAATTTGGGAAACATTTAAAAAGGAATAAAAAATTAAAAGGGGGGCTAATACTACTGATTCAACTGTATATCCTGCGCTTGCTGCTATTGCACTCCTGGTTAGACCTAAACTACATTTCGTTGCCTTGTACTTGTACATGTGTAATGACAATAACGTTGAATCTAATCTAATCTAATTTATTCAGTTGTTTTTCAATTCAATTCAAGTTTACTTGTATAGCGTTTTTCACAATAAGTATCATTCCAAAGCAGCTTTAAAAAAAGTGCATACCATTACATTATAGTCAAAATCAGAAAAGTTGAGGAGTTGTGTAAAGGGTTGGCATTAGCTATATAAACGTAGTTAACCTGCAGTTATTTAGTGTCTTTCCAAAAGAAATTATATTTACATGTAGTAATAATAATAAATATAATAATACATGTTCAACAGAGTTGTTTGTTGTCCTTGAAGATCTCGGATGGATGACATCATCTCTTCAAGTCCTCGTAGGGTATTTGCCAGGAAAGTAGCCTAAGATCCTTACACCGCATTAAATAAAAAGGTTTTAAACCTTTGTGAGTTTCTTCTTCTAAACCAACTTTTCAGTCAAACCATGAAAAAATTCCAAACGTTCAATAAAATAAAATAGGTACAGCATGAAATTAAATCAGAAAAACATAAAATTACTTAAAATAGTTTGGAAGACAATGGCCATGAGGAAAATAAACTTTATTTCATTTGAAATAAACTAAAAATAAAGAAAAGCTGTTCTTATTTAAGATTTATATTATTTATTTCAGATTCTTTTTAGCTCAACATTTTTCATGTTTAGTTACTTTTACTTGATTTACCAAAATGACTAAAACAAAAATAAAGATTAATTAAAATCCATGAAAAAGAATAAAAAGGACAATATAATACTGATAAACAAAAATAAATCAATGTCTAAATCAAAATAGTTGCTATCCAGTAATTACAATAGCATTGTGCTTTGCTCATTTTGATTTCAGTCTTTAAAAAGTTCAAACAGGTTGGTTTTGATGCTCTTGAACACCCATTTAAAGATTTCCATGCTATTTTCATCGTATGATTAATTAAGACACTACATTATGTTTCTACAGAACAATTCAGTGTCCAGTGGTATGACCAGGAGAAACACGTATGTTTGTAGTGAGAGAAACGCAACCGACCGGCACTCCGTCATCCAGAATGGCAAAGAGAACAGGTGAGTCCTCTCACTTCAGGCCAAAAGCTGTAAATCTGCCTTTTACTTTTAAACATCAACACTGATTTACAGGGAAAAATTCTCACTTGATAAAACGTTCACTCAGATGTTTGTGGAGCTTTGTTGCTATAAATCAAGTGACCCAAATTAAACCCAAAATGTGAGACCCCCCTTTTATGTTTACACCTGCTGTTACAATGCATATTTGTTGAACGAGTAACAAGTGTATGACGCTAAATAAATATAGATGTAAACGAGATCAAACATACTTTTGACCACTTTGGAGGTTGTCAAAAACAACACTATAAAACTACCGCAGTGTGAAACGTTACAGGATGTGCTGTTGAAACGCACTAGGATTTTAGGCTAGATGGCATTTAAACTTCATCTATAATCATATTTTGTATTTAAATGCAAATAATGTAAAAATGTACAGTTGAAGTCTGAATTATTAGCCTATTAGCCCCTCTATATATTTTTCAGCAATTTCTGTAAAACAGAAAGATCTTTTCAACACATTTATAAGCATAATAGTTTTAATAACTACTTTTCCATGATGACAGTACATAATATTTGACTAGATATTTTTCAAGATACTAGTATTCAGCTTAAAGTGACATTTATTAAGGGTTATTAGGTTAATTAGGCAAGTTAGAGTAATTAGGCAAGTCATTGTATAACCAAAGTCCCTTTAAGACAAGTCATCTTTGAAACGCCTCTCGGGCATTCTGTCTGAATGGGGAATCATCAAATTCTCCAAAACTGTTTGCCAAGCCTAAGATTACATTACATATTTGGAATTACCAATAAAATTAAACAACAAACGTCTCAGAGGTTTTGTTTCTAATAGTTTGAATCAAACAAAATTGGTATTTTTTCAGCGGCTGAGCACTCCAAAAGAACAAGATCACGACACCAACCTCACTTAAGGCCGTTCTACACATACGACAATGCTTCGTCAGATCACACTGCTCTTCTGAAGTAATCCACAACTTGGTCTTGATGGAGAATCTCCATCCTTGTGAGGGTTTAAGTAGTTGCAGTCATGTCATGTGCGTTTGACAGGACTGACTGTTTCTCGCGTTAGTTTTATACAGATTACAAAACCAAAGAACTTGTTTTCAGGTGTAGTGGGTTCATTTAAAAGTACAGATATCAAGCTTTATTTGGGTATATGTCTTAAGTCTATGAAGCAAGTATTCGTTGAGATTCCAGTGTGTTTGTTGACCACATAAACTTTTATAAAAGCACACGTCTGGTCCAAGCTTCCTCCTGGAAAAAAGGTCAGTCTATAGCAAT
Organism: Danio aesculapii; assembly: GCF_903798145.1. Taxonomy (NCBI): domain Eukaryota; kingdom Metazoa; phylum Chordata; class Actinopteri; order Cypriniformes; family Danionidae; genus Danio; species Danio aesculapii. Next base: position 44,510,105 of record NC_079454.1, on the reverse strand, counting down.
TTTCTCCTGTACTAGTAGGCAGGTTTTCATTCTCCATATCGACTGTTACATTTTTCCTCATTCAGAACTGTACGAGAGACATGTCTTGTGAATTCTAGAGCAGTGGTAGAACAGTCAGTAGATCATGAGACCCCCTCTTTGAAAATATTGTAAGGCCCCCCTCAACATTTAATGATGTTATCGCTCATATAAGTTTGCAGTAAGGATGACAAAAAAATGTTTTCAAACAAACGGTATGTTTATTACTTTATCTAGATATGTTTATGCACAAATAATAGCCTAATGTAAAATATAAAAGCAAAACATCAGTAGGTAGGTTTCAGTTGTAACTGAAAAATGTAAGCTTTTGGCCTTTAAATTGGCCCTATATTAGTTGACAATTAGTTGCCAGTTTTTTGAGCTTCTTGTCAGTAGCTGTGACGTCCCTCATCTCATTTTGGGCGTGTGTCAATTCTTTTGCCTTGCACTCAAAAAATGCTCTGGGCTTGTCGCAGTATTAGGGATGAGTCGTCTGCAAATGTCTTATTAATTTGCACGGCCTCATGCATTCGTTAGCAAGAACTTTGGCGCAGATTATACACTGTGGCTGGGTCAGGGACTCTCTGCTTCGAGAAAATAGAATAAAACCATAGTTCAGGTAATTATCTTGGTATTTCCTGTGTTTTGTGTTTTCAGTATTGCTTGCGCTGTGACCCGTTTGGAGGTTTGGGGCTTCCTCACCTAGGTCCAGTATGCTTGGGTCCATTTTTTTGGTCAGCCAGGGGATAAACTGAACTAAGGCAACATGATCGTTCTCCTAATTGTCCACTGCTAAAATTTTGTTTAAAGATGACTAAATATCGCTGAGGCCCCCTTGTGGGCTGGGACCCCCTGCTGGGAACCGCTGTTCTGAGTCTTTGGTATAACCAGTGGTGTAAAGTAACTAATTACAAATACTCAGATTACTGTAATTGAGTAGTTTTTCCCAGGAATTGAAATATATTAAGTAGTTTTATAAAGGTGTACTTTTACTTTCCCTTGAGTACATGTTAGTGCTGTATTTGTACTTTTACTCCACTACTTTCCTTCAACCTGCAGTCACTACTTGATTTTTTCCTGTTTATGGGGATTAGAAAAATCAGTCCTGTGATTCCTGTCAAATCACACATAGAAGGTAAATTGCATCATACTGAAATACCTCAAGACATGGGCGATTTATAATTGCAGAAAACTGTTTGAAAGCATTAAAAGTGTCCAATAAGGTGTCCAAAATCTTTACACACATTGACCCAGAGTCTGTTTAGATGCATATCACTGATGAGAAGATGACGGATGTTTACTGTATGATGACCGAAAGGGCCTTAAACACCCAGCAGCCACAAGACGTCAACATGACGTCAGATTGACGTTGTACCCCATCGTCGTGGGGACGTTATACTTTGTTTGGTAATGAAAATCGGGTTGACATCTGAACTTAACATCAGGCTGACATCAATGTCCAACGTCCAACCTAAAATCAACCAAATATCAACATCTAATGATGTTATTGCTTCACGTTGAGTGGACGTTACCACTATGACGTCTATCAGACGTTGGATTTTGGTTGCCATACCTGACGAATAAATGTCAGTATTTGACGTTAATATGATGTTGGTTTAAGATGTAGGCTCGATGTTGGATTTTGGTCACTTTCTTACACAACCTAAAATCAACCAAATATCAACGTCATTTGATGTCGTTATTGGAAATCAAAGTAACATTGTCCTTAGACCCTGGCTTGACATTGAATTTTGGTCACCTGACGTCACAACCTAAATCTAACCTAATATTAATTTCTTATGACGTTGTGTGCCTGCTGGGCAATGGCTACAGAATGTTACGTTTACACACATTCACAAATTACCTGTAAATGCATCAGCTTTTTACAGCGTAATACTCAGTACTCACTACTCTTGAGTACTTTTGAAAGGTCTACTTTTTACTCATACTCTGAGTAATATTTACAACAGACACTTTTACTCTACTCACACTGCATTTTTAGGCAAGTAATGGTACTTTTACTTAAGTATGATTTAGTACTCTTTCCACCACTGGGTATAACAGTGGTTTGTTCTGTAGATGATCGAAAAAAAATATTGCTTAAGGGGGCTAATAATATTGACTATAAAATTATTCTTTTTTTAATTCAAAACTTTTAGTTCAAAACTTTAATTCAAAACTTTTATTCTAGCCGAAATAAAAAAACAAGACTTTCTCCAGATTAAAAAATATGATAGGAAATACTGTGAAAAATTCCTTGCTCTGTTGAACATCATTTGACATTGGGGGGGCTAATAATTGTGACTTCAACTGTATGCACCATGTCTGATCCAAACCACTGCTGTGTATTTGCTCGCCTGCCGTTGGCCAGCCTGAGTGAAATGTCAGGATGTGTCAGCACGAGTCCGACAGCGTACGCCGTGGCTCTGGCCAGTTCATCAGCCTCAGTCCGCCTGCGCCACCAAAAGGCTGCATCCCTGTCAGCCTCAGGACACACCTGCCGCGCCACCCTGCCAACCTCAGACGCCAGCGCGGACATCTTCAGGCCCAAGTAAACCCCAGTTCAGCGTCTGTCTCTAATCTTAGTGTGTCTCTTCCATCGCCCAAATACTCCCGTCTAACGCCCTCTGACCTCCGCTGTCTGCATCTCTGGTTTTCCAACATCCTCTACTCTTCCCTACAGATGTGACCAGAGGATCGTTGAGGAGTTTACCATTCCTGAGGAGTTCCCGCATCCTCCCATTCAAATCGCTAACTAACTTCCTCGTGTCAAACCCACTAATATAGGATTCAGACTTCATTAACATAGTGATTGACTACTAGTGGATGGACTGTTTAGGTGTTTTGTTGTGTTGGTTTGATTCATATTTTAGGACGTGTAGGATTAAATTGGGGTTATATCAGGATTATGAATGTAATTATTGTGTAAAGTAAAATAAGTGACTTTAATATGTAACAAGAATCATGAATCAAATGTTAATGTATTGTTAAAATGTAATGTTATGATAATTGACTGGAAATTTCATGGTTAGTTTTACCTATATAAATTTGAGGCTCTGTTTTTATATTTCACAGAAAGCAGAATTTATTTGCAGATTGATTGTTTTGGTTTTTATTTATTTGTTTATTTATTTTTTTATTCTCATTTTTAAATGTGACTTTAAGGGGATAATTCACCCAAAAGTTACAGACATTTTATTTTGAATTCAGTATTATGTACATCTTGGCCTGTCACAATAATCAACATATCGACTTCTCATACTACACAGGGACATGAGCTCAATTATTTTTGGTGATGCTATATATGGCTCATACATAAGAACCAATTCCAGCAACATTTTAGCTTATTGTGCAACATCTCTTTCTCTATTGGAGGTGTCAGTGTCAGTATGGTTAAAAACACACTATAGTATTTACTATAAATTACTATAGTATATGTTAATGTGGGTGTCTGACAACTGAAAATAGATCTGTTAGCAGATATCGCAGATACCTCTGTTACTTTATACCTTGCTTTTTTTTGTTAACATTTAATATTATTTATTTATAATATGCATTTATTTATAATATTTCACATTTTGATTGCACTATCTGATTATTAAATAGTTAAAATGACTATAATTAATATAAATATTCTTAAAACGTGTGTTTTTAGGAAGAGTGTACTTGCAGTCTGATGAAATTATATTGTCATTCTGGATTTATATAGTCCGCAATCGGCTACTGTCTGAGTGGGGGTATTTGCATACAGCGATCTGATTGCCGCTTCCGTTGATGCTGACGCCCCGTGTGAATGGGTCATAATAATATAATTTATCACAATACATTTTGATGCAATATATCATACAACATAAAATAGATATTGTGACAGGCCTATGTACATACTGTTAAAGTATTTATCTTACAGATTTTTACTTTTATTCTTTACATTTTTTTAGCAATTGTTTATCTTGTCTTTTTTTAATATAACATTTTTATTATATTTACATTTTAGCACCTCATCTTATTTTTCATCTAATATTAATATTAATAATTTCTGTGTGACTTTTCTTTTATTTATATGGTCCGTTATATTATTTGTGAATATTTTGATTTGACTTTTTTTATTGTATTTCAAAAGATTAGATTTAGTTACATACATTACTCCATTTATATTTTAAAACATCATCTTATTTTTCACCTAATATTTGTTCTTAATTTTAGTGTGATTGTAGTTTCTTTATTTGCTTTGTTATATTATTTATTAATATTTTGATTTGCCTTTTGTTTTTATTTATATTGTATTTCAGCTTTATTTCGGTGACCAAAAATAGATTAGTTTTAGTCATACATTACTGCATCATTTACCCACCCAATATCATTGCGTGCAGATTTATCTTTTTAGTCACACTGTTAACAATTGTGAATAATACAGTATTTAACTGTAATTTTAACTGGATTTTAGGACAGATATGCAGTATGGTTCTGTATTTTAAAGTTGCACTGTGAAAATATACAGTATAGATAAACAATACTTCAAATACATATACATCAAGATAAATGGTGCTGTAAACATAAATACAGTATTTTAGCTGTAAATGATTTACAGTAAGTTACTGGTGAACTGCTGCCAGTATGTTACTGTAGATTCTACAGGAAATTGTTAACAGTGCATGTTGTGACTCTACACTCTTCTCTGTTTAGTACGAGCACGGCTCAGACGAGTCAGCGAAACCCTGGTTCCTCCACCCACAGCATTAGCAGTGCGACTCCACCGGACCGCCTGCGCTTCCCCAGAGGAACCCTGAGCCGCAGCACCTTCCATGGAGGACAGCTGAGAGAGAGGCGCACCGCCACATACAATGGACCTCCAGCTTCTCCAACATTATCGCACGATGCCACACCATTGTCACAGTCCCGGAGCCGCGGATCAACAAACCTCTTCACCAAGCTCACATCCAAACTCACACGCAGGTAAAACACACACTTAAACCCTCATTACAGCAGTTATCCCTAAGGAAGTCTATTTTCAGAGGAGAAAGGAAAGTGTTTATTTGGTAGAGCTATGGGGAAAAATCAAACAAGAAATTCAAAAAGAGATACTGCATTGATATAGAGATTTTCAAAATGCATTGATATTCTCTCTTAAATCAACTTTGAGCTGAGTTTTTGACAGCTGATTGCACTGTATGCTTTACTTAAAACTAGCCTAAAATGCCCATCTGCTGTTCAAAACTAGCCTAGAGCTCACTCTTCTGTTCAAAACTAGTCTCGAGCTCCATCTGCTGTTCAAAACTAGCCTAGAGTACCATCTGCTGTTCAAAACTAGCCTACAGCGCCATCTGCTGTTCAAAGTCTGTCTAATTCGCCGTCTGCTGTTCAAAACTAGCCTAGAGCACCATCTACTGTTCAAAACTAGCCTAGAGTGCCATCTGCTGTTCAAAGTCTGTCTAATTCGCCGTCTGCTGTTCAAAACTAGCCTAAATCGCCATCTGCTATTTAAAGCTAGCCTAGAGCACCATCTTCTGTTCAAAACTAGCCTAGAGCGCCATCTGCTATTCAAAACTAGCCTAGAGCGCCATCTGCTGTTCAAAACTAGCCTAGAGCACCATCTGCTGTTCAAAACTAGCCTAGAGCACCATCTGCTGTTCAAAACTAGCCTAGAGCGCCATCTGCTGTTCAAAACTAGCCTAGAGCGCCATCTGCTGTTCAAAACTAGCCTAGAGCACCATCTGCTGTTCAAAACTAGCCTAGAGCACCATCTGCTGTTCAAAACTAGCCTAGAGCGCCATCTGCTGTTCAAAACTAGCCTACAGCGCCATCTGCTGTTCAAAGTCTGTCTAATTCGTCGTCTGCTGTTCAAAGTCTGTCTCAGTCATCGTTTGCTGTTCAAAACATCTGCTTTTTGAAAAGTTGCCTATAACATCCGTCTACTGTTCAAAACAAGCCTAGAGCGCCATCTGCTGTTCAAAACTAGCCTAGAGCACCATCTGCTGTTCAAAACTAGCCTAGAGCACCATCTGCTGTTCAAAACTAGCCTAGAGCGCCATCTGCTGTTCAAAACTAGCCTACAGCGCCATCTGCTGTTCAAAGTCTGTCTAATTCGTCGTCTGCTGTTCAAAGTCTGTCTCAGTCATCGTTTGCTGTTCAAAACATCTGCTTTTTGAAAAGTTGCCTATAACATCCGTCTACTGTTCAAAACAAGCCTAGAGCGCCATCTGCTTTTTAAAAAGTAGACCAGACTATTTGTCTACTGTTTAAAACTAACCTAGAGCGGCATCAGCTTTTTGAAAAGTTGCCTAGAACATCCGTCTACTGTTTAAAACTAACCTAGAGCGCCATCTGCTTTTTAAAAAGTAGCCTCAAACATCCGTCTAGTGTTTAAAACTAGCCTAGAGCACCGTCTGCAGTTCAAAACTAGCCTAGATCACCAGCTGCTGTTAAAAACTAAGCTCAGAATCGGTTCCAGAGAGAATAACGATGCATTTTGAAAATACCACAGTTCTTTTATTATTACACAAGTATTAGTGTTGTGCTTGGCATGGAAAAAGTAACTAGTAACTTCAACCGCAGATCTGGACAATTACAGGGGTTTTGGTAAAATGCAAGAAAAATCAAGAATTCATGACGTTTAAAAAATTCTGTTCAACCTTTATTAAACTGACAAAAGTACAAAGACAAGATTTCCAGTGTTTTCACTGACCAAATAAATTGAAATTGGACTGTTTCCAAAAAAAGTGGATATGCTGCAAATTGGTTTTTAATTTTGCTTCGGTCCCAACTTCTTTTTGGAGTGTGTTGACTCCATCAGACTCGAAATGTGTTTATATTTACAAAATGCATTTAAGGTTGCCATTGAAAACCCTGTAAATCCTTGTATTTGTACTTTTTAATGAATAAAATAATTATTAAAGTTGCAAAAAATCTTGATTCTATTGAATTCACAAAAGCTCTTGAATTTTCCAGAATCGGGGTTATATTTACAGCTGACATCAAAATTACTAGCCCACCTGTGAAATTTGTATTCTTTTTTCAAATATTTCCCAAGTGATGTTTAACAGAGAAGAAAGTTTTGCACAGTATTTCCTATAATTTTTTCTTCTTCTAGAGAGTCAAATTTTGTTTGTTTGGTTGGAATAGAATAAAAAAATAAAAATAAAAAAAACACTGTTTTACAATGACTTGCCTAATTATCCTAAATTTAGGATTTAACCAATAAGCTAGGTAAACGGCCGCTTAGGGCCCCAGCAAATCTGGGGGCCCCAATAAATATCTAGAAGTATAAATTAGACATATAAACTGTATATAACAACATTTTCTGTCATATTTTGTATAATGAGAATTTTTTTTTACATAATTAAATATTATTTAATATACATGAAAAATATAATATTATTATAATAACGTAATGTTATGTAATAGTAATTTTAAAAAATAAAATATCCATCATAGAGCAGTCCAATAGTCAAATTTCTTTATTTAAAAAAAATAAACTAATTAATTAAAAAAAAAAAAAAAAAAATATATATATATATATATATATATATATATATATATATATATATATATATATATATATATATATATATATATATATATATATGCTTTTTTTGTGTGTGTAAATTCATTTTAAGAAAACTTATCATTAAAAATGTAAAGACTGCATTAAGATAAAACATAGAAAAGAAGATTGAGTAATATTAAAAAACCACCAAAATAAATAATAATTAAATAAAAGTAGAAAGGGTGCATCAGAACTTGGGCCCCATGGCTGGAGTTACCTAGGGCCCCTAATTCGCTAAATCTGCCCCTGGTTGCGAGACAATGACGGGGGGTCACTTGGCGATTTCCAAAAATCAAGTTCGTTTTATTAAACTATGAGAATGACCATGTTTTATCCATAACCTACTGAAGAACAAATAGTAGTTGATAGTAACATTGTTAACATGTTATTAATTATAATTATTAACCACATGCAAATAAAAAGCCATCAGTCTGTTATAAGTTTATTATTATAAAGACACAGTAATGGCGTCAGATGCAGCACATTAATTTTATAGTATCAGGTTAAACTTTCTGACACCTTTACGGCACTCACATACATTAAAAATAAATACAGGCCACAACTGAACATGGAGGAAGGTCTCCGTGTGGCGTTCTCCAAAATGTAATCATGAATACATTTGGGCCTATTGGTATGTGTGCGGCGTTGTGTGCAAGGTTTATATATTTCTAACCAAATCAGAGAATATTGGCAGTCGTGAGTCACTGGCATTGTTATTTTTGGGGTGGTGGGCTGAAAAGTTTGGGAACCCCTGCGTTAATTACCAATTGGGAAATATTTTTAGAAGATTTACAATTTCACAGAAGAGCTAACAACTTCGTTTTCAACAGTACAACATCATCAGATGTTATCAGTGGCATCAGTTTATCGTTTTCTGACATTGCATCTGCTCTAGATGTTGAGCCATGCCTCTGTTTTCTGTTTCTTTTGTAGAAATATGTCATTCAGGTTTACCAAAAGGTAGGACCCCCGACGGGCTGTGTGCAGTTAACAAGCACCCAAATATGACATTTAACTCTTAACCCTAGTGTGAAGAGGTTTCAGATTAATGGCTTGTCACTCACCTTTGAAACACACACAACTGCTGTCTCTTTATCGCAGTGCGACTGAGCATGCCTGCTGTTTTCTGATGAGCAGACATTACTAATCACACATGCATGCCCCATCACAGGTTACAGCTGAGCACAGTAGATTCATTAGTTTCTTACAGCTTTATACATTAGAGCCTTATTTCTCATTCACATCTTCTATCTCTGCGGAAGAGTGTGTGTGTGTGTGTGTTTTTGAATCAATAGTTAATAACCCACAGCTTACAGTAGTGGAAACATTAGTTCAATTGCAGCCATGAAGGATCCAAACCACTGGATATAAGTCATGTTTTTCCCTCTCTGTGTATATATGTAACTGAATCTCGCATTTCACAGTGAAATCAAATATATGTTGGACTAATAGGGTTTGCAGTCTGACATATTTTTTTATAACTATGAAGCATGTTGTCCTCCAAATTTCTCTTTTTTTTTGTTGATTCCCTAATTTTGCTTAATAAATACAACCTCAAATCAGAAAAAGTTGGGACAGTATTTAAATATGGCCTGCCTGCAGTCCCGACCTGTCTGTTTTCACACCTCTATTTTGGAAAAAGTCAGGAAAGTGGGTGAGTCCAGCTTTGTTTAGGTGGGAGTGTCGAGTGGCGAAAGAGGGAAGGGTTTGTATGAAAAAGGGAGTTTTATTACGTGCACTACAGCTGATTTTTACACCGACAATACAAACACAGGCGCAGGGGAGTGATTTGGAGAGTAGCATTTACAGCAGATCTAAGAGCTGTGTGGAAGTGGAGGATTTTCAGTCCATAATATTGTTGTGATATTACTGTAAACTTAGTAACTGAAAGAGTACTGCTGACCATACAAACTAACTATGCCATCTGAATAAACATAAACAAAGAACGTTGATCAAACACTTACCCAATTCGTAGAGACAGGACAATCCACCCCAACTGGAACCGCGTTTTTTAAATTTATTTATTTTTTAAGAAGACGAGCGACAATCCTGATTTCACTATTTCCAGATTTGAAAAGCTCTCGGTTAAAAAATGATGCTTACAAACATATTTATGTTGCGTTTTAGCAGACCACTGTAATCCAACTGCTTGGTCCACGCGTGAGCTGTGCTCTCATTGCAGGAAATTTTTTTGATTCGGCACATTTAAAAACAGAACACAGACGACCCATGTCTCCGAACAGTTCTTCTTCTTTCACTTGTATTAATGATGGTTGACAACACAACATGGCGTCACTCTGAACACTGTAACAGGTAAAAAAAAAAAAAAGTCTTTGAAGCAGTATCTTGCATATAAATATTAATAAAGTTGTATCTTGTTCACAATAGAGCGCGCTGATTGGTTCAAAGCAAGTCTTTCTCGTGAATTAATGAACGGATGTACAAACGGCCAATCTCCACGCTGGAATTTACACAATGATCTCATCGCCGTGACGTTTCTTTTCAAACCGGAAGAACGAATCTGCTCTAAACAACGCAAAAACAACCAATTGTCACTTGTTAGCTAAATATATGTGTCCTTATATGTGTTTTTAGCATTGTGGGACATTTTATATATGACTTTCAACATCTCAGAAAATGCGTTTTGGTATTTTCATGACCCATTAAGACTTGTTTGCAGAAATAAATGGGATGAAATTACACCTGAAACACTTCATTACTTGGTCTCTTCATTCCCTAAACGTCTTTTAAGTGTTGTGAAAAGGAATTACAAAGTGGTAAATGCTTTACTGTTCCAACTTTTTTGAAATGTGTTGCGATTTGTGTTTATTGTGAAAAAATAAAAGGCAATACAAATCATGAGGAACACATTAAATAATGTTTGTTATATTGTCTGCAATGAAATACAAGTCAAAATCAATTCAGAAATCACTACTTTCTTTTTTCATTTGCGTTTTCCAAACTGTCCCAACTTTTTCTGATTTTTGGTTGTATAAAAATACATTTTAATTGTAATATAATATTCTAAAATAATTTAATTAGTTAAATAATTACAAATATTTAATATATTTAATATATATGAAGAGTTCAGATGCAAAAACCTCAAAGTGCCGTCTGAAATTTTTCTCTAAACTTTGCGTTTCTCTCAGCCTCCTTTGTTTAGGTTCAGTTATTTCACTTTAAAGGTATTGGAAATAACCTATTCTTTGCACTAAGGGTGAAATTACTGAAACACATTACACACAACAGCCTGAGAAAAAAAAGCTAAATTTAGATGAATATTTCAGATGGCACTTAGAGGTTTTTGCATCTAAACTCTTCATATATTTAATATATTTATATTCAGCCTCAACACATTCCATGTTTTTTTTTTTCTAGTTATGTTTTCTTTCTAAGTAATAAAACTTTTCTGTATTAAAATAATCTATATTTAGCAGGAAAACATGCTTAATTTGTCATAATATTGTGCTATAATTATCAAAGGTCCTTTATTTATTTCCTGTTAATATTAGTGTGAAATATAGCACGGGCCTGATCCTTGTGAGATTTACTGTATATCCATCAAAAAGTCGTTGAGGAAATCAGTAAATCTCCTGCGATTTGTGTGTAATTCAGGCCACCCTACTGGGCTCTTAATTTAGCAGCTGACAGATGTGGCGATTGAGGGTTCTTTACAGGATTTCTGGAGTTAAGGTACCAAGATTACCTTTTGACAAAGCACCCTTTCCCATTTCAGCCCTCATGCTCCAGAATCCACCTCTAGAAGTAGCATTTGCCCGGGATTTTCTGATTCCAGCTCTTCCTTTCTGACCCAGGCGTTATTGTTCCTACAGATGACGATCCCAGCGCTTTTATTCCTGCTAGTGCTGTTATGACATCAGCATATTACAGTCTGCTTTTCAATGCTTTTCAAAATATGCAATGCAGAAGTTGCTTGGATTACACTTTAAAATGCTCCTATTATGCTATTATAGTCCTAGTTTTTGAGGTCTTCTACAATAGTTTTTTCAACCATCCAAAGTAAAAAATAAATAAATAAATGTAATATATATATATATATATATATATATATATATATATATATATATATATATATATATATATATATATATATAAACACTTCATAGTCTTTTGCACAAAAAAGACAAAGTATAATTAAAACATATAAATATATTTTTCTGTTATGATGTTTAAAAAGGCTGCCAAAAGATTAGAAATGTACCTAAATGTACCTAAATTATTATATTATATTATTTATCATATTCATATTATAACATTTAAGATATTTATCTTGTGTTTTGACAATAAAACAGTGGTTTAAGTTATCAGTTAACGGTCTGGTTTGGGCTGTCACGATTATCAAGTTTGACTGAAGATTAATTGTCTAAAAATGTATTGTGATTATGCGATTAATTGTCAGTTTTTGGTACTTTAATGATTAATTGAGTGTATGGGGGTCCATTCATATATCTAATATTTGGCCAAATATTAACATAATCTATGAATAATATATATGCTTATTTATTTTAAATATCAAAAAAATAATAACTCAATATACAGTTGAAGTCAGAATTATTTGCAACTGACACACTGTGAAAATTTCCTTGCTCTGTTAAGCATCATTTAGGAAATATTTAAAAAAGAAAAAAAAATTCAAAGAGGGGCTAATAAATCTGACTGTATGTGTGCATATTTGTAATTATAATGATTGAAAATTAACATGTAACTGCCGTTTTTGCAGTTTTTTTAAAATATAGGTTGTGTGTACACACACATGTATACATAGTTGAAGTCAGAATTATTAGCCCCCCATTTATTTATTTATTTTATATATATAAATTTCCCAAATGTTGTTTTACAGAGCAAGGAAATTTTCACAGTATGTCTGATAGAGGTGTCTTGAAAAATATCTAGTCAAATATTATTTACTGTCATCATGGCAAAGATAAAATAAATCAGTGATTAGAAATGAGTTATTAAAACTATTATGTTTAGAAAAGCATTGAACAGGGGGCTAATAATTCTGACTTTAACTGTATATGAAATTTTTTAGTAATTGGAAAATCCAAATGCAAAAAATAGCTTATTTTCTTGAATGACAAACTGACACAGAACTGAACTGTTTTTTAATTATTACTATTTTTCAGTTAGATTTATTGACTATTAAAACACCTCCAGAATACAACGACTTGTATAAAATGAATTTAATAAATAGGCCTAACACAAAATAGGTTTCAGTTAAATAATTAATATATAAATTAATATAAATCTAAAAATAATCATAGTATATTACTTCACTGCTAACACAACCTGTGGCACACACATACAATTAAAAAAATGACATGCTAGGAAATTTGCTATTAGTTGTTTTTCTTAGCAGTGAGTTGTTGGCATTATGGGTGTTTAAGGCTCTTAAACTACCCTTATTAGTAGAGACATGCTGTACAAACACCATTTACACAGTCTCTCGCTCTCCAATTTGAAACTGAAAGTAAAAGGCACGTGCATTTAATATGGAATACACTAATCGACCTGCTCCTGCCTTTTCCTTGATTTGTTCGCCGATGTCTTGTGCATTGCTTTTTTTGTCAAGTGACAGTATTTACTTTAAAAGTCTGATTCATTTACAATATTTAATTGAATCATTTAATTTAAGTTGCCTTTTTTGTAGTTCAGCAATCAAACAAAGAAAAAAAAGGTTATGTTAAATTCAGAGTGATGATCTCTGTCTAAGGCATTCACAACAATCACCTTACCAACATTGTCCTTCTCTTTTCCAATGGGACGGGGGACCAAATCAAAGGTTACCATGGGCCAACTTTGGGCATCTCTGGTTTATATAATTATACTATTTCAATTTTTTCAGGTTTTATTCTTAGTTTTAGCTTAAAAACCACCTGAAAAATACATTTTTACATTTGATTTATTTTAAATGTAAATAATTTTTAGTTCATTTACTAAATAAAAATTATTATTTGTTATAAATAAATAATACAATTTGTTACAAACATTAGGTTTATGCTTTGTTTCAACTAACCCATTCCTATTCCCATCACACTGAAATATTAAATACTATGCTAAAAAAAAATTGCATTAAATATAATATAATAAAATATAATAAAATATTGTATAATACAACATAATATAATATAATATAATATAATATAATATAATGTAAAATAATATAATATAATATAGTATAATATAGTATAGTATAGTATAATATAATATAATATAATATAATATAATACAATATAATACAATATAATACTATATAATATAGTATAATATAATATAATAATATAATATAATATAAAATAAAATAGTATAATATAATTTAATATAATATAATATAATAATATATTATAAAATAAAATAGGATAATATAATATAGTATAATATAATATAATATAGTATAATATAATATGATATGATATAATATAATATAATATAATATAATATAATATAATATAATATAATATAAAATAAAATAGTATAATATAATATAATATAATAATATGATATGATATAATATAGTATAATATAATATAACATAATATAGTATAATATAGTATAATATAGTATAATATGATATGATATAATATAATATAATATAATATAATATAGTATAATATAATATAATATAATATAATATAATATAATATAGTATAGTATAATATAATATAGTATAGTATAATATAGTATAATATAATACAATATAATATAATATAGTATAATATAATATAATAATATGATATGATATAATATAGTATAATATAATATAACATAATATAATATAATATAATATAATATAGTATAATATAGTATAATATAGTATAATATGATATGATATAATATAATATAATATAATATAGTATAATATAATATAATATAGTATAGTATAATATAATATAATATAGTATAATATAGTATAATATAATACAATATAATATAATATAATATTATATAGTATAATATAATATAATATAAAATAATATAATATAAAATAATATAATAAACATAATATAATATAATATAATATAAAATAGTATAATATAATATAATATAATATAATATAATACAACATAAAATAATATTATATAATATCATAATTAATATTAGAATATAATATTAATAATTAGCATTATCAACTTCACCGCTGTCTAATTTCTCCCTGCCATGAAGACTGCTTGAGTCAGATTGGCCCAGCTTACCCCACTCTGCCCCAAATTATTTTCTCTTTAAAGCAAAACGCTCATCTTTTATTCATTATGAGAAACCCTTGTCGTTTCTTTGCAGACAGAATGAGCTCAGTTTTATGTCCTCCGCACTGAATCTATTTAGGACAGGAAGTGAAATCATAGGCTACAGGATGTCAATCCCTGTCCAATCTCTCCACACAGGTCAACTTGCATGTCTAATATTCCTCTCCTTTCGCTTACACAGGAAAAGAGACCCGTCTTTGATATTCTCTCCAGCTGCTTGGTTCAACTATTGTTGTCTTATCTGCCTTTCCTTGATCAGCGAGTCTCAGATTTCCTTGCCTCTAAACTATTTTTCTTCTTTTTCACCCTGGTGTTTAAAGAGGGCCGGCAGAATGCGATAGAAATGGGAGGTATGAGGACTCAAGGTGAGAACGAGACATCTGCTTTTTACACTTTTTTTGTCATCTTTTCTTTGCATTTTAGTCCAGTTCAGGCCTCATGTTATTCACTAGACTTATTCTGCATGTTCAATCTATAAGTCATCATTAGCCAAAGATGTGTGTGTCCAATGAAGCAGTGAAAATCTATTCTGTGAATGAAGATTAAAGCGGTAGTTCACTCAAAAAAAAAAAACTGAAATTTCCTCACTATTTAATCACACTCAAGTGGTTCCAAACATTGTGAGTTTCTTTCTTCTGTTGAACACAAAGGAAGATGTATTTAGGAATGTTGGAGGGGAAAATGACATTGACATCATATAGTAGGAATAAAACATCTTATTGAAAGTCAATGTTCCTACATTCTTCAGTATATCTTCCTTTGTGAAGAAAGAAACCCCGACAAATGAAGGAGTGAATGATGATGGAATGTTCAATCCCAGATCCATATTAAAGCCAGCAGTTAGTTCTGCTCTGACTCCTTGTGGCAGGAATAGGAAAGTACATATTAGACTGTATTATATTATATTATATTATATTATATTATATTATATTATATTATATTATATTATATTATATATTACGTTATATTATATTATATTATATATTACGTTATATTATATTATATTATATTATATTATATTATATTATATTATATTATATTATATATTACATTATATTATATTATATTATATTATATTATATATTACGTTATATTATATTATATTATATTATATATTACGTTATATTATATTATATTATATATTACGTTATATTATATTATATTATATTATATTATATTTATTATATTATATCATATTATATTATATATTTCTTATATTATAAATTACGTTATATTATATTATATTATATTATATATTACGTTATATTATATTATATCATATTATATTATATTTATTATATTATATTATATTATATTATATATTTATTATATTATAATATATTTATATTATAATAAGTTATATTGTATTATATTATATTATGCTATATTTATATTATATTATACTATATAATATTATGCTATAATATATTATTCTATACTATACTTATATTATACTATACTAATATTATTTTATATTATATTATATTATACTATATTTATTATATATTATATTATATTATATTATACTATATTTTATATTATTATATATTATATTATACTAAATTTATTTTATATTATTATATATTATATTATATTATACTTATATTATACTAATATTATATTATATTGTGTTATATATTATATTATATTTTATTATATTATATTATACTTATATTATACTAATATTATATTATATTGTGTTTTATATTATATTATATTATACTATACTTATACTAATATTATATTATATTGTGTTATATATTATATTATATTATATTATATTATATTATATTATATTATATTATATTATATTATATTATATTATATTATATTATATTATATTAGGGCTGCACAATATATCGTTTCAGCATCGATAGCGCAATGTGTGCATTCTCAACAGTCACATTGCAGTTTCTACAATGTTGAGCTGGGATTATGGTTTATCAGCAATGAAGACTGTACAGTTTTATTTCACATTATATTTGATTATTTAATTATTAGACCTGAATATCTGACTACTGTTTAACTCCAGAAAACCGTAAAGCTCTGCTTATTACACTTTTATTTTTGTCCATCAAACCTTACTTATGCTTGCAATTTGTTTGTTTCACTCCATTTCAAAAATATCCCAGTCAATCTAAATTAATGATTTCATTCAAAATAGAGCTATTCAAGCCATCTGCTGAAATTGTAATCATATCGCATTTATATGGTATTCATATGTCAGATTTTTCCAATATCATGCAGCCCTAATATATACAGTTGAAGTCACAATTATTAGCCTTTTTTAAATATTTCCCAAAGAGCAAGGAAATTTTAACAGTATGTCTGATAATATTTTTTCTTCTGGAGAAAGTCTTATTTGTTTTATTTAGGCTAGAATAAAAGCAGTTTTTCATTGTTTTTATACCATTTAGGGTCAAAATTATTAGCCCCTTTAAGCTATATATTTTTTCGATCTTTATACAAGACCATCGTTATACAATAACTTGCCTAACTATAACTTGCCCCCCCTCCTGAATTATTAGCCCCCCTGTTAATTTTTTTCCTAATTTCTGTTTAACAGAAGGATTTTTTCAATGCATTTCTAAACATAACTCATTTCTAATAACTGATTTATTTTATCTTTGTCATGATGACAGTACATAATATTTGACTAGATATTCTTCAAGACACTTCTATACAGCTTTAAGTGACATTTAAAGGCTTAACTAGGTTAATTAGGTTAACTAGACAGGTTAGGGTAATTAGGCAAGTTATTGTATAACGAGGGTTTGTTTTGTAGACTATTGAAAAAAAATATAGCTTAAATGGGCTAATAATAGGTAAGTAATTAAATAAATAATAATAATTAAAGGGGGGCTAATAAATCTGACTTCAAATGTATATCTGATACACACACATAAAAACAAAACTATACAAACAAATTGTTCCATAGATATTTTATTTTATATATAATTTATATCATACACATCTATGTATTTTACATCCTAATATAAATAAACATGTTTTCAAATATATGCATGCATGTGAGTATTTATATATACGTAATAAATATACACCGTACACACATATACAGACGTGGACAAAATTGTTGGTGCACTTCTTGTGAAGGCCAGCATTAGTTTGTCTTGTTTAATGCCTCAACTTCAACTCAAAAGCAATATCTAATATTCAGTAGAAGCTTTTCTGTTATTGTTGATTTAATCATTACGTTTTTCAGTTTCAAGTTCTTTTAGTGACCACTGTACTTTTTCTTTTCTCAATGGAAGGGTGCCAACAATTTATATTCATATTTCCCATGAGTCGTGGAATTACATGGAGTTATAAAAGGGGCTTTTTAGACATTCAAAGTCAAGGAATTTAAGCATGATTTTTTGTCCCGTCATGGAATATCAGGGATTTTTATTTGCCACTTTAAATTTTAGTTTCCATTTATCCTTTTTCTATGCCCTATTTTTATTTTATACTGCACTATTTAATGCCTATTGTTATGATTATTTTACCTGTTAGCTAAGGCTAACGTGACAGGATGAAACACATTTTAGGAGTTTGGTTTCAGAATTATCACTTTAAAGACTGGAGTTAAATAAGTAATGACAAAAAAAGCTAAATCTAAAGTTTGTAAACCTGCTATCAATCTGTCAACTTTGGGAGAGATGGCACTTTGCAGTCATGATATGAGGTAAATTATTAATTATTGTTCTAATAGTGGCTATTGAAGACATACAAATTGATATTCAAGCTTTAATTGTTTTAACATATTATTTTAATATTATTTTATAGCACAACAACAGCCTGTTTTTTACAGTCATGGAAATTCAGCTTTTTAGTCAGTAAAAGTTTAATATTTGGCAATAAGTGGCAATATAAGTGGGAACCCTGATTTATAGTATACTGTAGTGTTCTTTTATTGTCATCTGTGGATTGAATCTGTACCATTCTACTCATGTTTATTAATATATATTCTTATATTCGCACTCCTGAGTGTCTCACCGCACTGTATTTCTGCATGGTTGTGTTTGTGCATGTCAAATGCACTTGACTGTTTGAGTGCATGATGTGTTGTCACTGAAAACATGTATTAGAACTTGATGTTATGTTCATTTGCTGTACATACACATACATCAGCATGTTTATTTTGAAGGCCTGGATTGTACTCAAGGTCAGCTAATGTGGAAATAGCAGGAATTAGCGTAAATGGTCTGACAGAGTAATGTAAGAACGGTGAAAGCAGTATTTTATTCAAATAACTCAAATAAATAAATACACTACCATTCAAATGTTTTTGACACTCACCTAGGCTGCATTTATTTAATTAACAACAACGGACCCTTTTCACATTTCCAGGTTTCTCAGCAGTGGCAGTCGTCATAGTTGGGTAAACTTAGAGCACAGTGAATGGGAGAATACAACACATCAATTTTGAACAATCATATTTGCTGAAATAATAAAAGAAAAACTCCACATTATCAAGACTTTCAGAAAAATGAAAAAATATTGTGAGACTGATGACGGCAGCCAGAAGAGAGAACAACAAAAATCAAATCAAATTTACAGCCCCATAGAAATACGAAACACCCATAAGAAACACCTCGCATTATCGGTTATTTTGTTTTTTTGTAATTTGACGTAAAGATGTTATAATACATAAATAAATACAAAAAAAATGTTCATACTTTTTAAAAAATCTAAATATTAAAAACTTTCAAGGATTTAAGATTATGATGACTGTTGAACGTCTTGTGAAAAGGGTCCATATAGTTATTTGAATATGTCATTTATTCTAGGGATTCAAAGTCACAATTTCAGCATCATTACTCCAATCAGATCCTCCAGAAATCATTTTTATCTTATCTTTCTGGGATGTACTAGTTTAGTTTTATGTTGCTTTATAGATTGTCATTTTATTCAAGCATTCTGTTCCGCACAGCACTTTGGTCATCCTTGGGTTGTTCTTAAATGTGCTTTATAAGTAAATAATGCATTAATAAATGATGAAGTGGTGTGGCACTCAAAAACATTAATGTTACAAACAATCATGCTGCTCTATATTTTTTAGTGAAATATTGTTTATTTGTGACAATTTATGACAATGTTTTGGACTAGATTCTAGACTATAGATCGTTGCTGAATAAATCTAATCCTAAATTAAAAAAATAAATGAATAAAAATAATGTCTAAATCTGCCTTTTAAAGAGATAGTTCACCCAAAAAAAAAAATTCTTGCATCATTTACTCACTTATTCAAACCCTATTTGAATGACTTTCTTCTGATAAACACAAAAGATTTTTGACATCCATAGTCATTTTTTTATAATATGGATATCAATGGGTCCCAGTAACCAGCATTCTTCAAAATATCTTCTTTTGTGTTCAACAGAAAAAAGAAACTCAAAAGTAAGTTAAGCAGTAATTTCATTAAAGGTAAATGATGCAGTCATTCAATTTTCAACCAAAACTAAAAGGAAACTTTAGCCAACCATAGAAGACTTCAAGGACACTTCATTGAACATACACATAGACATCACCTATATACTATATACACCCACTTTATTAGGTACACCTTACTAGTACCAGGTTGGACCTCCTTTTGACTTCAGAACTGCCTTAATCCTTCATAGATTTAACAAGGTACTGGAAATATTCCTCAGAGATTTTGGTTCATATTGACATGATAGCATCACACAGTTGCTGCAGATGTATTGGCTGCACATCCATGATGAGAATCTCCTGTTCCATATTTTCTCTTTTTCTGACCATTCTCTGTAAACCCTAGAGATTGTAGCAACCAGGGGGGACAGTGTGTATACGTCCCCCTCACTTTTAGAGACAGACCGTTTAGAAAAAGTTGATTAATATATGAACGTAAACTTTTGGATCTCATTCAGCTGCAATCTTACCCATTTTGATGCTCGGCTTGAACTGCAGCAGATCGTCTTGACCATGTCTACATGCCTAAATGCATTGAATTGCTGCCATGTGATTGGCTGATTTGAAAATTTGCGTTAACGAGCAGTTGGATAGGTGTACCTAATAAAGTGGCCGGTGAGTGTATACTGCAGGATATCTATTATAACTTTAACTGTTGAAAGCTATTAGATTCTAGTTAATTAGTCAAGGTTATGGTAACTAATAACCTTAACCTTTCTCAATTTGATTGTAATGCAGTAATGTGCTATAATTATTATGAAAAGCACTATGCAAATGAACTTGAACTGAATATAGTGTTGACTTGAGTACATTTCTGGCCTTCATGTTGTCATTTAAAACGTTAACACACAAACCAAACAATGCCTGTTTCTCTTACCTTTCTCTCTCTCTCTTTCAGTCGTAATGTGTCAGGGGATCAGAAAGAGGAACATAAAGACGCCAAACCCCGCTCGCTCCGCTTCACCTGGAGCATGAAGACCACTTCGTCCATGGAGCCCACAGAAATGATGCGCGAGATCCGCAAAGTCCTGGACGCCAACAACTGCGACTACGAGCAGCGCGAGCGATTCCTGCTGCTCTGCGTCCACGGCGACGGCCACGCCGAGAGTTTGGTCCAATGGGAGATGGAGGTGTGCAAACTGCCCCGCCTCTCGCTAAACGGCGTGCGCTTCAAACGGATATCAGGAACATCCATCGCTTTCAAGAACATCGCATCCAAAATTGCCAACGAACTGAAGCTGTAAGGAAAAAAACAAAACATAAACAAAACGAAAATGTGAAAGCAGCAAAAATGGACTAAGGCACAAATATAGAGTTATCAAGCTGTACATTCTTTTTGAACAAGTAGCAGATACAAGGAGCATTTTCCTCACAAAGTATGTACTGAAAATATTGTATAGAATCATGCCTTAGGCAATAATTTCCTGCATCTTTGAAGCATTATTAATATTGATGTTATTATTATTATTATTATTATTATTGTGGGATGGTTTCAAACTGTAGGAAAACAAAAGACGCTTTCGTTTCTTCATTTTTATTATGATTTCGGTTTCGTTTATGCACTACTGCATTAGAGGTGCCCTGTGGGGCCAAAAAATGACTGAAAGCGTGTATTTTAACCAGACGATTAATCGCTCCAGTATCGTTCCAGCTCTACCCGAATGCCAAAACTAATTTGATCTAGAGACCGGACGTTTATTTGCACATTTCCCCAATAAAGGACCATATATTGTTACACTTCTTCCCATCCTTTTTCAATTTGCTTTGACCCCCAGTCCCACATCAGGGTATCCCCATTTGTTGTTTTATAGATGGGATCAGCTTAATGTCAGGAACATCAAATAGATAGTTCAGCCAACAAAATGAAAAATAGCTGTTAATTTACTCACCCTCAGGCTAGCCAATATGGAGAATCCATCAAAAATTAAATGTTTGCCATCATTTTGTTCAAATACTGTATGAATGGAAGATATTTGGAAGAATGTCAGTATCCAAACAGATCTCATCACCCATTTACTCCTATAGTGGTTATTTTTTTCAACTATGGCAGTAAATGTCTGGTGAGGTCAGTTTGGATACTGGAACAATCTAAGAATGAGTAAATGATGGCTGAATATTTTTGGGGGGGTTAACTATCCCTTTAAAGAAGATTTTAGACTTAAAATATGGCCTTGGTGATTCATAAAACATCAAATCTTTTGAAAAAATCAGTCCTCTTATCTAAAGCACAAGAAACTGCTCATTATTTACTTCATTATTACCTTAAATCTACACCTTCTGCAAATGGTCTCTTCACAAATTGTAAAATTGCTGTAAATAATGTTCAGTTTCTTGTATAGATTGTTCATTTTTCTTTTATGGCTACACAGTGTCTTCAAGAAAAACGTATTAATTTAGTTTTGTCTGATTGACTCTCAAAAAGCCAGTAGCCAATGACTTGTATTTTATGAATCACAAAGGATCCCAATGTCAACTAAACATCATCTACTAAAGAGAAAAGGTCACCCTGAGGGCGAGTAAATTAGCAGCGAATGAACTGTCTCTTTAAGAACAAGCTGAGATGTTTTCCTTTGTGCTCCATTGAAGTATTTAGTTTATATCCTTGAAAAGTGTTTTTTTTAAGCTTCTGAGATGACGAAATGCTCTTGAAATGTCTGTGCTTTGGCTCCGGCCCTCAGGGCGCACCATACAGTCGCACATGCTGAGTCATTCTGGGACACACAGTTCACTTCAGAACTTCAACTCGCCATTTCTGGCCTTCAGTATTCACTCCCATCCCAAAACCTTCAGCACTGTTGTTATTATTATAATTTTGATTTAATGTTTCTGTTTGCTTTTTTTTTTTTTTGGAATGTAAATAATGTACCTTAGTTTTGCAGCAATGACATTGATATATGTTTTTTTTTCTAAGTCTGGCTGAGAGTCGGAACCTATGGAAATTAATGTAACTCATCACAGAATAAGGTTAATCAGTGTCTCCATTAAAACAACTGAAAATCAGTGCTTTGCAGAGTGGCTTTTGTCTGTCTGGTTTCACATGGCTCAGTTCATATTTCTTAGATGAGATTGCAGGTTTAGTATTTCATTTCTGGACAACCTGCAAAAATGTGAAATGTTTTCTGTTTTCATACTATCACATCTTTAGTATGATGTATAATAATGCTGTCAAATGATTAATCACATTCAAGATAAAAGTTTGTATTTACATAGTACACAAACGCACACACACACACACATTTATAAAACAGTTCTGTCTGGTTCTTAAATCTGATTGGCTGATAGCCGTGTGATATTCTGTAATATCAGAACTCGGACAGCCTCTTCACCCTTGTGTATTATTCCGCTCACATAGAGTGACCGCAGATCAATAAACTCACTACATTTTGACAAATATTGCAGCTGTGGGACAACATAATGTACTTTTGAGGCTTTTAAAGTGAGAATGTAGTTGTTTAGATCGCATCTATGCAGTTTATTTATAAGGGCAGTGCCTGTTTTAAATATTTATAATTTATGAGAGACAGCGCTTCGGCAGTCATCAGCTTGTCTTACTGAGCAGAGCAAAGATGGTTGATGTTCCGCCACAAGAAGGTGACAGAGATAGCGTAATAAGGCCTTAGAGGAAAAAAACTCAAACTACAGCTGATCAAATCATTATAAAACAGGTAAGTGTCTTTCTAAGTCGATCTCTCTTTTTTGTATGCTGTGCTGTATTTATTTCTTAGTCTGGTAGTGTTTGCTTTGGCGTTTTCAGTGTTAATTATTGTGATATCCCGATTGCAACAGAGAAATACTGGGAAATCTCTGTAGACTGATGGCATTTCATGCCGTTCAGCCTTTCAATCTTAAAATGTGAGCAAAATCACCTGTTTTGACATCACTTTAGACATTACGCTAGAGAATCCTTCAGATACTAGCTCTAAAGTGACGTTTGTGACTTAGCAATGGTTTCTGCTATTCTGATGTCAGCTGCAGCTGTGAATGAATGGCGGAATAAAGTAGTTCCTCTAACAAAAGGATTTGTAGATTCTCCGTGTTGGATTTTCTTTTTTTATACACATGATTATGTGGTCGAACTGTTGTAGTAACGCAATATACGCATTATATCACTGTATAACAGCGCTGGTTGGACACTAACGACAACGCACGCCTCCCACCAGTGTCGATATACAGCCATATAGCACTGCTACAAGTGTGATATTGCTCATATAACAAATATTGGTATATTCATGCATATATTTATATACACAGTACGCACAAATATATTTTTATTATATTATAAAAATGAACTTTTACTTTGGATGTGATTAATCGTTTGACAACACTAATATATAACCAGTTTCCTTTACGTTGAACCCTTTGTCTTGTAATGCCTTCTGCATTCAGACCTTTAGATTTAGAACTTTATTGCCATTGTAGTATCGTACAACGAAATTTGTTTGGTAGCTCTTAGACGCCAGCAACAATAAGAGACTGAAAAAATAAAATATATTGTTTTCAAAGGGGAAAAAGTTTTTGTTTTTAACCCAGACATTTAAAAAGGATATATTTTAGAGCAGTAATCACAATACCGTGAAACCGTGATATTTTTATCCAAGGTTATCATACCGTCGGAATTTTATACCGGCCCATATAGTGCAGTCAAGTGCATTAGCAGTCGTATGGGGAAAGGGGGGATATGTATGTGAGTGTGTGTCTGTGTGTATTAGGGGGAAAATAAAGGCGGCTACTCTTGGAAAGAAGTGATACCTAAGTTTGTTAGTTCATGACATAATTGTCCTGTATCTTTTGCCTGGTGAAAGGGGCACAAACAGTCTGTATCCTTTATTAAAATAAAGGACAAATAAAAAAAAACTTGTAAAATAAAGGATTTTATTATCAATTTAATTATGATAAAGGATTTTTATTATCAAAAAAATAATTCAGTCGGACGGAGTTTGTCATGATGTTGTGATTTTAATTGAGATATTACTTTCGGTTTGCAATTGCAAGAATATTATGTCTATTCCTAGTCTATTAGTCTGTCTGTTTAAACAAAGGTCAGTGTATGGTTTCTTCACTATTTCAGAGAATGAGAAGACAAACAATCCAATCTGAATGATTATTTGGCTACTATAAAAATGAGCCCTGACATTTAAATGAATGCTGTCATGTATTTAAATAGATTTTATTCAAATTGATAGCTACAGAGATGGATATTTAGGGGTCTACATCTTGGAAGGTCTAGTATTTATCAGGTTGGTAATCACTATTTTATAATAATCCATATAGATCTAAAGCAGGGGTCACCAACCTTTTTGAAACTGAGAGCTACTTCTCGGGTACCGATTAATGTGAAGGGCTACCAGTTTGATACACACATCTCAAATAACTCAATGTACTTTTAATTATATGTTATTGGTAATAATTAATGATATTCATCTATGTGAAGACACTGATCATGTTAATGTCTTCTCACAATAGTTGTCAACAATGATTTAACAAGGTAGGAAACAGATAAATATCGATATGCAACACTTCATCTGTCTGAAATAGTTTTTAAAGTTTTTATTATTATGTACAGTATAACTTAATATCATTTTGCAAGAGTGATAAAAAGGATGGCTACAAAAATTAGATGGTGCTATGGTGAGCTATTTTTAGATGTTGGTGACCCCTGATCTAAAGTGTTATCATATTTTTAGTTGTTTGTCAGATGGCTAAATCTAGTGGCTTAAAGGAATGTGGCAAAGTATAACTATTTTAACTGAAAATAATAGTATTTTGGGGCTGCACTGTGAAGTCATCTATAATCTATTATTACATAGACTATTGATACGGTGAGTGTCATTAACTTGTTTTCTGTAAACCATGTAAAAGGTATGATAGTCATTATTGTTTCATTATTTATTTATTGGCTCAGAAAACAATTATGCAGGACACAATTTAATATAGATCAATAAAAATCTAAAGCGTATTGTTTTGGCGTTTGAAACCCCCCTTTTGTGTTAAATTATTGGTATTATTTATTCATAGTACCAGTCGCACGTAGCCTCTTTATATTCGTAATCCGCCACTGTCTGTTTCCTGATCAGCTGAATGCTTATGTAATTTACAGCATCTCATCTATTATATAAGAGCTTTTCAAACTCACAAAGGCTTTTCCCAGAAATGCATCGAGCACTGAACCTGCAAGCATCTGTCTGCATCTGGAGAAGCTCGTGCACATCATCATCATCTTCCCTGCACGAGCTTTGCTTAAATACACACCAATGCAACATCAATTATAAGCGCAGTCATGCGTTACATATTTCCATGCATGATCCGACTAGCCACGCCCCTATTAATCCCAAAAGATTCAGAACCGATGAATGATTCCTTTTTCTGCGAATCGGTTCTAAAATCAAAGAATCATTTGGTCGTATTGCGTCATTAACTTGTCTATATGTAATTTTTGATAACTCTATATTGTACTGTTTTGATGGGTAAAGTGTCCATTTACATTTAATAATTCACTTATACTGCACTTGTTTGATGTAAAATACAACATTGTTACTTTGCTTATCGTTTAAATATTATACTTTAAAACTTATGGTTTAAATAATATATTTCTATATAATTACCTTTTTTACAATTTATAGCTGTGTGTTTGAGCAAAATGTAATCTTTGTTTTGTTCTGAAAACTATTGATGACATTTCTTGTTAATTTAAAATAAAATATACTACTTTAGAGCATAAACAGTTGGTCAAAATAACAAAAAAGATGACACTTTTTCAGATTGTCGGTTCAATGAGTCACTGCGTTGTTGGCTCGAACCACTGGGTTCATTCCGTTCAGTTCAAGTTATGAAAGAGTCGTACAGTTTGATTCATACCACTTCAAACATGTTGGGCGAACCGGTTCAAGTTCGACTGATATATGCATAGGATGTCAAAGATCCGATTCTCTGACGACTCGGGCATCGTTTTGCTAGCTGTAACCACGCCCCCGCCGTTTGTCGCCCGTCAGGGGGAGTTTTTCCAGAAGGACCGAACTGAACGCTGCTGTTTTGATAGAAGAGCTTCGTCTCGTGTCTTTTTCTCGATGTTTCTTCAAAGCACCGAGAACGACATGCGTTTTAAACCGTCTCGAGACCGACTATACAGCGCGCGCTGCTGCGGCTGCTGTCATGTGCGGACTGGAACCATCATTTTGGGTACCTGGTACATGGTACGAAGCTTCAAATATTAATCAAATACCGTCTTGTAGTGTCTAACAGCTGAAATGTGTCAATATCGTTTCCCTCACCTTCTAGGGGTGTGTCTGTGAATGAATGTCCGTCTGTGTGGATGTGTTTAGCTGGCTGAGCCGTGTTAGCTCGATGCTAACGACCGCTAGCATAACTCAATGTTTTGAAAGGAAACCGTCAACAAAACAGATAAATGAACGTGAATAGATGTATTATATTAGTAGTAAGCATGTTATAAGAGCATTATCTGTTCATTTAAGTCGATTAATGTGACACGAATAGTATATTTAAGGATTGATTTACAATTTATTCGTTGGCAGCTAACTGCTAGCTGGGGCCTGAGGTTGAATTTACTAACTTAAACTGTTATGGGGTTGAACTGTCATGGGGGGCGAATTTGAAGTAAGTTAATTTAAGATTAAGTCAGTTATGTCGAATTATAACGTTATAGCTATTGTATATAATAAATATTAAAAAACTGTTATATATTTTAATACGTTGGGTGTCACTAGATAACTAGACCGTAAACTAACAAACCTCAACTGATATAATTGATTAATAGTGTTATAAAAAATAAAGTTTATGAATACATTTAGATCAAAGGGCACTGTAACTAATAAATTGATTGTCATCAGTAAAAGTCATTGTAAATCATTATATATGGAAGTTTGAGTATTTTCAAATGAGATCTATCTATCTATCTATCTATCTATCTATCTATCTATCTATCTATCTATCTATCTATCTATCTATCTATTTATCTATAATTATATATGTATCTATGGATGTAAACAAAACCAATGGTCCCAACGTATTTTCTGTTTTACATAATTTCTATTGCTTCCGAAGATCAAGAAAGAGCCACATTGATAAATAATGTTATGATAACTGTTTTAGCATTAAGTTATGATTGAATTGCCTATTAAAACAGTTATGAAATATTTTGGTAAGTAGGAAATGTTTATGGGCCAATGACAAGACCACATTGAAATGATCTATATTAGGGCTGCGCAATATATAATTTCAGCATCAATATTGCAGTGTGCTCATTCACAATAGTCACATCACAAGATAGGCAATGTTGAGTCTGAATTATAGTTGACCATGAGCTACAGAAATGTGTTTAATAACTGGATCTATAATAAATTTATATGATTTATGCCAAAAATTCATAGAATTTTTGTCTTATTTCTAGTCCAAACATCTACATTTCTAAGCAAAAACAAGATCATTTTACTTACCTCTTTGGCATATAATTTTACTTGGAAAAACTCTTAATTTTGGCTTATTTCTTTTGAAGTTATAAACAAAACAATATTTTTTCTAAGAATTTTTATATATTTGGACTAGAAACAAGACAAAGTAAGAACATTGTGTTGATTATTTAATTTCTGTACCAGAATACTCCACAGAAAACGTCAAATACAGGCATTCCAACCATCTTTTGAAAATCTATTCATATCGCAATATTTATCACTGAAAAATAAAATATCGCAATATCGTTTTTTTTTCCAGTATCATACAGCCCTAATATATATCTTGACCTTGGCCTCCTTTTTCTGTAGTATTGCAATAACAAAAATACCAGGAAGTCAAATGACGCCGTGGTTAATCAGACTTCATCATCTCTGATTTCAACAGTATGTCTCATGATCTGGGCTTTTTACACTAATATAATTATATTTCTGTTCAAAGGTGGTGAACCTGTTGATGGGCATTCTGTTGACTGTGGCAGTAACTCACCCTGAGAACGTCCCTACTGTTGACTTGCAGTATGAGGTTATTGAGCATTACTTTGCCTCAGACAGGATGTCAGGTACATTCATGAGTTTTTGCTGTTGTAGTTCTGTGTTTAAACACACAATTCTATAATTGTACATTAAATACTTTATTTATTATATATTTTATTGTCATTTGTTTATATTTATTCAATATATATTTTGTTTTTGTTTAGATTTTGCCTTTTTCTTATTTATTTTAAAGGAATAGTTCACCCAGAAACTAAACTGTACTTGCTATTTACTCTTTCTCAAGTGGTTTCAAAACCTCTATGAGTTTTATTTATCTGTTGAAACTAAAATACTTTGAAGAAAGATAGAAATTGGTAACCATTGACATCCACAGTAGGAAAAACAAATACTATGGGAGACAATGGTCTCCAGTTTCCAGCTTTCTTCAAATTGTGTTCAACAGATGAAAGAAACTTAAGCAGGTTTGTGGTTTTGGTGAACCATCCCTTTAACTTTTATATCCTTTTAAATGACACAAGTTTTCTTTTACCCCTGTAGAGAATGCTTGTGTGGGCTTTGCCATCTCTCTCCTGATGCTTACCATTAGTGCTATGATGGTGTATGGAGCTATTACTGTAAGTTTATGGTATTTGTTCAATATTTGATGTAGAGCATTATGTATTCATTCCATTGCATTTGTGGGTTTTTAAAATTCTTTATTTGTCTTTCCATAATTAACAAAAATAACAGAACCATTTCTGCATCATAAAGTTATTCCAAAACTGTATTTCTTGCTTTCTATTGTTTAGATTAAGGTAATTTAAACAGTCTGGTTACCAACTTTTGTACTTAGCAAAAGAAAAAGCTCATGTTGTTTTGAAGCAATTGAAATAAAAGTAAATAGTGACTTAATCAGCACATTTTGGCCGAAAATTGGTATTACATGGGTTGAATTCCATCTATTTTGCTTTCAGTGCGGAGTGTGTTTAATGGTCAGTGTATGCACTGTTCAACATTTCTACTTTTATTTTTTTTATTATTTTTTTCTTTTACAATATTTATATTTTTTTATTTAATTTTAGGTCCCATTCAGTTCCTGATCATTTGTAACAGATTTGATTTATATCAACATCGCCCTATACTCAAAACAATGCTTTTCACCACTGTGTTCATCTGTACTTCACAGTCTTGCTTGATGTCGTCTTTAAAAAGCAGGTTGGATCATTGAATATTGTTGTATAGTAGTTCCTGCTGTAAAATCATAAAGTGCAGTGTTCAGGGCTGTCACTGAACACTTGTTACCTTGAGTAAACCTTGAGCTTCACCTGTGTTTTAGACCCCATAGTGTCCTTCACCATGTGTTTTAGGCCCTCAAGGCAGTTAAAATGTTTTTCCAGTAAAGTCACGGCCTTGTCAGATCTGCTAATAGTTTCCTATCCATGTTAGGTGTTCTCTAAGCTTAGTTATTCAGCACAGCTGCTTATATTTGCTCAAAACGAGATGATTCATTACTCCTGGGAGTCTCACAGGTTTGCATCAGCATTAAAATGGTGAGAAACAGGCTGAAAATGAGAAAGAAAAAAAGCCCACCTCTTCACATGTGTTATTTTTTTCTCTCTCTCACACAGAATCGTGACGGCTGGCTCATCCCGTTCTTTTGCTACCAGCTGTTTGACTTTGCACTAAGCTGCCTGGTGGCCATCAGCTCCCTCACGTACCTGCCCAGAATCAAGGACTACCTGGACCAGCTGGTCAGTTTGCCCTTTACTGCCATTTATGATCCCGGAGTTTAATGCTTACATAAAAAAACAATCAAATCTGTCTCTTTTAGCCGGATTTCCCTTACAAGGACAACCTGCTCTCTCTGGACTCCAGCTGTCTCCTGCTATTTGTGCTCATCTTCTTTGCCATTCTTATCGTCCTCAAGGTAGATATAAATGCTATTTACCTGAGCTTTCTGTGTTCACACTTGGCAGTTTTGGTTTGATTAAAACTAGGGCTGCTTGATATTGAAAAAAACTGACATTGCAATGCACACACTCACCGGCCACTTTGTTAGGTACACCTGTCCAACTGCTCCACAACGCAAATCTCTAATCAGCCAATCACATGGCAGCAGCTTAATGGATTTAGGCATGTAGACATGGTCAAGATGATCTGCTGCAGTTCAAACCGAGCATCAGAATGGGGAAGAAAGGTGATTTAAGCAATTTTGATTGTGGCATGGTTGTTGGTGCCAGAGGGGCTGGATAGAGAAGCTGTCTGCTAAGAACAGGAAACTGAGGCTGCAATTCGCACAGGCTCATCAAAATTGGACAACAGAAGATTTTGCCTGGTCTGATGAGTCTCGATTTCTGCTGCGCCATTCTCTGATGGCTACTTCTATCAGGATAACATGCCATGTCATAAAGCATGAATCACCTCAGACTGGTTTCTTGAACATGACAATGAGTTCACTGTACTCAAATGGCCTCCACAGTCACCAGATCTCAATCCAAATAGAGCATCTTTGGGATGTATTGGAACGGGAGATTCGCATCATAGATGTGCAGCTGACAAATCTGCAGCAAATGCATGAAGCTATCATGTCAATATGGACCAAAATCTCTGAGGAATAATTCCAGTATATTGTTGAGTCTATGACATAGATTAAGGCAGCTCTGAAGGCAAAAGAGGGTTCAACCCAGTACTAGTAAGGTGTACCTAATAAAGTGACCGGTGAGTGTATATTGCGATGTAATTTCACAACTTAAGTAACTGTTTGGACAATAATTAATGGTTGGTGATTTTTACATTGAGGGTGATTTTGTAGGGGAGTGCATCTGCATAAAATGAAAATATAAATTAAACATGTTAAAGCACAAATGAAAACAACAGAACAAAGATGAAAAGCGCTGTATGGTTTTCAGTGGAATCTAACAATATTGAGGTACAGAAATTCAATTAACAATTAATCTTTGTCAAAGTGGCAAGCTATATAATTTCTTGTGCTCACATTTTGCTTTAAATTTTACAGTCACAGGCCTTAAAAACACATCCAAGTAAAAATCTTTTACACTTTTAGATTACGGTTAAATGTCAGAATGACTTTACAAATCATGTGTTCTGAACTGTGATTCCTGGTTAATTATAATCCCAACCTGATACCCAGATTGCATATCCTGTACTGTGACTATTGCAGATGTGCACTGCACGTTGTGACATCCATGCTGAAACGATGTATTGAGCAGACCTAATTAAAACAAACTGTTGGACCATTTTTGTTATTATAATTTAAATAAGTGTAAATGTTGCTATCTTGACCTTTGCGGAGAAAAGCAAGCAGACTCTGGTTCACTTTCAAGTGAACTCTGGTGCGGTTTGGCTCAAGTATAAATCAAGCACTTCTAAAACAGGATTGCATTTGGACAGAGATGCAAGCATAAAAAGGGCCAAATCTTGAAGCATGGCTGATTACAGTTCAGTACAGGCGTAAGAAATGCAGATTTTCAGTTGTGTGTGTGAGACAGGATTTCCTGTGTCTGTTTTGAGTTCTTTACACTTTAATCTCTTCACATGTTTTTAAGTGATAAAACATCACATGCATGTTGATAGAATGAGCATTTGTAGCCCAGCACACTTTATTGTTTTGCATGTTTGGTAACTTTTGGTCACAAAATAATGGACTTTTTCGTTTTGTATGCTTTGTTTAGGTTTTAGGTCTATTTTGTGTTCAGTACAAAAGAACCAAACTGTAATTGTAACCTACCTGAATCTGTATGTTTTCTTTATAAGATCCAAACTATTAGTGTGTTATTTCTTGCAGGCCTATTTGATCAACTGCGTGTGGAACTGCTATAAGTACATAAACAACAGGAACACTCCAGAGATTGCTGTCTACCCTGCTTTTGAGACTCCTCCTCAGGTATGTCCATCTCAATCGTCTGATCATGATGATACAGGATATTATAAGCTATATTCATTCTTCAAGGGCAAATTCACAACTCTGTATAAAAACTGTTCGTGATGTAGCATTTAGAAAAAAGCATTTACTGAAAATGATGAAATCAGACATTATTTACTTTAAAAAACAAGCTGATTACTGGTCACAGTATACAATTTATCACTATTATGAAGCAAAACACCTTTGCCTTCACCTTTGAAACATTTTTTTTTTCAAGCAATGTCACAAATCTGTTCTAAAGTCCACTTTTTATAATGCAGTTTTCTGCACAAATTACAGTCTAAATGTTTTGTTTTTGTCAGTTTTGCTCTTTCATTGACATCGTTTTGTTCGGGTCTATTATAATATTTTCTTTATTTTGATATTTAATATCAGTAGCAGTGTATAGTATTATTTAAACAAAACATTACAGTATAGTATTTATTTATATTTACAGTAAGTGTCAGTAATTTTGTCATTTCTTTATAAATGGTATTTATTTACTTCAGTTTTATTACTTCAGCTTAAAAATATTTTGGTATAGTGCAAGGGCAACATCTCTAATTTTCTTTTAACTCTCGTTTAATTTCTATTACCAATAAAAGAAATCATTATTCAATAAAACATAAAAATAAATACAATAATGTCAACACTGGTGTGGATGACAGGAACAGGTGATATTCATTTTTGGTCATCTATAATTCTCAGTAGGAGCATATGGAGGACAAAACCTGCAAAACAATAAATAAATAAGTAAATAAATCCACAAATTTCTGCATAAATAAAACAATAAATAAATAAATGTGTATATATACATATGTATAAATCCACAAATTCCTGCATAAATAAATAATCAATAGTGCACGCAGATAAGTAATGAAATAAATTTCACGAATGTTGGAGTAAGAAAATGTTAAAGTGAAAGTAGACCCCCCCCCCCCATGACAATGAGAGAGTGTCATCAACCAATGATGGCATATAGACCGCCTTCTGATGATTGATAGAGACCTTTTCATTAGCATATTGATCTAAGGAAAAGTAAATACAGAACTATGTTCAAGAATGAATAAACGTTTGAAAAAGGGAGGGGGGGTTTAGCATTTTCTTATTCCCTTAACATGAGTGTAATTAATTTTTTTTATTATTTATCTGCCCGCACCATTATTTGTTTTTTATGCAGGAATTTATGTATTTTTATATACCGTTATTTATTTATTTATTTGCATAATTATTGATTTATTGTTTTATTTATGCAGGAACTTATTGATTTATTTACTCATTAAATTATTTGCACAATTATTTATTGTTTTTGCAGGTTTCGTCCTCTATAGAAGTGCACATTATTACAATTAACACAATGCTACAGTAGATGGCGCTGTTTACCAGGTTTTAAAAAGGTTTTCTTTTTCTACCGCCCCAAAAACCCAGCCAGTTGAGACAGCCAGTTTTTACATTTAACCAAAAGAAAAGTGTGCTCTGTGGTTGTTAGTTACAGAGTTCCCACGCTTCTTGAAAGTACTTAAAAGTACTCGAATTTCAGACATATAGATTCAAGGTAGGGCTGCACAATATATTGTTTCAGCATTGATATGGCCATGTGCACATCCGCAAAAGTCACATCGCAAAGATATGCATTGTTCAGTCTGAATTATAGTTGAGCAGGAACTTCAGAATTGTATTTAATCATTGTATTTGTGGAATTTATATGATTTATGCAAAAAAAAAAACATTTCTTGCTTAGAATTTTTGTCTTGTTTCTAGTAGTGTGCTTTCACACTCGTTATGTTACGAAACAGGGATTAAAATTGTTACAGTGTTGCACTTTGTACATGGTGCAGTTCACCTTGAGAGGGGTGTGGAGGCAGACCATTTTTTGCACTGTGATTATTACATTTCTGTACCTGAATACTGTTAGACTCCCCAGAAAACTGTCAAACAGGGCTATTCAAACCATCTTCTGAAACTGTTCTTATCGCAATATTTATCACAGAAAAATAAAACATCTTAATATCAGATTTTTCCAATATTGTGCAGCCCTAATTCAAGGCCTGGAAAGTACTTGAAAACAAACATAAGTCCTTGAAAGTGCTTTAATTAAATTTGAAATCAAATTTGTTCTTAAATAAAAAGTCTCAAATTTAAGTCTTGTACAATAACACTGATAAATAATGCACATTTTATCAATATTTCAGAAACTGCACATGAATGTCACCAGTTTTGAGTTCAACAAATTTTATTAAAGTTCTTTGAACAAGACTTTTTAAAACAGGCAAACTTTTTGTAAAGGACATATTTAACGTAAATATGAAGTGTAAGTGAATGAAGTACTTTCATAGTGGTACATATGCTAGGGTATGATTTACAAAGGTGCTGATTTTAAATGAATGGTGTTTTATAAAGTCCTCAAATCTGCTGTTCATGAAAGCGTGGGAACCCTGTAGTTAAATAACGTCTTACTGTTCATTTTAATGGTGTCTTTTCTCTATCATAGTATATCCTTCCCACCTATGAAATGGCCATGACAATGCCAGCGAAGGAGCCTCCTCCTCCTTACATGCCAGCTTGAATCCCCCTCACTGGTCTCATCAGTAAAAGCCAGTGCAGACACCCATCTTTGCCTTTCGATCCTGCCTTCCATTCCAACACATGGAGGGCGTTTAGACTCCCAGCGTCCACTCGTCACATCAGCAGCTTACATATTCGCATAGACTTAACCATGACTATTTCTTTCGCATGACTCTCGTAACAGCTCATCACTGCAGATCTATTTTTGTAAAACTATAGGGATACTGTTGAAGAAGCACGGTGTTGGGGAAGAGATGGATTGTGGCAGGATTTCTTTTAACTGTTTAGTGTTGTATCTGAGATATGAAATGCCGTTCTCTTTTTGTGGGCATCATGACTCGGGCTCTGCAATAAATTGTGCTTACGACAGAATTATATAGTTGATTCATAGTCGATCACTAATGAAATGATTCTGAGATGGGGCAGGCGATCTGCCGTTTGACATTTTTACCAATGAAAGCTTTCACTTTATCTGCCACCTTGAGATCTTTATTTTTCCATGCTTTTCAATGCTGTGTGTGTGGTTTTTTTCTCCTGATGTCTTAGTAGAGGAAATATTGTGAAAATCAACATTGCCCTACAACTTGACAGGGCACTTGCATTTAGAATCACCTTGGCTAATAAATCTGTTTTTGCTAGATTAAAGACCTGTTTAGACAATCCTGCGTGACGGTTAAAACAGTATATTTATTTCCATTGTGTACTTTCTTAGTGGACGTAAGACTTTCATCCTTTAAAAAGTGAAAGAGCTCAAAGCACTTTTTATCTTCTTTAAATAGTGTGTTTTTTCCCATCCATTGAACCATTGTGCACCATCATGTTAGCCATCATCATGGTGATCTATTGTCATGGTACATTCTGGGTAATACTGGTTAACACACAAGAGGAAACTTTCCTCATGAACGACAATGATATAGAGTTAAAAAAAAAAAAAAGGAAATGCTAGTGCTGTAAAAAAATCAATGGATGCATGTTTTTTTTTTTTTTTTTTTTTTTTTTTGGTTTGTTTCTTTTCTTGTACATGT
This sequence comes from Danio aesculapii, assembly GCF_903798145.1. Classification (NCBI taxonomy): domain Eukaryota; kingdom Metazoa; phylum Chordata; class Actinopteri; order Cypriniformes; family Danionidae; genus Danio; species Danio aesculapii. Next base: position 44,473,395 of record NC_079454.1, on the reverse strand, counting down.
TCTGTAATCTTATTACTTCAATAAACATTTAAAACATTGTATCTGCCATCAGGCTTTTTTTTTCAACCATCAATGACTTTTAAGTGTCTTTATAGCTTATATTTGTATTTCTAATATATCCGATACTTTATATATTATATCCTTTGTAATCCCTATTGTCTGATGTTATAATTTGTGTAATAGATTCCTGGTAATTTGAGGTGGGACTTCCCTTGCTATATTTGCATTGGTCATAAATGTGACACGTTCTTTCTCAACCCTTTAAATGTGCAGCCTAGGATGCTGTCAGAACAAACTGGTGTCAGTTAGACGAGAGGAACGGACACAAGCCTGAAGCAGACTTGAGAAGAACAGGGAGACAATGAAGTCCTTCATTGGGAGTTTGGTTTATTGCCTCTCTATTCTGCTGCTGGATCTCTGCGAATCCTACGACCTTAATAATCCATCCTACATTTCAGCCCAAAGTTACGCTCAGAGAAGAAACAACGCACTTCCACACCGGACACTGAACCCAGCGGGTAAGTGTTTTGAGTTTGCGATGTTAGTTATAACTAATGTGGATTTAGTTATTGTGTATTATTTGTATTTCAATGATTCCGTTTTATTTAGAACTGCGACTATGTTTTCCTTATTTTCCGTGATGCACTACAATTAAAAACTACAAATATTTGTTGACTATGCATGATATATAATTAAGAATAGCATGGAATAGCATTTCTAGAAAATGCACAATGTTATAAATATGTCTGGTGCATTTACAGTAAGATATTTGAAATAAAATACATCCACATTCAACCATTCAATGGATAATTCCACCAAAAATAACTTATTTGCTCTTCATTTGCTCAAATTGGCTTACCTTCATCTTGTGGAACAAATAGATCTCTTGATGAATGTCTCACTGTACATTTGTCCAAACCAAAGTCAGTTGGGGTCTTGTGTAACTCAGACTCCGGTGTTCCTCAAAGATTCTTGTGTTCTGCAGAGGAAAGAAGGTTTGCAATAAAATTACAATGAGTACATGATGACTGAATATTTATTTTTGTCTGAAGTGTCCTTTTAAGTGCATGAATGCTACAGCATTTATGTGATACGAGTGGCATGTATTTTAAAACAACAAAGAACTAGGGCATGTATTGCAAACAATGCCAGTTGTATTTGTTTGACTGATTTTCCTTTAACTTCAACCTTCTTATGGTCCGTAGTATACAGAAGTAAATACTGGTTAGATGGACCTGATAACCCTCACAAACAGAAGAGGAGGATTTTGCCCAGTCTTATCCCCGTAGCTTATCCAGCACCCACAGCTCCTTCTCAACTCAAACTTCATGCCTGGCTCAAAGACATACCCACTGCAAAAATGTATAATGTGAATAAAGACCAATCACCACATGTGGCAAGCAAACACCTGAAAGGTGAATGGGCCCCGATAATTTGCAGAAAAGTTCATGATTCAGATCAAATAGTTATAGTTACAGGAGAATCAGGGGAAAGTAAAGATGTGTCAAATCTTCCTCAACGACCATATACAAGTCCAGAAAAATCTGTGGTTTTAATGGAGGAAGCAACAAATAGCCAAGCAATCTTTCCAACAGATGCTTCTGAATTAGGTATTTCCTCAACCTTAACCCTGGCACAATCTTTAAATGTCTCTCTGCCTCAGAAATTCATGACTCAGTCTATGTCAACATTGGATCAGGAATCAAATTTGCAAGAGACCTCATCCCAATCCCTTCCAATCACCACCGTGACATCAGAGACATTTCCTCAGAGTACTTTCTCTGAATCATTGTTGGCATCAACCCTTATGTCAGAAACATACTCCCAAGGCACTTTATCTCAATCTTTGCCAAAATTTGCCTCTACTCGAGAGACATTTCTTCAAAAAATCCAACCTCAATTTGTGTTAAAACCCACATTTAAACTAGAGGCATTTGCTGAAAGTACCTTCCCTGAATCCTTGTCAACATCTACACTGACACCTGAGACCCATTCCCAAAGCACTCCACCCCAGTCAGTGCCAACATCCACTCATGTATCAGGGACTTATTCCCCAAAAATCTCATCTCTTTCCCTGTCAACATCAACATTAACACCAGAGACGCATGGCCTAAGTGATTCACCAAAGCCCATGCCAATGTCCAGATCAGGTACATATTCCAGAAAGACCTCAACCCAATCTCTGTCAACATCCACATTAAAACCAGAGACAAATTGGCAAATGGCACCAGAGCCTGTGCCATTGTCCACTCATAAATCAGAGCCCAATTCCAGAAAGATCCCATCCCAATCCATGTCAACATCCAGTCTGACAGAAGAGGCAAATCTTCAGACTGCCCCACCACAGTTCCCATCAATGTCTACTGTGCCACAAGAATCATTTCAAGAGGCACCAGGCAGGATTAATATCCACAACAGCATAGATACCACAGGGTGGACAGGTATTATTTCATAAATATTCCTTTGCTTGGTTTAACCCTCCATGTGTTCATGCTGGGGTATTCAGTCTTGCTCCTGGAGGCACAATGAAAGACAGATAAGATGTTAAACTGAGGTCCTGACTCTCTGTGGTCTTTAAAAATCTCATGGCACTTCTCGTAAAGAGTAGAGGTTTAACCCCGGTGTCCTGGCCAAATTCCCAAACTTGGCCCTACACATCATGACCTCCTAATCATCCCCATCCTTCGAATTGGCTTGATCACTGTCCCTCCACTCCCCATATAGCTGGTGTGTGGTGAGCGCACTGGCACCGTTGTCCTGTGGCTGCCGTCGCATCATCCAAATCAATGCTGCACACTGGTGGCAGTGTGGAGAGACTGCCCTCAGGATTGTGAAGCGCTTTGAGTGTATGGCCATACACAATAAACAGGCTTTATAAGTACACATTGCATTACATTACATTGCTCAGTAAACCTGCCCCAACAGACAAGTTTTTAGTAATTTAGAGGACCAACTAGTGACTAACTAGTTCAGCTCTGTTTAACCCAGATTGGTGCTAAATACAGTGATACTGCAGGAGCAAGAATGAACACCCTTCATGTAACAGTAGGGATCTTAAAGTTCCTTCGCTTGAAAGGTGGATAAAGCAAAATGGCATTAAGGGACCAATTATTTGGTCCTTATTTCAGTAGGGAACCTTACAGCTTAGAGATTCAAGAAGCATTCTAGTATTCAGATTAGGATTATATTAGGAAACTTCTCATTTATAACCAACTGACTAATCTAATCTGATCTATTTGATTGCATGCTAAATGTTTGCTTTACTCACATGTACCATTCCATCCTGCCAAAGTTTTACAGCAGTGGCCAAAATTGATATTCGATGAAGAAATAACATTTGCTTTTACACAAATTTACACAACCCTGCAAATGAGATTACAATAATATAGGGAATATGTGGTGTTTGAATAAGGTGCAAAGATTTCACTTTTGGTCACAACTGTATTGTCAACTCTAAACCAGTTAATCTTTCTAAATGGTTAATCAGCTAATAGCAGGATCTTCATTTTATAATTTTGACACTGAGTATTGAAAAATTCTGCTTGATCTCTGCTCAACTCTCAGCTACAGATTCACAGTGTAGGAGCCGTCCTCTGGACCTGGTCTTCATCATTGACAGCTCACGCAGTGTGCGCCCAGGTGAGTTTGAGAAGGTCAAGATCTTCCTGGCTGACATGGTGGACACTCTTGATGTCGGTCCCGATGCCACACGAGTCGCAGTGGTGAACTACGCCAGCACGGTCAAGATTGAGTTCCTGCTGAAAAGCCATCTTACGAAAGACACTATAAAGCAAGCAATCACCCGCATCGAACCCTTGGCTGCAGGAACCATGACTGGTATGGCTATCAAGAAAGCCATGGATGAAGCATTCACTGAAAAGTCAGGAGCCCGGCCCAAATCGAAAAACATCTCAAAGGTCGCCATCATTGTTACTGATGGGCGTCCTCAGGACCAAGTCGAGGAGGTGTCTGCTGCAGCACGGGCTTCAGGGATTGAGATTTACGCAGTCGGAGTGGACAGAGCTGACATGCGGTCACTGAAGCTTATGGCCAGCAATCCACTTGAGGACCATGTGTTCTACGTCGAGACCTATGGAGTCATTGAGAAGCTCACATCGAAGTTCCGGGAGACATTGTGCGGTAGGGTTAAAGCAAAAAAGGAGAGATGGGGGTCTTTGTCTTTCCCTTTTATAGGATATATTTCAACCCTTGAGAGTGGGTGGTGATTCATCCTCTGGGAAATGAGTGGGTCAGGATTACACATTTAAAAACTTAGACCATAAAGTGATTAATTTGGACTTGTAGTTTCAAGGTTTTGATCTTGTTTTCCATCAATTTGAATCATCAGATTGCAACACATTCTAAAGGAAATATTTCTTCAGCATGTGAGTGCTCATAAACAAAACCCACCAATCATTCAAAGACGCCTTTTTCTACCATAGCCTTTTTTGAATGCTAATATATGTGCTTTGCATCCTTTAAGTAAGGTCTTTGAATGAAATTCTCTCAGTAATTAATATTGTCATTGTCTTTTCCAGTTGTTGTAAGACTAGTGTACTTCAAGTATGTTGTTCATTGAAAACCTTAGATAATTGAGAGCTTTGAATATCTGACTGTTTGTGGATTATTAAAATTGTTTGTCTTTTTCAGGACAAGATTCGAACTTTTGGACGCTATAATTGCTCATTCAAGTGCTACACTAGAGAAGTGCTTGCTAGTTGCGCTTTCAGAGTATATTATTTGCTTAGTCACCGTAACATTGATATAAATGCTAACTGCTATGCAAACTAAGGGCACAGTTTTGCTAAATAATTTTATCACATAAGAGCCACTAAAAGTTCCAAAATGAAGTCCCACTGTGTCTTTAAACGGGTTATTAGGGACACCGGTGGTCATTAAGTGAACTGCACCCAATAAATTAGTTTCGCACTTGTACACGCGTAACGTACAAGAGGCTAAACGTGATTCAAGGTCCCATGCATAACCCTATAAAGTTCTTTTTCATTCTTGATCATTTTTATCAAGTGGTTTCGGTATAGATCTTCGTTTGCCTCTCTCGTTATTTACCTCCTGGATGCATGAATCATATAGAAGCACTATTGCGTATCACTAAAGGCCCTGGTATACTTCAAACAAAACAGAAGATCGAACTGAAATGACTTTTTTTTAATAACAAAATCGATCCAAAATTACATTCGTTTTGATTTTGTTTCGGCACTCCAAAGCAAACCTTTAGGTGGAGTTTCATTTTGGGTCCTAGACACCTTTGCTAGCATTGGTTCATAGTGATTATAAAGTGGGCGTGTTCTGGAACTCTACCTTCTTTGACGTGCAATTGATTTGTATCTCAATATCTTAAAGGTTAGTCAGAAACAACATCCAAAGTAATAACACCAAGTTAGCAACAAAAATACAGGGTGGGCCATTTATATGGATACACCTTAATAAAATGGGAATGGTTGGTGATATTAACGTCCTGTTTGTGGCACATTAGTATATGTGAGGGGGCTTGTAAATATGAAAGAATAAAGTTACGTTAAAACCAAGCACTCCATTGTTTTTTCCTGGGAAATTCCCAATAAGTTTATTAAGGTGTGTCCATCTAAATGGCCCACCCTGTACAATGAAGAGTCAATCAGCAGAGATGGTACAGATGTATCCACACCTGTACGATTGCTTGTAGAGAGATTTTAAAGATACAAAGGGGTTCACATATGCTTATTGTTCAGTGTGCACCATGTCGTTGTGTTTAGGGGGTACACATGAGCAGTGTGACACATTTGCCACTCTGCATGTTCGAAAATTATACCGTCAGCCTTTTTGAACTTCTTTTTTCCAACAAACGAAGATCAAAAAACGGCTTTAAAGTATACAGGGGCCTACGATCTGTCATTTTGGCAGATTAGCTTTTAGCACTAAAATTTTCTACAAAACTTACAGATGTTTTTATAGCACAATGAATATGTTAAAGGATCAAGAGAAATTTGATTAGTTCATGACCCACTTAAGCATTCAGTTTATATGTCATAGAAGAGATTAGAGCCCTATAAATGACCTGTTTTGCATATTGCCATTTTGTTGTACCTAAAATAAAAGCTCCATCACTCGATTCGAGTAATGGCCTCATCACATCAGTCAAGTAATGAAAGCTTGTTCCAGGTATGGACGCCTGTGCCATGGGTCATGACTGTGAGCACATTTGTGTCAGCAGTGGCTCCTCCTATTACTGCCAGTGCCGGAAGGGCTATATTTTGAACGAAGACCAGAAAACATGTGCCCTAAAACGTAAGAGCCAGCAGATAACGCTAACTGCTTTACTTTAGATTCTGAAGACATACTTAGTACAAATATTCTCTAACAGAGACTAATTTAAGCTAATAACAATGCATGCTTACATTGCAACAATACTTGCTGCTAATCTGTTTAGCTAGCAATTACTTTCCAGCTTTTCACGCGAGTTTCTCAGTATGACTTCATGTCATACTGTGATTTATTAATATATCTGTGTGTGCTAAATTACTGGATTTCACGAAGATGTGAACTCTGTTTTATATCAAAATGAGCTGCCTTGCTGTTTAATTTTAATCACCACACAAACATAAACGTAATTAGTTTACAAAGCCGCAATAATGTTCTTTTCAGGAAACATACTGGAGATTTAACACACAGGAGTCTGCTGTTAGCATTTTACTAATCTAACAATGCACAAATGTGTTAAAATCATCTAATTTTATGTTTCCTGTATTGAATAGGCTGCTGCCTAAAATATCTGTGAAATATATGACATTTATAAGACATCGATATGTTGTCCAACAGCCTTTATGCTGTATTATATCTTAGAGTGCTTCAGGCAGCTCACTAGGGTGTGGAACAGATCTGTAATTTAGCAATATGTCTAATGTAATTTTAGTTTTTTCCTACCAGTTCAAGGGCAGCTGAGTTCTAGCCACTGATTCAACCCGTTCAGCCAATCTCTGTTGAATTACTGTGGAGCTTTCTTGTGTGTTCCATACTGTTCCCAAAACAGTACAGCAATAACATGAGTGTCTGTGTTGTATGTCTGAGACAGATGACCAACGCAACTACATTTTTAGATGTATTGAAAATTAGTTTATCGGGAGTCAAAAAGGGGGAAAAAAAACAACGTACACTCATCGGCCACTTTATTAGGTACACCTTACTAGTACCGGATTGAACCTATTTTTGCGTTCAGAACTGCCTTAATCCATTGTGGCATAGATTCAACAAGGTACAGGAAATATTCCTCCGAGATTTTGGTCCATATTGACGTGATAGCATCACGCAGTTCCTGCAGATTTGTCGGCTGCACATCTATGATGCGAATCTCCCGTTCCTTTACATCCAAAAGGTGCTCTATTGGATTGAGATATGGTGACTATGGAGGCCATTTGAGTACAGTGAACAGAGTACAGTCTTCTGCTGCTGTAGCCTATCCACTTCAAGGTTCGAGTGTTGTGCGTTTAGAGATGCCCTTCTGCATACCTCTGTTGTAACAAGTGGTTATTTGAGCTACTGTTGCCTTTCTATCAGCTCCAACCAGTCTGGCCATTCTTCTTTGACATCAACAATCTGCACCCACAGAACTGCCACTCACTGGATATTTTCTTTTTCGGGCCATTCTCTGTAAACCCTAGAGATGGTTGTGCGTGAAAATCTCATTAGATCAGCAGTTTCTGAAATACTCAGACCAGCCTGTCTGGCCCCAACAACCATACCACGTTCAGTCACTTAAATCACCTTTCTTCCCCATTCTGATGCTCAGTTTGAGCTGCAGCAGATCGTCTTGACCACGTCTACGTGCCTAAATTGATTGACCTGCTGCCATGTGATTGGCTGATTAGAAATTTGTGTTAATGAGCAGTTGGACAGGTGTACCTAATAAAGTGGCCAGTGAGTGTATAATTTAATTGAAAAGCAACTCTAAATATGTGTATATATTTTTAAATATGTGTTTTTTGTTTTGCTGCAGTGGCAGATATATTTTAATGCAGGTTTACTTTAAAGAATTTCGAAAAACTGCCCACAGAGGTAAGAAAATACACTCAAATGAAACAGACGTGTTGAGCACATAAAATGTGTTCACTAAACATATTAACACTAAAATGTGTAAATATCTAAAGCTTTAGCCTTGCTTCTCAAATTATCGTCAAAAAAAATCTAAAAATTATAAAATAGTATTAATTATAAAATTATACAAATATAAGAATAGTATTTTCAGTTCAAAGTTCAGCATTTTTATTTTTCCAATAATATTCAGTCTGTAAAACTGCAGAAAAACAATGTCAAAAATCATATATAACTGAGAAATTATCATTAAAAAGTACATTTTAGATAAATGATAAACACATGTTGGTATAAAACAAAAAATAGAAAAGAACAGAATTATTTAATTCACATTTTTATGATAATAATTTCGTTGCCTTGTACTTGTACATGTGTGATGACAGTAAATTGAATCTAATCTAAAAATAAAAATCTAATCTAATACAAATATATGATTAAAATGAATGATTAGAATTAACCATAATTAGTTTGGCATCTAAAATACTGAAAACCCCTGATTTAATTGATGATGCAATCTCTGACTGTCATCTTGCCGTTGTTGTAATGATATGTTTAAACATAGAACGTAAAAATCTTTTAGAAAATATTGTTAGTGTTGCTGTAAATGTCCTGTATGGCTTATTCCAGATGTGGATGCCTGTGAAATGGGACACAGCTGTCAGCACATTTGTGTGAGCAGCAGCAACTCGTATCAATGCAGGTGCCTCCCAGGCTTTGTCTTGAACGACGACAAGCAAACCTGCTCCATTAGAGGTGCTGGTGCTTATGGACAGGGCGACAGTGTGCACAAGGGTGACCGAAAAAGAAAGAATGATGCCAACCAATCTAGTTCCAGTGAGTCATGATCAGAAATGACCATATTCATGCCATTTCATGATCTGGAATTCATATTAAGGGATAGTTCACCCTAAACATTTTTACTTGCCCTCCACTTGTTTCAGATATGAGAGTTTCTTTTATTCTGTTGAAGACAAAATGATGATGGAAACCAGTAGCCATTGACTTACATAGTGGGTTTATTTATTTATTTGTTTGTTTTTCTGAGATGAATGTTGGAAACTAGTAGCCATTGACTTCCATAATGTTTTTGTTCTCCCATAGTCAATGTTGGAAACTGGTAGCCATTGACTTCCATTGTAGGTTTTTCCATAGTGAATTTTGGAGACCAGTAGCCATTGGCTTCCATAGTGTTTGTTCCCATAGTGAATGATGGAAACCAGTAGCCATTGACTTCCATTGTGGGGTTTTTCCATAGTGAATGTTGGTATCAAGTAGCCATTGGCTCCCATAGTGTTTTTCCCCTCGCTGCTGTTGCCACTAGCTTGCATGGTTTGGGATCGGTAGAGCTACGCATCGATGGATTTGCTCTTCAGTGTTTGGACTCTCAGTAGTGATTTTTAAACCACACTGAACTGAGCTGAACTGAACTTAAACACTGAAAACAGAACTACACTGTTCCAATTTACTATGATCTTTTATGTGAAGCTGCTTTGACACAATCTACATTGTAAAAGCGCTATAGAAATAAAGGTGAATTGAATTGAATTGAATTGTTTTTCTCACCCCAAAGTAAATGTTTGTAACCAGCAGCCATTGGCTTCCATAGTGGGTTTATTTATTTATTTGTTTGTTTGTTTGTTTGTTTGTTTATTCCAAGATGAATGTTGGAAACCAGTAGCCATTGACTTTCATTGTGGGGGTTTTCCATAGTCAATGTTGTAAAACAGTAGCCACTGGCTCCCATATTGTTTATTTTAATTCCAAAGTGAATGGCAAAACCATTAGCCATTGACTTCAGTAGTGTTTTTTCCCATTGTGAATGTTGGAAACCAGTAGCCATTGGCTTTCATTGTGGGGGGTTTCCATAGTGAATGTGTAAAACAGTAGCCATTGGCTTCCATGGTGTTTTTGTTACCAAAGTCAATGTTGGAAACCAGTAGCCATTGGCTTGCATAGTGTTTTTGCTCCCAAAGTCAATGTTGGAAACCAGTAGCCATTGGCTTGCGTGGTGTTTTTGTTCCCAAAGTCAATGTTGGAAACCAGTAGCCATTGGCTTGCGTGGTGTTTTTGTTCCCAAAGTCAATGTTGGAAACCAGTAGCCATTGGCTTGCATAGTGTTTTTGCTCCCAAAGTCAGTGTTGGAAACCAGTAGCCATTGGCTTGCATATTGTTTTTGTTCCCAAAGTCAATGTTGGAACCCAGTAGCCATTGGCTTGCATGGTGTTTTTGCTCCCAAAGTCAATGTTGGAAACCAGTAGCCATTGGCTTGCATAGTGTTTTTGCTCCCAAAGTCAATGTTGGAAACCAGTAGCCATTGGCTTGCATAGTGTTTTTGCTCCCAAAGTCAATGTTGGAAACCAGTAGCCATTGGCTTGCGTGGTGTTTTTGTTCCCAAAGTCAGTGTTGGAAACCAGTAGCCATTGGCTTGCGTGGTGTTTTTTTTCCCAAAGTCAATGTTGGAAACCAGTAGCCATTGGCTTGCGTGGTGTTTTTGTTCCCAAAGTGAATGTTGGAAACCAGTAGCCATTGGCTTGCATAGTGTTTTTGCTCCCAAAGTCAATGTTGGAAACCAGTAGCCATTGGCTTGCGTGGTGTTTTTGTTCCCAAAGTCAATGTTGGAAACCAGTAGCCATTGGCTTGCGTGGTGTTTTTGTTCCCAAAGTCAATGTTGGAAACCAGTAGCCATTGGCTTGCGTGGTGTTTTTGTTCCCAAAGTGAATGTTGGAAACCAGTAGCCATTGGCTTGCATAGTGTTTTTGCTCCCAAAGTCAATGTTGGAAACCAGTAGCCATTGGCTTGCGTGGTGTTTTTGTTCCCAAAGTCAATGTTGGAAACCAGTAGCAATTGGCTTGCGTGGTGTTTTTGTTCCCAAAGTCAATGTTGGAAACCAGTAGCCATTGGCTTGCGTGGTGTTTTTGTTCCCAAAGTGAATGTTGGAAACCAGTAGCCATTGGCTTGCATAGTGTTTTTGCTCCCAAAGTCAATGTTGGAAACCAGTAGCCATTGGCTTCCATAGTGTTTTTGCTCCCAAAGTCAATGTTGGAAACCAGTAGCCATTGGCTTGCGTGGTGTTTTTGTTCCCAAAGTCAATGTTAGAAACCAGTAGCCATTGGCTTGCATAGTGTTTTTGCTCCCAAAGTCAATGTTGGAAACCAGTAGCCATTGGCTTGCGTGGTGTTTTTGTTCCCAAAGTGAATGTTGGAAACCAGTAGCCATTGGCTTGCATAGTGTTTTTGCTCCCAAAGTCAATGTTGGAAACCAGTAGCCATTGGCTTGCGTGGTGTTTTTGTTCCCAAAGTCAATGTTGGAAACCAGTAGCCATTGGCTTGCGTGGTGTTTTTGTTCCCAAAGTGAATGTTGGAAACCAGTAGCCATTGGCTTGCATAGTGTTTTTGCTCCCAAAGTCAATGTTGGACACCAGTAGCCATTGGCTTGCATAGTGTTTTTGCTCCCAAAGTCAATGTTGGAAACCAGTAGCCATTGGCTTGCGTGGTGTTTTTGTTCCCAAAGTCAATGTTGGAAACCAGTAGCCATTGGCTTGCGTGGTGTTTTTGTTCCCAAAGTCAATGTTGGAACCCAGTAGCCATTGGCTTGCATAGTGTTTTTGCTACCAAAGTCAATGTTGGAAATCAGTAGCCATTGGCTTGCATAGTGTTTTTGCTACCAAAGTCAATGTTGGAAATCAGTAGCCATTGACTTATGTAGTGTTTTCTCCCCAAAGTGAATACTGGAAACTATTTTTTTATAGTGAATGTGCCAAACCTACAGCCTGTGGCTTTCATAGCGTTTTTTTTTTCACACTATAGTGAACTTTGGAAACTGGTTGCCATTAGCTTCCAGATAGTTGTTTTTCCAAACTTAATACTGTAAACTTGTAGCCATTGACTATCATAGTGAATTATTGTCTATTATGGATGTTAATCAATAAAAGTTTCAGTATTCTTCAAACAAACCTTAGTGTTTGTCACTTAAATGGTGAGTAAATGTTTCGGGTGGACTATCAATTTAAACTTAAAGGATTAGAACTGGTTTACTGATCAGATTGCTATTGAATAATATTTAAGCTTTGCAACGTGTTCCAGTGAATATTCTGAAATCCAAAAAGTAAACCTCCACATATTGGTCGTCACTATGGCTTATTTCAGATGTGGATGTGTGTGCTTTGGGCCACGACTGCCAACACACTTGTGTCTCCAGCGGTTTGTCCTATTACTGCACGTGTCCAACTGGCTTTGTCCTGATGGAGGACAAGAGATCATGCTTCAAAGCCAGTGATGCTGATGCTGATGGTAGTGCCAGTGAGTTTTCTGCTTAGGCCTTCATAAATGGTATAGACATACCATTTTATGATAGGTAGCTAGCTGAATTGTGCAAATATATTTCATTTAAAGGAAAATCGCATGTACTTGGGGATAATTTGAGCTGTAACGCTATTTAGTTTGTTTTTTTCCATGTGTTATTGAGGTTTGCTAGCATCAGGGTTGTAGAGTTTGAACTTATTGCAGGTCTGGACTACTGTATGCTGGGTCATGAATGTGAACACATTTGCGTCAGCGATGCTGCTGCCTATCACTGTGAGTGCCGGCGGGGTTTTGTCTTGCAAGAAGACAAGAAAACATGTTCCAAAAAAAGTAAGATCCAAATCCAAAAGACAGTGGAAAAACTATTAATTAATTAAGAAAGCACTTGAAAATTGGATTTTTTTTTTTTTTTTTTTGTAAGATTTACAATTTCTACATTCGTAGTATTTGTTTTCACCAGTAAAGTATTGTGTTGCAAATTTAAAACAATTTAATATACATTGAAAATAATGTTTTTCCAACATGGAGTTTTTGTCTTGTTTCAAGTCCAAATATCTAAAAAATAAATCTGAAAACGAGAAGGATTTCCTAGAAGTTAAAAATATTGTTTTGTTTTTACTTAAACTAAGCAAAATAATCTGCCAGTGAGGTCTTTAAAATGATTTTATTTCAAACTGAAAGCAAGATTATTTTACTCACTTCATTTTGATTGATTATTTCTGAAACCAAAAAGTATTTTTACTTCGAAAATGCTCTTCAGTTAAAGATTTTCTTAGATATTTGATCTACAAATGACAAAAAAATAAATAAATTGCATTTCCATTGCATTTTTTTATGTTACAGTATTATTTCAAAATGGATTACCCCATAATGACAATGTAAATAAAGGTTTTTTTTTTTTTTTTAATTTGTTGCAAATTGATTAAAAATAAAAAACCTGAAAAATCACATGTACATAAGTATTCACAGCCTTTGCTCAATACTTTGTTCATGCACTTTTGGCAGCAATTACAGCTTCAAGTCTGTTTGAATATGATGCCACAAGCTTGGCACAGATGTCTTTAGGAATTTTTGACATTCCTCTTTGCAGTACCTCTCAAGCTGTCAGGTTGGATGGGTGTACAGCCCTTTTCAGATCTCTCCAGAGATGTTCAATAGGATATAGGTCTGGGCTCTGGGCTGGGCCACTCAAGGACATTCACTGAGTTCTTGTGAAGCCACTCCATTGATATTATGGCTGTGTGCTTTGGGTCATTGTCCTGCTGGAAGATGAACCGTCAGCCTAGTGTGAGGTCAAAAGCACTCTGAAGCAGGTTTCATTCAGGATGTCTCTGTACGTTGCTGCATTCATCTTTCCCTCTATCCTGACTAGTCTTCCGGTTCCTGCTGCTGAAAAGCATCCCCACAGCATGATGCTGCCACCACCAAGTGAAGCATCACTGTAGGGATGGTATTAGCCTGGTGATGAGCGGTGCCTGGTTACCTCCAAACGTAACGCCTGACATTCACTCCAGAGTTCAAATTTAGTCTCATCAGACCAGAGAATTTTGTGACCATCGGGTAATTGATAACCTTTCTGACTAAGGCCCTTCTCCCCTGATCACTCAGCTTAGATGGCCGGCCAGCTCTAGGAAGAGTCCTGGTGGTTCACTTAAAGATGATGGAGGCCACTGTGCTCATTGGAACTTTTAGAGCAACAGACACTTTTCTGTAACCTTCCCCAGCCTTGTGCCTCAAGACAACCCTGTCTCAGAGGTCTACAGACAATTCCTTTGTCTTCATGCTTGGTTTGTGCTTTGACATGCACTGTCAACCCTGGGACCTTATATAGACAGGTATATAGACAGGTGTAAGCCTTTTCAAATCATGTCCAATCAACTGAATTCACCACAGGTGAACTCCAATGACGCTGCTGGAACATCTCAAGAATGATCAGTGGAAACAGAATGTACCTGAGCTCAGTTTAGAGCTTCACAACTAAGGCTGTGAATACTGATGTACATGTGATTTTTCAGCTTTTTTATTTTTAATCAATTTGCAACCATTTAAAAAAAATCTTTCTTCACATTGTCATTATGGGGTATTGTGTGTAGAATTTTAAGGAAATAAATAAATTTAATCCATTTTGGAATAAGGCTGAAGCGCTAAAAAGTGAAGCGCTATGAATACTTTCCGGATGCACTGTGTATTCATTTTAAGAACACAATATCCATTTTTTAAGGAAAACATTAATTATTCTGACCAATCGTCATTTTCGGAAAAAAAAATTGCTCTAGATGACCAAATATTTAGATTTTTGTTACATTTGGCTAAATATTTTGTTCAAATAAATCTGGATCACTAAAAGTCTCATCTGTCAGTGTCTGTAATTTCCTACATGTTGAGTCGGTTGATTCAACATTGATGTAAACTCATAACACTCACAATGTTGTTAAAAAATTTATGAACAACATTGCATAAACCGTTACATAAGAAATTTATGTAATAACTTTTACTTTGGGGTTAGGGGGGGTAGATTTTTATTCTGTGATTCAAATCGCCCTGCGAGGTATTTCTGTGATATTTGTTGTTTGACTGTGATGTGAAGAGGTGAAGGTGGAGATTGTTCAGGATCCCTGCATGTGTGAAGCCCGACTGGCTTTCCAGAGGCAAACACAAACCTCCATTCAGGACCTCAATGCCAAACATATCCTTTTTGTCAACGTCAAGAATGCAACTACATTTCCCATGATGCAATGCAAGCTGCAAATCTTTCAGAAATTATGCACTAAGTCACTGCCTGTTTTGACCTTAACGATTGTTATACTTGCTGCTGTCACAAGAAAGGTTGAGCAAATGGAAAACATGCTTGGACGCATGTAATAGAGAAATGAATGGTACGTATTAGTTCTCTAACATGTTTTTAATAGATGGATATTTTAAAAACACAATTTTAACACTTACTTCTGTTCAGCAGGGTCAACATGATCTGTGAGCTTCAGCCAACATACATCTGTCATCTCATCAATCAGTTTGTGCCTTCAAAACACAGAAAAGTTACATATATATGTTCACAGATCAGTGACAAGCCCAAAAAAGTATATTCAGTTTAAGTCATTCATAAAGGATTGATTGTTTATGTGCAATGATGTGATTTTGCTCAGTAAGAATAACCTTTTCATTTTAATGTTATGCATCTGTATATTATATGAATTAGGGCTGCACAATATATTGTTTCAGTACCGATATCGCAATGTGCATATTTGCAATAGTCACATCACAAGATATGCAATGTTGAGTCTGAATTATAGTTGACCAGGAGTTACAGAATTGCATTCAATTACTGTATTTAAACTGAATTTATATCATTTATTTTCTTCTTTTGTTTCTAGTCCAAATAGTTAAATAATAATAACATTTTTCAAGCGAAAACAATATATATTTATTTACTTGTTTTAAAAACTAAACATTATTTCTATCTAAGAATTTTTAGATATTTAAACTAGAAATAATACAAAGTCAAAAAAAGTGTTTGCATTTGCAAAGTTTTGCATTGTGATCATTTAATTTCTGTACCTGAATACTGTTAGACCGTCAAATATCAATATCGATATTGATATCACAATATTTATCACAGAAAAACTAAAATATTGCAATATCAGTTTTTTTCAATACCGTGCAGCCCTAATATGAATCTTTATCAGTTCAGATATGATTATCTAAGTTTTAATTTTATTGTTCATGTCAAAGAAAAAGTGTAACTATTGTTTAATCTTATGTAAGCTCTCAAATATATAGTTGAATACTGTAATCTACAATATGTCTAATCAAGCAATTTAATCAATAATATATACTGTTTCTATTAAAATTTGAAACTCTTTTAAACAGTCTGTTTACCCAGTTTGTGTATTGTAGAAAGTGATTAGTTTTAAAAAAGTGAGTAAAAAATGCGACCTTAAAAGCAACAAGTTGGCTTTACTTTAACATATTGAGTAAACCCTTTGTAAGTAAATTGGAACTGTTAAATTGGTGTAACTCAGTTTTTAGAATTATGCATACACTCACCGGCCACTTTATTAGGTACACCTGTCCAACTGATTGCTAATGCAAATTTCTAATCAGCCAATCACATGGCAGCAACTCACCACAGCCTACCTGAGTATTGTTGCTGACCATGTCCATCCCTTTATGACCACAGTGTACCCATCTTCTGATGGCTATTTCCAGCAGGATAACATGCCATGTCGTAAAGTGCGAATCATCTCAGACTGGTTTCTTGAACATGACAATGAGTTCACTGTACTCAAATGGCCTCCACAGTCACCAGTACTCAATCCAATAGTTCTCCAGTACTCAATCCAATAGCATACATGCATGCGCAAACGGTGAATCTGTCTGCATGAACAGAAGCACAGATGTACAAATCTACATTTGATGACAGACAGTTTGGGCTACTTATCAGAATTATGGGAATTATCGGCCCGACAAATTTTAATTTGATGAACATTTTTTAGTCTGAATATAAAAATACATTTAGATCATTTACTTTAATCATTACTATTGTAATGTGAAGAGACTTTCAACCAGCAAAACAAAACAAGTTTCTGAAGACAATCACCTACTGCACCTTTAATAAATGCTGTACAAGTATTATTCATTATTAGTTCATGTTAGTAAATGCATTAACTAATCCAATCCTTATTGTAAAATATGACCATTTTTTTTTCTTTACACAGAAAAACACAAATCTTTCCGTTCATAATATTTGCGTTGGCTTTCCCCTTGAGCTCCTATAGAAATCATCACACAGTTCAGCTAGACAGACTATAGGTTTAACAGGAAGATGTCAAAAAGCTGTCTGCAACCGCTGTGCCTAAATCAATATTTCAGCTGTCACACACCTTCAGTCTAGCCATAGACTAAACATGTTCCTGACAAGCTTTCAGAGACGTTTGACTAGCCAATCTAATACCACATATATGCTATGCAAACATCTGAACATCCCATAAATTCAGGCAGTCCGAGAACACTGCGATCCCTTCTCTGATCCCAAATCTAATCTAAAATCGATTCACAACCCTGTGGCATTGGAGCATTTTCAAAACCACATCAACTGATATTTCTCCATCAGCTGTTAAAGCAAACAGAGACGGTATTCATCTGCTTGTGAGGAAATGAAATGAAAGAGATTTTTGGGGGTGAGGATTGATCACTGCTCAAAACGTCTTTTTGCCCTGGGCTTCAATGCAACGTGTTAATTCTCACAGCAAACACCAATATTTGGGTCATAAGGGTGAGCAAAGATCATTCAGTTCAGTGCAAAAACCCAGAATATAAGGTCTTGAAGTTCATTGAGATCTGGGTAAAAGGTGCACTGAGCACACATATGACAAGAAACTACAGTAGTTTATAGTAAATACTATACATTTTGAACCATAAAGTGTATTGTTTCGTAATATCTACAACTCTATAGTCATCTTTACACTGTCGATTTATTTGTTCCATACCATATTGAATTGTTTTATTCTGTTGAACACAGAAGAAGATATTTTGAAGAACGCCGGAAACCTGTAAGCATTGACTTCCATGATATTTGTTTATGGAAATCAATGATTGCAGGTTTCCAGCTGTCTTCAAAATATCTTCTTTTGTGCTCACTCATTCATTTTCCCTTCGGCTTAGTCACTTTTTCAGAGGTCGCCACAGTGGAATGAACCGCCAACTTTTCCAGCATATGATTTATGCAGTGGAAGTTCTTCCAGCCGCAAACCGGTACTAGGAAACACCCATACACTACGGACAATTTAGCTCACTCAATTCACTGCATGTAGCTTTGGACTGTGGGGGAAACCGGAGCACCCGGAGGAAAGCCACGCAGAAATGCCACACAGAACTCCACGCAGAAATGCCAACTGGTCCAGCCGGGATTCAAACCAGTGACCTTCTTGCTGTGAGGCGACAGTACTAACCACTGAGCCACCATGTTGCCCCTTTTGTGTTCAACATAATAAAAAAATGGTGTGGAAATGGTAGGAAACAATGAAGTGAAAGTAAATGATAACAGAATTTTGGTTTTTGGGTAAACTATAACTCTAGTGAACTGATAAACTTTAGTAGTATACTTAGTTTTTAACTATAGTAAACTGCTATTCAGCCCCGCGACCCCCAAAATAACAATGTCAGTGACTCACGACCCCAACTATAGGCCAATATAAACATGAGCATTTTGACAACATAAAATTGCAACAGTCTAACAATCATATAATTTTTATAGTCATTTAATAATTTAATATTAACCTCAAATAACACATTTCTAATTTATTAGAGTGCCTTAAAGGTTGTCAGAAAGTTTAACCTGGCCCCAAAAAATCAATCTGCTGCCGCTGACACTATTGCTGTGTGGTTAATCTATGCTGTGGTCGCAATCCAATGGAAAAAAATATAGAAAGGCTAACAAATTTTTATTAGTACAGTTGAAGTAAGAATTATTAGCCCCCCTGTTTATTTTTTTCCCCAATTTTTGTTTAACGGAGGAAATATTTTGCCAACACATTTCTAAGCAAATTAGTTTTAATAACTCATTTCTAATAACTGATTTATTTTATCTTTGTCATGATGACAGTAAATAATATTTAACTAGATATTTTTCAAGACACTTCTATACAGCTTAAAGTGACATTTAAAGGCTTGACTAGGTTAATTAGATAAACTAGACAGGTTTGGGTAATGAGGCAAGTTATTGTATAATGATAGTTTATTCTGTAGACTATTGGAAAAAAAAGCTTAAAGGGGCTAATTATTTTGACCTTAAAATGGTTTTTAAAAAATTAAAAACTTATTTTATTCTAGCTGAAATAAAACAAATAAGACTTTCTCTAGAAGAAAAAATATTATCAGACATACTGAGAAAATTTCCCTGCTCTGTTAAACATCATTTGGTAAATATTTAAAAAAGAAATTCAAAGGGGGCTAATAATTCTGATTTATCTGTATGTTGTTGTTTCCTTACTGTAACTATTAACTATCTTCAGTGGTTTATGAATACAATTTGGTGTTTCTAAGAGTTTGATAAAATTTATTTGAGTGTTTGAAATCACCAAGTATCCCCTCATCATTTTCATGGATCCTCACTTTGGGAACCCCTATTGTCCCCTCTAGTTGCAGAAAACTAGAGTCTTGGTTTAGTTTAAATTACTTTTAATTTGTTCATATATGTTGTGTGACAGCAAAAAACACGTAACAGATTAATGAATCGACTAGGCCTACTATATGGTTCAAAAACACTACACTTACCATCATTTACTTATATTATTTTATTTTCATATTGATGCACCTCCACTTCTCCCCACTGTTTTGACGTAGACATTGGTCAGTATTTCATTTCTTTTCTCTAGACCATGACGGTGGACTTCAGTGGTCATAAATCTTCTTCAAAGCATTCCCCATGTGCACATGTTCCTCTCAAGCTATCTGTCTATCCTGTCAAAGACTGCGTGAAAAACACGTCTGGTAAAGACTTTCACATCCTTACCTCACAGGTAAACACGGAGCTGACAAATTCCCCGGAGTTATAAAGGTTTGGTATGTCCAGCACAAAAATGTATGTTGAAAGACGGTACAGACATACCTAGAGGTGAATTTCTGTTGGTTTTTCTGATTGTGAAGACATGGGGACAAATGCCAGACATCTAACAGACGTATATGCACCGTTTATTTACTGAAATTGGCTAATGTTAGCATGTTAGCAGCATAGTGCAGTAGAGTCGACTGTGAAGTTTGTTTCCATGGTATTTGATTATAGTAATATATCAACATACAGTGGAAGGCAGAATTATTAGGCCATCTCACCCCCCAAACTCCGCCCGTCCCACACCCCCCGTTTATTTTTCCCCAATTGCTGTTTAACAGAGAGAAGATTTTATCAACACATTTCTAAACATAATAGTTTGTTCTGTAGACAATCGGGAAAAAATTGCTTAAAGGGGATAATAATTTTGACTTTAAAATGGTTTTAAAAAAAATGAAACAAATTCTTCTGGACTTTCTCCAGAAGAAAAGATATTATCAGACATACTGTGAAAATTTCCTTGCTCTGTTAAACATCATTTGGGAAATATTTAAAAAAGAAAAAAAATTCAAAGGCGGCTAATAATTCTGACTTTAACTGTACCTGGGAATAACGCGTGAATATGGCACAGTAAACTACTGTTTTGTATTACACTGGATTTATATTTATTATTCTTTTTTTCCCCCATTATAAGTATCTAAAAACCATAGCTATTGCGTAATTAATTTATGTAGATATGGATTTGAGTGAAATGTTGATATTTGTTTTATTTTATATAAGTCTGATGACATCTCTTCTGTCATTTAGATTTTTAGAAGAATGACACTTGGTCAAAAGAACATTTTCATTTAATTAGCTTGATTATTTCACAAAATAGGAAATCTCTTAAGTTGCTGTCTGAATTTAAAAGAATATAAACTTCTGAAACTTACCTGAAACACCTTTATGCAAAAATAAAATGATTAAAATAATGAATAATGAATGAAGCTGCTTTATTCTTTGTTTTGTAAGAAATGTCTTCAGCAGTATGCAGGTGTTTGAATGCGATAGACTACTCTTTGTTTCTTATGTAAGCACTGTAATAAATGCATAAATGAATAGCAGAGTATTTAAGTCAATAAATTATAACTAAGCTTTGTGATGATAATAAAACAAATGACAAAAGCACACATTTAGGCACTCACCGTGCAAACAAAAATGATTTTTTTAAATGAGAATTTAATGACATTTTCTTTGACATCAAATCTATGTAACGTGGTACATTAAGTCAATATAATAATTTCTTCAACATATATTTAAACAACAGGTACATGACAATAGAACAAACAGTATAATATGTTGTGATAGAAGGTAAATAATAATAGTACAAAAAAACAGCATTAACAAAATCAAAACACACACAAAAACTGCATAAATAATTAAATAAAATTCTTACAATTACAGACAAGCAGGACCTTTACATGAATCAAAACTATTTAAAAATGGACAGTTTTAATGGTAACATCTAGATAGGATACAGCTAAGGATACGCATGTCAATATATCATAATTTTTGTAACACTGTATAACAATAATTCATATTTTTGTAGTACTGTGATGGTTGGGTTTAGGGTTGGGGTAGGGGTTGGCATTAATAAATTACAATTTTAATAAAAACATAAATAATACTCAGTTCAACTACTGTTTTTACATTACTGTGACGTTGGGTTTAGGGTAGGGGTAGATACTAATACACTACAATAAATGGGAAATTTAATATATAATATAAATAATTCTTGTTAACTTCCGGCCGCAACCATATCTGCTCTAGCAACAACCAGTTTTAATGGCCTTTCTACTCATACTTTGTTGAATAGTACAGAAGTAATTTATTCAGTTCCTTGTAAAACACTGTAAAACAGTGTTTTTTTTTTTTTTGTTAGAGAATGTACACTTATAAATATTAAACTTGATCAACAAAATAAATGGATTAATAACAGAAACTTTATTCACTTTATTCGGATTATCATAATTAAAATACCCAAAAACTACGTTTCCAGAATACAAATAAAATGAAATAAAGATGCCAAAGATGTGGGGTACAGTTTCCAAATCCAAAGAAGTTAATTCATAATAACTTTAGTGACCCTTTAATGACAGCTTTTTCGTATTGCGCCAAATATTACACTCCAACTCAGAAGGCGGCGCTCACATACCGCCATGACATAGACACATCCAATCAGATCGCTGCACACGATCTAAGCTTATAAATATTAATGACGTTAAAAAACAAACGCTGCAACTTCATCACGAACGAATTAATATTCATTAGTTGGCTTGTGTGTAGTAAGCAACCAAGAGCAGTGTTACATGGAGAACAGCGAGCTGAAGACCCTACAAAAAGCGCATGAAGAGTTTAACAGTAAGAATTATAAACGAGCAGAGGAATTATACACACAATTCATCGAGTCCTGTACCAAATCCAGGTATTACTGCCATCCTATTTGGTGGAAGACACTGGTAACGTAAACATTAGCACGGACAACTGTGATAGCTTCAAACTTAGCTAATTTACTTCATAAAAATTAAAGTTCATATGTCTTCACTAATAATAACGTTTTTGTGTATCTAGAGACTGTAATGGTCAAGATTTGGCCATCGCATATAATAATCGAGGACAGGTGAAGTATCTCCGGGTGGATTTCTATGACGCCATGGATGATTACACCTCTGCCATTGACATCAACAGGCAGTTTGACGTGCCACTCTATAACAGAGGATTGATACGTTACAGATTGGGTTGGTATGAGTTTAACTATTAGATTAGGACTTGGGTTTTAACACAGTTTTGCTCAGTGCTGTAAATATTAAACTGTTTAAATGGATAGTTCACCCAAAAGGGAAACAATTGCCATCATTTACTCACTGTTTACTTGTTTTAAGCCTTTATGAGTATTGAGGCAAAGTTGGTTTTATATTCACGCAATGTGACTTTCTCAATATAATTTCAGAAAAATACTCCTTGCAAATTACAAATGGGGAAATCATATTGGTATCTAATGACTTACAAAGTACAACATTGTTCACAGTTAATCAGATATTGCTAGTGCTGTTTTGAAGTCATACTTGCATGCTTTTTAGACCGAACATTCAAAGTAGCATGGTAAACAATAGAGGTAATGTTGGTTTTATATTCGCACATTCGTTCATTTAAAAGTCTCTATTGTTTACCGTGTTACTTTGAATATTCGATCGGAATTAGCATGCAAGTATGACTTCAAAACAACATTAACACTATCTAATTGACTAAAAACAGTGTTGTACTTTGATAGTCATTGGCTGTTTAAATGATTTCCCTATTTAGAATTTACAAAGAATACTTTTCTGAAATTATGTTAAGGAGAATGTCTGAATATCCAAATATAAAACCAACTTTACCTCTATTAACCAATATAGGGAGCCCAACTTTACCTCTATTAACCAATATAGGGAGCGTGTCACAAGTTGTCACTGAATGAAAGTGCAAATATAAAACCAACTTTACCTTAATTTTATGAGTTTCTTTTGTTATGTTGAACCTAAAAGGAATATATTTTGAACAAAGGTGGAAAACTATCTATTGACTTCATCTGTAATTTGTATGTCCTACTATGGAAGTTAATGCTTGCTTCAGATGATCTTCTTTCATATCCGACAGAATAAACTCATAAAGGTTTGCAAACACAAATTATGATATTTTAGATGAAATCTGAGAGCTCTTTCATCCTCCGAAGAAAGAAAAGTGTAGAAAAGAAACCAAAAACGTTGCCTAACATTTCATGTGACTTCAGTGGTTCAACTATAGTCATATAAAGTAGGGCTGCATGATACTGGAAAAAACTGACTGTGGATTGTTATTTTGTTTAGTTTTCATCATATGTATTTTGAAGCATGTATTTATCTATTGATTAATTGTTTTATAATTTTAGAGTGACAATTTTACCAGAGGGTGGCGCAGTGTAGCGCTGTCGCCTCACAGCAAGAAGGTCGCTGTTTTGAGCCTCGGCTGGGCCAGTTGGCATTTCTGTGTGGAGTTTGCATGTTCTCCCCGTGTTCGCGTGGGATTCCTCCGGGTATTCCGGTTTTTCCCGCAGTCCACAGACATGCGCTATAGGTGAATTGGGTACGCTAAATTGGCTGTAGTGTATGTGTGTGTGAATGAGTGTATGGATGTTTCCCAGTGTTGGGTTGCGGCTGGAAGGGCATACGCTGCGTAAAACATATGCTGGATAAGTTGGAGGTTCATTCCGCTGTGGTGACCCCTGATTAATAAAGGAACTAAGCCAAAAAGAAAATGAATAAATGAATGAATTTTACCAGATATAAAAAATCCTTCTGGTGAATTCTGGCACATTGTCTATGTATTGGTAATGTGCATTAACCCTACACCTAAAAATAAATAAATAGAACACATCCCCTCAATAACCCTATATTATTTAGTGGAAGTGTGATTGTATGGCAATTTTGTTTATACAAGTTTTGCACGACCAATGAATACGTTTTTAGGAAACATGAACTGGGGACAAAACATGATTTTTAAAATAATAAATCAGAACACTAATATTGAAATATGAGCTTTGGAAAGAAAAACCTGATATTGCTTTTTGACATAGTTTTTTGTGATGTATATTGCGACAATATTGTAATTATAATTTCAGAAGCATGTGGAAAGAATTAATAATTTTACATTGATTGAATGACAGATGAAAACAACAGATAAATCATTAAATAAACAGCGCTTTGTGCTGTTCGGTGAAAAACAGTATTGAGAAATTTAAGAATCAAATGTAAACTAACACCATAAGGCCTTCATTGTATTATAAATCTCAATTAATCTTTGTTAGAGTGGGAAACTTTGTATTTCTTGTCCAAATGGTTTAAATTCATTTTTAAAATAGCTTGATGTCCTTTGACGGAACTATTGCAGACTATCACCTTGCGATATAGATGCTTAAAGGATATATTGTGCAGCCTTAATATAAAGCTCCAAGAGCATTTTTACGCACCAAAGAAAACTTAAAAATGGTTTTGTACGTTTACTACAGTGAATATGATGCTTGCATGTCATGCTGCTAACTAATATCAGTGCATCTTTTACTAGTCTATAGTAAATGAACACCCTCACCTGACACAAAACACTGGCAAAGTCTTTCCACAGTTTTTTTAGGTGTACAAACGTGTTCTGGGTGCTTGAATGATTCGAGTTGAACCACTGAAGTCACAGGGAATGTTTTGAGTGTTTGTAGTTCATTTTCTGGACTTTGAACATCTCACGACAATAAGGGTATATGTACAGATTTTAATGTCAGTCAGCCAGCCCCAAGGCTTTCGGTGAATTGTCATTTCATACAAAATCGCTGCGCTTAAGATCTGATTTCTTTAAAAAGCAGTGATCTCTACTGCCTGGCTGGGATATGGTATAAAATGGGTATCGGACCAAACAAGATGCACTGCATTAAATTATATTTTTCTGTGACTCGCGATCCCCAATATCCTCTGAGCTGGGTATAAATATAGAAACCTTGCATGCAACTGCGCACACATACCAATAGGCCCACGTCTGTTCTTCATTTCATTTTTTTAAATGTATGCAAGTGCTGTAAATGTGCCAGAAAGTTTGACCTGGTGCCATAAAATCCATCTGCTGCATCTGAGAGTCACAAGGGTCACAATCCAATAGAAAAAAAAAAAATCGAAAGACTGAAACTATAAACTACTACCTTTATCTCCTGTAGGTTATGGATAAAATATGCTAACATTAATTAGAAATCACCAAGCAAAGCTCCGCGATGCCCGACCCCCACTTTAGAAACCACTGGAGTAAATGATGACAGAAATTTTGGTTTTGGGTGAACTGTCCCTTTAAGAAAGTCTTACTGTATTTGGGCCCTTTTCAGAGCATTCTGTCAGTCTGTAATGTTCCACTAAGAGGCGCTGTTTGACTTCATTGTGACTACTGAATTGTGTTTTCTCCTAAGGCTTTTTCAAGGAGGCTGAAGGTGACTTTCGGAGAGTCCTGGAACTGAATCCTGATTTTAAAGATGCCAAAGAAAGTTTGAATCAGACGCTTCTTGACAGAGAAGAAAAGATGAAGAGAGGCTACTGAGAGCTAGTCTCTGAATTTTGACTGTTGCTTGAACCTATGAATGAACCAAATCTATGAGCATGTGATTTTGTATTTGTGAATTTAAATAGCATTCACGCATCTCTAAAACCTGCAGGTTTCAATTCTCTTCGGGTTAAAATGCATGAGTGTGCATTTCAGCTTTGATTAATTGTTGATTTCAAAGGGTATGTTGACATGATGACAATGTATAAAAACATGGAAAAACTTTTCCTTGCATTATTTTAATTTAATGTACTGAAACAACAGTGTTAAAGTGATTGCTGTTTATATGGACTCATGAACATGAATAAAAATGTTTTATTATTATTATTATACATCATCAAGACGTTTTTTTTACAAACAACACAATCCAGTAGTCTGCCATTTTTCTAAGGAAGTACTTTTTGATGCATGACTTTCCACCTAAAAACCTCATTTAAATTAAATATGGCTTCCAGTGTCATTCATTTCTAGCTATTTTTAGTTTTTTTTTTTTAGTTTTTTTTTTTTAGCTGTTCAAAACAGCTCATGCTTGAGATTGCAACACGGTAAACACCCTGAAGACATTGAATGCACATGATGTCAGCATTTACAGGTTTTTTTTTACATAGTAATATTGGTTTTTGAAGAGAAAAGTTGTTTTTTTCAGGGCCCCAAAAACTTGCAGCCGTGATGCGTGAAAATATTTCCATTATTAGTGTAATAAAATTAGTGTAATAATTATTAGTGTAATAATTTCATCATTATTAGTATTAGTGTTATAAAATGTACCTTTATATTACAAGTGCTGCAATAATTCTGTGTATTTTCTTTAATAAACCCATTATTTGAAAGTGTTTTTTGCATGTATATATGCTGTTTGCATTAAAATAAATTAGTGAATCTTATAAGAGCTGTCAAAAAATATGTATGTAGCTTGTCAGAATAAAACAAGACCATTCAATTATGTTTTGTAGATAATTGCAAATAAAGCTAAGACAAATCTATAGTTTCGATCATTTTAGGGCCTGCAGTAGTTATTTAAAACCATCTTGGAAGTTGAAATTGTTTCTGTTGCTTTCAGAAACATTCGTGGAATCCAATGATCTTTAGTAATTCTCCCTCTAAATGCTGCTCATAATTATTAACTCATGACACCTGGTGTTTAGTTGCTGATTGGCGTCACCTGTGCACAAGATCTCTTTTATACCGTTCCTTTCAGTCAATGTTTCATACACTGCTTTGAGCTGTTGTAGCTTGAAGGGTTTAAATTGTGGTGGTTTCTATAACGTTTGACCACCTGGTAACAGAAGGGCCTGTTATTTGAGCAAGGATGTCATGGCTTCTTGGGATTTGGTAAGTTACATTCTGTGTTTATGTGGCTTTGTTGATCTTACATGTTCCTCATTAGTATTTCTCCCCTTTAGTACTTTATGGCTGTTGATGGTTTTGGTTTTGTCAAACTTCATTGAACAACAACAAGTGAAGAACTTTGATTTGGTGGCAGCACAGAATTTTAACCAAAGTATGTTCCTGCATATTCCTCTATCTATTGGTTGTCCATCTGTCACCTTAACTAACTTTTCCGTTTTCCCCCAGGAACAGGCCTGAGGACTGAATGTCTGGGAAGTTATATGAAGCTAACTATAGACAAATCTATTGCTTTTGGAAACCAGGTTGAGATTGATGTTGTCAGTAAGTGTCTCTAATGCTATTATAGCCAATGCTAGAAATGTGGCTGGTTTACATCCTCTTAAACTTAATTTTTTTTTTTTTTTTCCCCCTCCCAGATGGATCCCAAATTGAACCTTTAACTCCAGCCCTGGCTGCTAAATGTGGCTTTAGTGTAGACTCTGATCCTTGGGGTAACCACAGAATTTTTGCATCTATTCTCAACTGTTTTGCAGGCGACGAGGTAACTGGCTCTCTTTGACTTTGCAAACTATTGTGTTGTCTTATCTGTTAACTCCGACTTTATTTATTTATTTTTTTTTAGGATGATACTGTTATGGATGTTGACATGCGTGTCCGGGTACGTGGTCTAAATAAAATGCAGCACGATGTCTATCCAGTGACTAAATCCTGTACCTACAACCGATGGGCTTCTCGGGAAATCCTTTGTGAGCGCAATTATATGGAGGTAAAGCCTTAGGTTGTTTTCCACTTGCCATAAAAGCCTTTGGCTGTTTAAAGATTTCATAACTGGTTTTTCTGTAGGTTTCTGTTAATCGAATGCCAGGGGAGATCACAGCTTTGCGTAGACAAAAGCCTAAACTGGCCAGGGCATATTCATCTAATCAGTGGGCAGGCACGGTTTCTGAGGTATGAAGGTTCAGTGCTTTATTTTTTTTTTTTAATAAATTAGTCCACTTGGCACATTTCATTTGTCCACTTTCTGCCTCACAGGCCATTACATCCAAATACAACATCTGGAGGATGGTGTTTTTCACGCCTGAACAAAAAGCCATGGTTTTGGAGGATGCCCTTAAGGCAGGACATGGAATCACAACAACCAAGTCTCGATTGGCCATCCGAACTGGTTATGATATGCCAGAGACATATGTGGAGAATGTAAGTGCTGGAATCCTAAAGCTAGCTTTTGGTAGCGTTCTTTAGCTAATATTTCAACTGCTGTAACAGGTGAGTGGAGTGCCGATGAAGATCATCAAGGTCACCACCTACTTCAAGAAACAGTGGTCTGTGACTATGTTGGATACTGTTGCCGCATGTCCAATTGGTAGGTGTGCTTTTGACATTATTATTATTATTATAATTTTTTTTTTTTATATTAAATAGTCCTGTAGTTTATGAATTTAATGTTGAACCCCCGAGGTTCTGGCTCTAACGAGGCTAAATGGTTTCTTTGTATGCAGGTGGGCTTTCTTTTACTGATGAAATGATCACTTGGTCTTTCCCCTGGAAAAATCCTTTATTGGGTACTTCTGACAACATAATCCATGAGATGTTAATGGGAATAGATGGTAGACTGATTGACTCTGCACACATGGCTGCTAGAGGCTACATCTTAACAAGAAATGATGATTTCATTGTAATCAAAATGCCAATTGGTGGACCAGATGGCTACAGCAAGGTTTGTTTTCTCATGAATTTAACCTTTTTTAACTCGAGCCTAAGCTAATGGTTATCTTTATGTAGAGCGGCGTTGTGGATAACCAATACCACACCAGATATGTCATTGAGCCAATGTTGGAGTTGCTGTGGAGTGAGGGAGGCGTGGATTCAACTAGATACAGAGTCCTGTTCCCTGTCAAGACCCCTCTTATGCCTAGACCACTCCAGTTTGTTGATCGTGAGTTGTTTACTCTGACATTTACAAGTAGGGCTGCACAATATTTGGGAAATCGGACATTGGAAGATTTATTGTAACTAGAAATTCCCTAATTACAATTGTAGTGTGTTCCCACTTTTACTGCGTACACTTGCTCATATCATTTAATGGCATTTGGAGCTGCTAGTTGAAATCCTTCACTTTAATTTCTTTTTCACTTGCAGTCACTGTGGTGGAAGAGAGGATATTTGATGTGGTCTTAGGTCCTTTCCTTCATGACATTGAGTTGGTAAACATCACCTTTTCTGGGGTCCTCCTCACTGTGATGGAGGCCAATGCAAGGGGCTTCAATGTACAGGATCAGCTCTTCCAAAATGGCTCCAAAGCATTTCGATTTAATGTCCCCTTCACTGATTCGTTGGTTGTGAAAACTGTAAGTGTTAATCAGATTAATTTGTGGGGCTATTTTGTTGTGTCTTACTGAGCCATGTAATTTGCAGCAAACTGATCTGCTGGCCACTGTTTATACTCTTCCGATCATCTATGGCTTTATGGTCGTCCCTGAATATATTGCATTCTCCTATGTTACATCTGTTCAAGTAACCCTTCGAGATATCGGTAAGTGCTTGTGCATGAAACCCTTTGTATTAATGCAGTCAATTCTCAACTAATTGCCAATCCATCCCCATCCAGTTCTCCCAACTGTGACTGGATCCTGTGATAAAGACCAGTTCTATATCACCATTTCAAATGGAAATCTGGGTGTTGACTACAACATCATGCTGGGTACACGTGACCTCAATCAAGAACTGAGAGCAGAGTATGGCATAAGGGACAATGGCACTCACTTGACATTGGCGGTGCCTTTCCTGTCTCTTGATGTTGCATTTGAGGTATGACTTTGCCTTTGCCTCTTTCTGTATTGTTGCTCCTCTTAAATGTTGTCTTTGCAGTTGATGTACTCAACATCCTTGAGGGCACGGGCTGATGTGTTGGTATGGGAGCCTGTCAGTAAAAGGAGCTTAAGTGACTTCTCCCTGGCTTGCAATTTTCCAATGACCATGACCGGTATGTCCTTATGTTAATGTATGAAATGGAGATAACAAAAGCTTTACCTTGCATAATGCTTTTCTAAATTTGTTTCCTCCCCTAGAGTGTTTCAGCAACGGATCGATATCAGCCCTTGCAGTGAAGGTAGAATCAGTACCTCAGCTTGTCCCAAAGAACCTCAGACTGCGGGATCCCTCGTGCAGGCCTAAATTCAGCAATGACCGATTTGCCTACTTCTCTTTTGATGCAAATAGTTGTGGAACCACTAGAACGGTATGAAGGCATTCATTTAATGTTTTACAGGGTGTCTTAGTCTTAATGCCGTAAACTAAACTTTAGGATCCAAACCGCATCCAATCAATATCAAGTCCTTAACCATTTACCAATATGGTTAAAGTTCTGTTTTCATAGCTGCCTAATAAGGATGTGGACCTAGACATATATAACTGTGCTGGTTGCAAGCATAAAATCAGTTTTTGCAGGTGGGCTTGACAAACCACCTGTAGAGACACTCCGTTTAGGATAGTCATGTCCCTCACTGGTTCAGATATCATGGAAGAGATGAGGGTTTTGAGTTGCTGTAAATGAGTCAAATGAATGTGGCTAAATGAATTTAAGACCATGTGACCTGATTTTATCACTGCTGGTCTCATCAATTTGTTTATTAATTTTGTAAGTAAAAACCGGGGGAGCTCTTAAACTACCTTATCTTGTGCCCTGACCAGGCAGAACCTGGAGCTTAGAAATAAAGCCCCAGGCTATTCTCTTGGGACAGCATGCCAAGCCTATTTAAATGTGAACTCCTTGAAATAACTCAACTTCCATTGGCCCAACTCTGCCATTAGGAAGATGTCTTTGTTTAGCCCTGTTTACTAAATGTTCTTGCTAGTCTTAAGCCTTCAGTTTAACTCCCTCTATGCGTCTGTCTCTCCCTCAGTTTTATGATGGCATCATGATGTATCAGAATGAAATCACTTCAGGTGATGGACTACAGGTGTTCCAGCAAGCAAACAAAGTACTAGCTGCTCCTTCTGATCCAGATTATCGGTGAGATTCAATATTAAGTGTATCATGCCTGCTATTTAATATTGAGACTTAACATGCTCTTTCTCATTTGTTAGAGTGACTGTGTCCTGCTTTTACAACCTCAATGAAACCCAGATGATTGCGTTCACCTCACAACCGCTTGTTAGGGCCTCTATGGTGGAGACTGGTTATGGGGAGCTACATGTTGTGATGAGGCTTGCTTTGGGTATGTTGGAATTAATTTGGTTGCTATTGAGAAGACTGACAAACCAAGCCAACATGTACCTTTGAAGAGCATCACATTAGCTTGCAGTCTCTAAAAGGTTTGGTTCTGTCCCTAGACCTCACAGTAAACAAGTTCTAACTTTAGGCTTTACTTGCTGACTAAGCTTGTCTGCAAGATGTGCACAACTGAATGGTCTTTAAATGCAGTTCTCCAACTAGAATTATTTGATCCCTTTAGATGGTAGGGCTGTTCAATAAGTTTTGGCTTCTAACGATTATGAAAATATCTTTAAGATGCAACAATTGTCATACTGCCCCTTTCAAGTTTTACACTTTCTCTGCAACAGAATGTAGATCTGAATCTGTGTGGCAGAGCACATGCCTAAAGTCATAATGTGAGCTCTTTAATGGTCAACGCTGTTTAGGGATTCATATTAACCCTCATTTGTGTAATAAACAAGTTAAATCAAGAGACATGTGAAACTATTGCTCTTAAAGGGACTATATGCTATTCCTGCTGCTGGCTTAAACCAGCTTGTTGTTGACTGAAGGGTCACTCACTGTTCTTGACTTTTTTTTTTTTTTTTTTTTTTTTTTTTTTTTTTTTTTTTTTTTTTTCCCTAATAGATTTAATTACAACTTAATATTTTACTAAAGCTTTTCAAAATGCAAGTAATTCAGATTAATGATTCAAAGGCTTAATTAGGCAAGTGGTTTTTTTATTTATTTTTTTTTTTTCCCCTCCTCTGCTTTCTGCAGACAATAAAAAAATATGTATGTATTTAGCTTGAGGCAGCTAATACTGACTGGTAATAACCTTTAATTCTAGCCAAAATAGACTTTCTACAGAAATTCTAGGATATACTGCACTTCCTTCGGTTTAACATTTGGGAAATATTTAAGTTCACAGGAGGGCTAATCTTGACTTGACAGATGAGCAGTGTCCATCTAATAGGGCTGCTTTATTCAAACTGATAATCAGTGATGCAATATTCTGTATTGGCACAAGTCTAATTTGGATTAAAACATTCTGACAATTGACCCTATGCTCTTCTCCACCCAGATGGTTCTTATAGTAACTTCTATGTAGAGGAGGATTACCCGGTTGCACGTTACCTAAGAAGCCCTCTGTTCTTTGAGGTGATGCTGCTTCAGTCCACTGATCCTCGGATAGAGCTGGTCTTGGAGAACTGTTGGGCTACTATGAATGAAGGCCGTGAATCTACTCCTAGATGGGATCTGATTGTAGATGGGTAATTATGCACTTGGGGGTTTTTTTTTTTTTTTTTTTTTTTTTCTCCCACAAAGGCTCAGTGTGGTGGGAATTGATCTCTTTTAGGGGCTGTTTACTTTGAGTGTTGCCTGTTCATGCAACGCTGTAGTTTCCAGATTCATTTAAGTGTCCTTTTTGAAACTGCCTATGCAGTCTAAACCCCCCAAGAGCAAGTTTATGAAAACTATGGACCTGTACATGTCACTGGATTTCTGCATTATATTTTAGCAAAAGCATAAAATACAGAATTCTTACCACTTGGTGTGTAGATGGTGCCATCACTTCTCTATAGGTATTATATACTAACAAGGTTACTGCAAAATACTGAAAGTATCTGGGTGCAGCCTTTCATGCAAGCTGAGACCGCATCACTGATGCCATTTCAGACACAATGCGCTTAATAGAGCAGGTGAGGGGTAGGGTGAGTTTAGGTGAGTCCATTAAAGCATTGGATGCAGCACAGATTACACTGCAGAGTCTGCAGCCAGACCCCTCAAATACTTGTCTGCCATGTTTAGTTTTACCCTTTTGCTAATAGTAGAGAATCTAATGTTGGGGACATTTTACTGCATGTTTTAACCCTTTTTTTTTTTTTTTTTTTTTTTTTTTTTTTTTTTTTTTTTTCCTCTCCAATGTAAAGTTTCTATTGCCAAAACTTTCCAATTTGTTTAGCATTTACATCCTTATGTTTGTTTACCAGCTGTGTGAATCTAGCTGACACTCGTAGGACTCACTTCCACTCTGTGACTCCTGAAATGGCTACATACCCAACTCATGTGAAGCACTTTGAAATCAAGATGTTCACTTTTATGAAGGACAGTGTGGTCTCCCAAGATCAGGTAATTGGCTCCTCTGAAAGTGGCTGACTGCATTTAGGCTGCGTCACTGACTCTTTCTGTCCCCTCAGATTTTTGTGCACTGTGACGCTGTGCTCTGCGCTGTCAATCAGGCTGATGGAATCTGCCAGAGACAGTGCCCTTCTCCCAGTCCTTTAAACCCCAGAAACAACCGAGGTTTGCTCCAATCTTGTTGCTACATTCTAAACCCTTAAGTGCACTTTGCAGCCATTATCTAAATCAAATTTTGCTGAGTTTAATTGTTTCTTTCTGTGACCAGTTCGCAGAGATGTGGCTAATGACCGCTACCAGAGAACACTGCTGTCATCAGGAAAAATCCTCCTCTCGAGCTCTTAGTTTTTTGGTTCATCTTAATAAAGTGTTCAAGTCTTATCTTTGTGTCCTGCAGTTTATTACAGTGTAATGAGTATCTGTGGCTTTGTGTACCCCTTCACTAAAGTAGCTCTAGTTGGAGGTGGAGTTAAATCTAAGTTCCAATGTTAGATTTAAACTAATCTAAATAACCGTAAGGGAGTTAAGCAGGTTGCACATCAGAAACCACAACATGGCATGCACAAAGCATCACATACCAGACACGCACATTTGTATCATATTTAACATGAAACTAATCCGGTGGCACAGCAGGAATATGAACAGCATTCTGAGTTGTGGCTGGGTGCTGCTAACTTGCTGCACCGGTGTGTGTGTGTACCCTGGTAGAAACTAATGTTTAGAATTCTGTATTGTATGGTGCTGCAGCCCCCCCCTTAATGTCTCCCATCTTTACGTTTGCAGACTTTAAATACCTTTTCAATTGAGGTATATACAAAACTTGACCTCAACCCATCTTATGTTTGGTGGACAGACATTTAACGTTTAAGCCCACTGTTATAAAGGACTTTTTTTTTTTTTTTTTTTTTTTTTTTTTTTTTTTTTTTTCTTCCCTTAACCTGCTTAAGGCTTGAATCTACAATTCACTTAACCTTAATTGGTAATTGCAATCCTTCTCTGTGCTGTCAAATACCTTGAGTGATTGACAAACCAGTAGCCATGGACTGAATTAAACTAAAACTAAGTTGTCAAAGCCAATAGTGTGATTCTTTAGGGTTTTTTTTTTTTTTTTTTTTTTTTTTCTTCATTTAATTATTGGTGGTCATTTGCTCAGGAACAAAATGCAAATAATAAATACTCCAACCTACAAAGGTTAAAGTTGAATTTACTACATTAGTCAAGCTTTTTATATAATTTACTGTTAGCCTTCAGGCATTTACAAATTGTGTTTTTGCCATGAATCCACAGGATCTTAATGTCCTGAAATACTGTGCTGTAGATCTTAAATGGGTCTAAATTTTACTATGTTCATACAAAGCTACCCAATCAGGCTGTGACACTCACTTGATCCCTAATATTCCATCTCAGCTATTGTTTATTTGTGAATATTTACAAATATAGATTATTTTGCAAAAGCATTTAATGCTGTTTTTTTTTTTTGTGATTTTTAACTGGTCTGTTAGGGGAGATCCTTAGTGTTTAGTCTTGTGTAAGTCAAACTTCATAAGGGTTTTAAATTTTGATTTGATGAAACGTGCTGAAACCCAATTATGTACTTAAATTTGCATTTGGAATAAGGCATCAGTATGTCAAAGCCATGTGCTCTATGTAAGGACAGCATTTGACTTGCAACTGCAGTGTAATGTGTAACTAACTGTTGGTCCCCTTGGTGTGTTTTCTCCTGGCCTGAAGACTGATAATGACCGCTCTGATCTTTCTGCTTTTTCAGATGTTTCTTGCCTAAGGAGATTAATACAAACGGGGACTGTCTTGCTCCTAACAGGTACATTTCTAAGTTGTCTTTGAGGAATGTTGGCATGTGGATTAGTGCTATTGTTTAGTCTTTGTAAAGCAGCAGTGATTTTGTTGGGGTGGAGCAGCACTTGACTAGAATAGAGTGATCAAAATGCAAACGACACACAATGGCAAGCCATTTGCTGAGTATTACAACTGTTGAACATTAAAAACAACATACCATAATAGGACTATATTGTGTTGTTGTTTAAAGTCATGCAAGAAACAAAAGCTCA
The DNA here is from genome assembly GCF_903798145.1 of Danio aesculapii. NCBI lineage: Eukaryota > Metazoa > Chordata > Actinopteri > Cypriniformes > Danionidae > Danio > Danio aesculapii. The sequence goes on along the minus strand of NC_079454.1, from coordinate 44,437,581 downwards.
AATCTTTCAAAATCATAATTTAATTAAACAAATTTTATTTAGCAAGGGTTTATATTAAAGTACATTATATAATTGTTGTTGTTGTTTGTAGAAAATTGTATTTTAAAAACCAAAACATTTACAAAAATCGTACCAACCACAAACTTATGGGTGGTATTTAATAATATTTTGTAATCATTTTATACATGACACTTATGTATAATTTTCATTTAAGAAAAAAATGTTCCTCACAATGATTTGTTAAGATATTTTATATAATTTTTTGTGTGGATCTTTTGTTTCAATTTTCATCCTACTGTATGTATTTTGAGGCATGTATATAAATACATGAAAGCTGAATTAAATGAATAGAATGGATGCCTTTAATAACTCTAAATTATTCAGCTTAGAAATATGATTGTATGGCAATATTGTTGATGAATGCTTTGCATTTTCAATTTTGCATGACAGAAAATTACTATGGCTAAACAATGAATACATTTTTTAGGAAACATGACACTAATCATGAAAAATGGCCTTTGGAAGAATTGAGAAATGCAGTTAGTGAAAGATCTGGTTTAGCTAGAAGCAAGTTAATCGATAAGGTTGGATGGGAGATTAGTTCATGAAAATAAATGACAGACTGAATCTGTTTGTTTTTTTTGTGTGTGTGCATACATACTCATTTCTAATAACTGATTTATTTTATCTTTGCCATGATGATAGTAAATAATGTTTGACTAGATATTGTTCAAAACATTTCTATACAGCTTAAAGGGACATTTAAAGGCTTAACTAGGTTAATTAGGTTAACTAAGCAGGCTAGGGTAATTAGGCAAATTATTATATCACGATGGTTTTTTTCTGTAGACAATCGAAAAAAAAAAAAAGCTTAAATGGGCTAATAATATTGACCTTAAAATGGTTCATAAATTAAAAACTGCTTTTATTCTAACTGAAATAAAAAAAAAACTTCCTCCGGAAGAAAAAATATTATCAGACATTCTGTGAAAATTTCCTTGCTGTTAAACATAATTTGGGAAATATTTAAAAAAGAAAAAAATCAAAGGGGGCTAAATAATAATTCTTATAAAATTTTTATAAAAACAAATTTTTTTTAATTAATGTTTTTTTTTTTTTTTTATCGAGTAGCTCTGCGATTTAACAACACACTGTATAACCTTCATTTAACTTAAAAAAAAAAAAAAAGTAGGATAATGTTATCCTCTGAGAACATCATGCCGTATATCCAGATTAAGGAAAGGTTAAAGCAGTGTGTCTGCTACTTTTGTACTTTTTCTCTTATTAAAAAGTAAGATCACTGTCCATTCTGATACTCCTCTTTTCCTTTTCTTTCATGCGTTCAAAATAATCTGAATATTTAGCATAAATGTAAGGCTCTGCCATCTTCGTTTCTGTCTGTTCCTGCATTCTCTCATCGTGTGCGAGATTTATCATGACAAGAAGAACTTTGAAAAGTAATACGTCACTCGTTGGTTAGTAAAGAAATATTACATAACTCGCGTCACTTGCAATGCGTTACCCTCCAACACTGCATATATATATAATCTGTGGATTTATGTGGAATGATTTCGAGAGTATAGGAGCTGAAAAAATGTTTAGGTTTATGTAAACACATGGTGGCTCAGTGGTTAGCACTGGCCTCACAGCAAGAAGGACACTGGTTCGAGTCCTGGCTGAACCAGCTGGCATTTCTGTGGAGTTTTCATGTTCTCGTGATTGTGTGGGTTTCCTCCGGGTGCTCCAGTTTCCCTCACAGTCCAAAGACATGCGCTATAGGTGAATTGAATTAACTAAATTGGCCGTAGTGTATGGGTATTTTCCAGTACTGGGCTGCAGCTAGAAGGGCATCCGCTGCGTAAAACATATGCTAGATTAGTTGGGGGTTCATTCTGCTGTGGCGACCTCTAATAAAGTAAAGGGACTAAATCAAAGGAAAATGAATGAATGAATTAGAAGACACAAAGCTTCATTAGGTCTCATATAATACTCCTACTAAAAGACAGAGAAAACATAAGTTGTTTTGTACACAAATGATCTGAACAACAAAACATTTACATTCGTGTTGTATTGTATTGGTGTTGAACGGTATTTGTTTTGGTGCCGTATGTTTAGTGTCGTATGAGTGTTGGTGGTGTTTGTGTGTTGATGTACAGTATGTGTGTTAGTGTTTATTATTTATGCTGATAGTGAACAGTATGTGTGATGGTGTTGTACAGTATGTGTGATGGTGTTGTACAGTATGTGTGATGGTGTTGTATAGTATGTGTGTTGGTGTTGTACAGTATGTGTGATGGTGTTGTACAGTATGTGTGTTGGTGTTGTACAGTATGTGTGATGGTGTTGTACAGTATGTGTGTTGGTGTTGTACAGTATGTGTGATGGTGTTGTATAGTATGTGTGTTGGTGTTGTACAGTATGTGTGATGGTGTTGTACAGTATGTGTGATGGTGTTGTACAGTATGTGTGTTGGTGTTGTACAGTATGTGTGTTGGTGTTGTACAGTATGTGTGTTGGTGTTGTATAGTATGTGTGTTGGTGTTGTACAGTATGTGTGATGGTGTTGTATAGTATGTGTGTTGGTGTTGTACAGTATGTGTGATGGTGTTGTACAGTATGTGTGTTGGTGTTGTATAGTATGTGTGTTGGTGTTGTATAGTATGTGTGTTGGTGTTGTATAGTATGTGTGATGGTGTTGTATAGTATGTGTGTTGGTGTTGTACAGTATGTGTGTTGGTGTTGTACAGTATGTGTGTTGGTGTTGTACAGTATGTGTGTTGGTGTTGTACAGTATGTGTGTTGGTGTTGTATAGTATGTGTGTTGGTGTTGTACAGTATGTGTGATGGTGTTGTATAGTATGTGTGATGGTGTTGTACAGTATGTGTGTTGGTGTTGTACAGTATGTGTGATGGTGTTGTACAGTATGTGTGTTGGTGTTGTACAGTATGTGTGTTGGTGTTGTACAGTATGTGTGATGGTGTTGTATAGTATGTGTGTTGGTGTTGTACAGTATGTGTGATGGTGTTGTATAGTATGTGTGTTGGTGTTGTACAGTATGTGTGATGGTGTTGTACAGTATGCGTGTTGGTGTTGTACAGTATGCGTGTTGGTGTTGTATAGTATGCGTGTTGGTGTTGTACAGTATGTGTGATGGTGTTGTACAGTATGTGTGTTGGTGTTGTACAGTATGTGTGATGGTGTTGTACAGTATGTGTGATGGTGTTGTACAGTATGTGTGATGGTGTTGTACAGTATGTGTGTTGGTGTTGTATAGTTTGTGTTGCTGTCATATGAATGTTAATGTTGTACAGTATGTGTGTTGGTTTGATATGTGTGTTGGGGGTGAAAAGCTTCACACTTCTGCTCTTCTCTTTGCTGCAGTGTGGTTTGGGTGCCAGACTTCTGACACTGACACTTCTACTTCCTATTCCACCTAATGCAGACCTCAATACTGATTCATCTTTCACAGGTATAGTTTTGACAATAGCTAATAGTACGTTGTGAGTTAAAATGAGCTTTTTTATACCAAAAATCTTTAGAGTTATAACTGGACCATCTGTCAATTAGATATTTTGTAAATGTCCTACTGTAGCTATATCAAAACATATTTTTGCTTGGTAATCTGCAAAGATAAGCACTTAATTTAGAGCATTTTAAAGGTGACTTTCTCAATATTTATATTTGAACCCTGAGATTCCACATTTTTGGATCTCAGCCAAATGTCGTCATATCCTAACTAAATATGTATCGATAAAAAGCTTCTTTATTTTCTATTTAAAAGAAGATGACTATATATATATATATATATTAGTTCTTATATTAAAAATGCCAGGAGTAGTGAAAGGCAGAAGCTGTGATTGGTTGATTGTGTGATGTAAACGTTTTCATGGCCACACAATTTTAAATAATCAATTACTTTTAACAAATGTTCAATGTACATCTTCAGATTAACGAGACGGATTACAAATTCTGGAGCGTGAGATAAATGAAGAGACATTATGAGGGAATAAAAGCTGGGGATGTGAAGTGACAACAAAAGGAAGTCATTAGTCAGAGCTGAATGTTGCAGACACACCTCTGATAACAATCTGCTGAAATCACTGCACTCACATTGACCTGCTGCTCTCTTATCACATCCTAAAACCGCCTTTTGTTTATTTGTTTGTCATTGGCCCACTGCTTGCATATATACAGTATATACTCGGAGCTTTGCATAAATGAGTGCATCCCCTCCTGAAAATGAATATTTGTATCCATTTCTCACAGATGGTAGCAATAATATATTTAGTGCATTTTTATCAAAAGAGTTTATAAAATAGCTATTTTATTAAATAGCTTCATCTGTTAATTTAACAATTTAATTAACTAACGTCATTAGGAGTAGAAAGACAATACATTTCAATTCAAATGAGTTATTACAAAAAAGCATCTGCAGAATTTCAACCAAATATGTTATGTTTCTTTTGATGCTTCCTGTTTATTTAATATTTTGTGGACTGTGATCTTAAGTTTTTTTTTTTATTAGATTAGTTGCAATTTTGGCTTTGGTACTGACTAATCTAATGTATATACACAAGTTATTGTAACATATCCTGTAGAAAATATTCATTTAAAGGAGAAAAAAATCATTTCAACTTAATGAAAGGTTTTAATCCCCTTCAAATGTTGACTACTGTATTAGCCCTCCTGTCATTTATTTGTTCATTTTATTTCTCAGATACGTCCAAAGTACCAGAGAAATTCCCTTTTTTTCTGTAGAAATCAATTTTTTTTTTTTAAGGACAATATTATTAGTCCCCCCTTTTTCTACAAATCAAACCACTGTTGACTTGACTAATTACCCTAACTTGCCTGGTTAACCTAATTAACCTAGTTAAACCTTTAAATTGCACTAAGCTGAATACTAAAAAATACTACGTACGGTCATCATGCTAATGACAAAATAAATGGTTGCAAAGTTATGCTGTAAAAATCTCAACATTAAACATCACTTGGGAAAAATCAAATTACAGCTAATAATTTAGTCAAGAGAAAGAGAGAGATTTATAATAGGTCCTGAACATATTGAGTCAGTGAGTGATTTATTTATATATTTTTTTCATTTTGGAACTTTTCTAATGCTAAGAAATATTATACAAGCATCAGACAATCCTCAGACTGGCTTTGAGTCATATTTAAATAATAATTTCATTATGATTCTTGCAATTGTATGTTGATTTCACATCAAGCTTGTGTTTGGCAGTAATGTGTAAATATAAACTTAAATGTGACAGGGATTTAATAAACTTCTTCTTTAAAAACAGAAATCCCATGATAGTTCATAAGTTATCCCATGATAAAGTTTGTAGAGTAAGATTGTAGAGGTTTCAACAGAATACTCAAACTAATTTTAAAAAGGCCGAATTTTATTTGCTTTTCTATTATAACATTTCAATTCACTAGATTTACATCAGTAGTTTCATCAGTATTTTATAATCTAATATTAAATATGTATAATATATTTTTATAACATTAACGTATTATCTTTGTTGTTGTACGTTGATTTCGCACCAATCTTGTTAGTGTGTTTGTAATGTTTTGCAGTGCCATATTGTAGTGTATGAATATGAAATGTGACAGATTGCAGAGATTGCAGAGGTTTCGACAATCTTCAAACTAATTTTTAAAAAGGCAAATTTTATTTGCTTTTCTATGGTGAGATTTTTTTTTTTTTCATTTAAATAAAAATTATCATATATTGAAACATTTGTGTGATTATTTTTATAATATTTAACTAATAGTCAAGTTATATCAATAGTTTTATCAATATTTTCTGACAGGATATTAAATAATAATATTTTTATATCAATAATGAATAATCTTTGTTGTTGTATGTTGATTACACATCATCTTGTGGTATATTGTAAAGTATTAATATAAATTTAAATGTGAGACAGGGTTTTGATACACTTTTGTTTAATAAAACAAATCTCATGAGAGTTCATAAATTATTGCACGATAAAGTTCACAATTTCCAAAGATTGCAGAAATTTCAACAAAATCGAAAGTATTTTATAATAATATATTAAATATGTATAAAGTATTTTTTAATCAATAATGTATTTATTTTTTTGTACGTTGATTTCGCATCAGTCTTGTAAGTGTATTTATGTGTTTTGTAGTGGTATATTACAATGTATGAACATAACTTAAAATGTAAAAGGGATTTAATGCACTAAAACAAATCCCATGATAGAGTTCATGATTTCTAAAGATTGCAGAGGTTTCGACAAAATCCTCAAAAACGAATTTTAAAAGGTCGAATTTTATTTGCTTTTCTATTATATTTGTTTAATTTAAATAGAAATGATCATATATTGAAACATTTGTGTTATTTGTTTATTTTACTAAAGTCAATTGATTAAATGTACAGTTTCATCAGTATTTTGTTATAGAATATTAAATATTTATTTTTATATCAATAATGAATTATCTGTGTTGTTGTATGTTGATTACGCATCAATCTTTTCAGTGTGTTTGCGGTGTTTTGCAGTGGTATATTGTAATGTATGAATATGAATTTAAATGTGACACAGGGATTTAATACACTTCTGTTTAATAAAACAAATCCCATGATAGTTCATTGTCACATGATGGTAATTTCCAAAGATTGCAGAGGTTTAGACGATCCTCAAAAACAAGGCTGAATTTGATCTTTTCTTAAATAACATTTGTTTTATTTTTCCCCAATTGAAATAAAAATATTCATATATTGAAACATTTGTGTGATGTTATTTTTATAGTCAATTTACTATATTCACACAGTTTCATCAGTATTTTATAATAGAATATTAAAGTATAATATTTTTGTATCAATAATGTATAATCTTTGATGTATATATTTATAAAACCGACAAATTAATCTATCTTTTTTTACTTAATTGGGTTAAGGTTAGGGTTATGGTTAGGTTTTTTATTCCATTTATTGTTTTGTTTATTACATTCTCTGTGGAAATGATGACTTCTAAACTAATGTGTTCATTTCTTTATCTGTCCCCATTTGTTTCCATGTTTATTTAGACTTTCCGAAGCGCAAGAGAGAAGGAAAAACTGTAGACAAATGTCTAGACAGTCGACGTGAAGCGCAGTGTGACTCGAGCAGCAGAATGTGTGTTTAATCCTCGGTCTTCAGGAGGTGTGAAAGCGTTGTCTGTCAGAGATGCGCTGTGCTAATGGCTGATCATTAGCTGCTTCAAAAGACGCCGCCTGATGTTTGATGTTTGCAGATGCTGAAATCACTCAATAGGTGAGTTAATCATCCAGACCCGCAATCTGATCAAAGTTAAACATCTTCATCTAGCGGAGGCTTTTCAACTCAGACAATGAAGGATTAAAAGAGGCCGTGCAGTAAACACATTTTCTGGCAGTAATGCTAAAGACATTTTATCCACTGATGCATCAAGAAAAGCTTTCTGAAACACTGAGATGAGCTTTCAGATTCAGTCAACAGGTCACTGAAGCTGATTTCTGTCATGTGTTTTTTTTCTCTGTATATTTATAACAATTGGTCAGTGCAAAGTGGATTGGAGATCATAAACCGCTTCTACAGTAAATGCTTTCTCGGTAAATGGTCTTTGACTTAAATGAAGCTTCTGTGCAACTCAAATATGGAGTAGATTTGAACTTTTCCTTTTGTTCTAGAACATAAACCTTAATATTAAAAAAAAAACCCAATTCATTCGTTTTTCTTCGGCTTAGTTTCTGTTTCAGGGGTTACCACAGTGGAATGAACCACCAACAATTCCAGCATATTTTTTACGCAGCGGAGTCCCTTCCAGCTGCAACCCAGTATTGGGAAACACCCATACACACTCATTCACTCATAGACTACAGCCAATTTAGTTTATTTGATTCACCTATAGCACATGTCTTTGGACTGCGGGGGAAACCAGAGCACCCGGAGGAAACCCACGCAAACACAGGGAGAACATGCAAACTCCACACAGATATGCCAACTAGCCCAGCCGGGACTCAAACCAGCAACCTTCTTACTGAGGCCACAGTGCTAACAACTGAGCCACCATGCTGCCATTGCAAGTCAGTGTTGTTTAATTATTTTTAATTCTAGAAGACTTTTATTTGTTCATTTGGTTTCATTTATTAACCCTTTTCCCAAATTTTGTCATTACAAAATGATCAATTGTAAAGATATAAAAACAGAAATAAAACGTGCAATGTTCAGGCAGTGATTTATTCAGTTAGATTAAACACAAAATGTGCTGTTGTAAGTTTTCCATTTCAAAAATGTCACAATATATTTAATGTTATTTTGCCATTATTCTCAGTCTTTTAATTCATTACATTTTTAACACTTAAAAAAAAAAAACTTACACTTCAATCATTCTCCTTTGTTTTAGTCCCTTTATTTATCAGGGGTCACTTAAGCAGAATGAATTGTCAACTTATCCAGCATATGTTCTACACAGCGGATGCCCTTCCAGCTGCAACCCAGTACTGGGAAACACACACACACACACATACACACACACACACACACACACACACACACACACACACACACACACACACTCATACACTGGCCAATTTAGCTCACCCAATTCACCTATACCGCATGTCTTTAGACTGTAGGGGAAACTGGAGCATCCGGAGGAAACCCACACAAACACATGGGAGAACATGCAAACTCCACACAGAAATGCCAACTGACCCAGCCAGGACTCGAAGCAGCAACCTTCTTGCTGTGAGGTGACAGTGCTAACCACTGAGCCACTGTGTTGCCTTTGAAAAAAAAAAAAAAACTTTTTCATTATTGCTCTTTTTTTTTTTATTTTTATTTTTTTTTTGTTTGTTATTTTACTGCTAAAATGTAGATGATTTATTCAGTGATCTTACTGTAGTGTTTTAACACATATTATTATATATTTATCACGTATTATAATGGTATTATTCTATTAATAATTCAGTAATTTCCACAAACGTTTTTTTGTTGAAAATATTTATGCAATAGGGTGGCATGGTGGCTCAGTGCTTAGCACTGTGGCCTCACAGCAAGAAAGTCACTGGTTCAAGGCCCGACTGGGCCAGTTGACATTTCAGTGTGAAGTTTACATGTTCCCTCCCGTCTTGAATTCAGTACTGGGTTGTAGCTAGAAGGGCATCCGTTGTGTAAAACATATGTTGCATAAGTTGGTGGTTCATTCCACTGTGGCGACCTCTGAAATAGAAACAAAGCTGAAGGAAAATAAATAAATATTAATTCAATTTACCAAATGTTTTATTTTTTAATTTACATTTTTTTTAACACATTTACTCTTGGCCCAGACATTTAATCTAAAAATATTTATTTTTCAATAGAATTTTTTTTTTATTATACTTGTAAAATACTAACAAAAAAGCTAAATAATAATAATTAAATTGTATATATTTTAATTATATATATATATATATATATTAATTTACTATTTAAATTGTATTTATAATAGGTTAATAATGCTTTCTTTTGGTGGATATTGTCTTTATTATTGCACAATAAACTTGCCATTTGTTTATATTTTATTTTACATTTTAAATAATTATTCATCTTTTTTTATTTATTGTTGTTTTCAACATATTATCATCAATGGTCAAATTGGAAATATAAAAAACTTTTTTGAAAATGTTACTAATAAAAAACTAAATAATAATATTTTTAAATTTGGTATTTTAATTCTATTTACATATTGTTATATATTCATTTAGAATGTAGTTTTATTTAATGCTTTCTCTTTCATGGATTTTGTCTTTATCATTGCATTATAAAGATGCTAAATTTATAATTTATTTTACGTTTTAATTTATCATTTAATAATTTATTACTTTATGTATTGTTTATTTCAACTTTACATGAATAGTCAAACTGAAAGTGGCATACTTTTTTTTTAATTAAATGTTACTAATAAAAAAGCCTAATAATATAAAATTGTATATATTTAAATTATTATTATTTAGAATTTATAAAAAATTTAAAAATGCTGTATTTATATTTTATTTTACATTTTAAATCATTATAATTATTAGGCAAGGCAAGTTTATTTATATAGCACATTTCAGACACAATGGCAATTCAAAGTGCTTTACAGGAATAAAAGAAACAAGTATAAGAGAAATAAAAACAAATAATAAAAATGGTAAATAAAATAAAATAAATAAGCATAAAAACAGATAAAATGTGTTATAAAAGAATGAAAAAGAAGAGAAAAACAATAGTGTGATCTGTCAGACGTAGCACAGTGCTCATTCAGTAAATGCGCAGCTAAACGGATGTGTTTTCAGTCTTGATTTGAATGTGCCTAATATTGGAGCACATCTAATCACAATATTAAAATAATTAAAAAGGTTAATAATACTTTCTTTTTCATGGATTTTGTCTTTATCATTGCATAATTAAAATGCCATTTATTTAAATTTTATTTTACAATATAAAATATAGTACAAACAAAATATAATAATAAAAACATTATATTCGTATTTATTTATTAATTATTATTCTTTTATTTATTGTTGCTTTCAACATTACATCAATAGTCAAACTAGTAGTATAAACTTTTTTTTTTGCAAATGTTACTAATAAAAAACTAATAAAAGCTAAATAATGATAATAATTTTACATTTGATATGATTTAATTATGTGTGTATGTGTTATTATATATTAATTTAAAATGTATTTTATGATTACGAAACATATTACATCAATAGTCAAATAGGAAGTCGTATAAAAACTTTTGTGAGCATGTTTTTAACCAATCTAATGTTCTTCTAAGAATGCATTTAATATATAATTAAAAAGATTCAATGAAAGAAACGCTCAGACATGACTATATTTCTCCAGCATGACTCATTATCAGCTCTGTTCAGGTGAGCATCTCCAGTCTGCAGGAAGTGCAAAAGGCTGCGAACTGATCTGAGGAACCGATCAGCTGAACATCTCAAGCCCAACAATACACGTACATGTTTTTTCAAGTCATGTGTATTCGGGTGGAGATCCCATTAAACTCGCACACGAACCTTTTACAGATGCAAATCGCCCTCGAGTGTCCAGAATTCACACCTGCCGCTGTCTTTGATCACCTTGACGGAAGGACGGATGACCAGAGAGAGAGATGTATATAATCCCAGCCGAAGAAAAGGCACTCATTTCAGGCTCAACTTCAGCAGAAGGACAGCAGCACAATGGCAGTCGTGCATGGAAACCTCGGGAATGGACATTTAAAACAATTCCAGCTTTTTCCAAACGCGGATATGGAGAGGAGGACCGGCATGCACACAACAGGTGAGCGATACCGCGGGAAAGTTCACCCAAAAATGAAAATGCCGTCATTTACGCACTATTCGTTTGTTTTAAACCTGTTTGTTTCTTCACAAATGAGGATATTTTGAAGAATGCTGGAAACTTGTAACCTTTGAGAAGAGGAAAAAAACGTACTATTTGTTTTTCTAGGTTACACTATACAAATAACCGCAAAATAGAAATTTTTCGTACTCTGAAAAAAATATTCAAAGTTGATTCCTTGGAATTGCTTAAATAATTTACAACCATTTAAACATTTTATTTAGCCTGAATTTAAACAAACCAATCAAGTTGAACATTACTGAATTTACTTAATTTGTTTAAACTCAACATATAAATTGTTTGCAACAATTTTGCAGCCATATGTTTTCAGTGTATTTTGTGATGCATTTTTTAAAATGTAAAATAAATATAAATTGCTTTTGCATTGCCTTACACTAAAAAAAGCTGCTTTGCTTTATAAAGCTAGTTATTTAAAATGAGCTGAAACAACAAAACTCTTGAGTTTTTGGAGGACAACTTCAGAGTTTTATGTTCATGTTTTATATTCACTTGAGTGTGCAAAAACTAGTAAGCTAACCTAATTCCTTCATGTTGTCCCAACACAAATAGATTGTGTCAAACCCAACATTTTATTTACAGCGTTTGGGACCTTAATCTGTTAACCTTAAAGTTTAATTAAAGTGACTTTTATAAACATTTTTAATAGCTTAAAGTGATATGTTGTCTGGGTTGGTGTTGTAGACTGTAAAAATGCTGGGTTCCACATAATCGATTTGTGTTGGGACAACATGAAGGAATTAAGTTAACTTATTAGTTTTTTTACAAATTTAAGTGAATTAAACCTAAAACAATGAAGTTGTCGCTACAAACAAATTAAGATTTGTGTTTAAGCGCTTTCTAAATAAGTAGTTTGAACAAACAGCAAACGTCATTTGAGTGTATATTACGCTAACAGGTGAGTGTTTACACAGGAAATTTCACCCTAAAATAAAAACTCTGTCATTTACGCACCCTTTGTTTATTAATTTTTATTTTACTTTTTTCCATTTATTTATGCTTCTGGCAGCTCGAGTCTCCCAACAACTGTTAATCTTGGGAAAAAAGTTACTTTTATTGTATATTATGTACAAAAACCTTGTAATAAACTGCCAGTGCATATTTTTTTGTAATGTAACAGACTTACTTCTCTCTATATTATTTCTTATACCTTTAAAAAGTACTAAACTTTACTAGAACTATGTTAATCTGCTTTGACATGATCTTCATTGTGAAAAGCGCTATATATATAAAAAATATGAATTGAATTAAAATGTCAATAAAAGTCACAATGTTAAACTGTAGAGTTGAATTTTCAACATCAAAAGTTCACAGAGCAGAGATCAAGTTCCCATAATGCAATTCATAACCAAAAATAAACGTTAAATACTTGTGAATCACAAAATATGTAACTTTAATCAACACATTAGTTTTACAGTGTACTACATGAGTCAATGGTTACAGTTTTCAGCATCCTTCAAAATGCCTTCCTTTCTGTTCAAAAGAAGAAACATTCATATTTGAGTATAGTAGGCCTAAATGTGTCACGGTGGCACAGTGGGTACCACAATCACCTCACAGCAAAAAGGTCACTGGTTCAAGCCCTGGCTGGGTCAGTTGGCGTTTCTGTGTGGAGTTTGCATGTTCTCCCCGTGTTCGTGTGGGTTTCCTCTAGGTGCTTCGGTTTTCCTCACAAGTCCAAAAACATGTGCTATAGTTGAATTGGGTAAGCTAAATTGTCAGTAGTGTATGAGTGTGAATGGATGTTTCCCAGTGATTGGTTGCAGCTGGAAGGGCATCCTCTGTGTAAAACAGGCTGGATAAGTTGGCGGTTCATTCCGCTGTGGCGACCCCTGATGAATAAAGGGACTAAGCTGAAGAGAAAATAAATGATTAGTAGGCCTAGATAGTGAGTACATTTTCATTGTGGGGTGAACTATACCTTTAGCTGTATTTGAGAGTAACTACAGTATGTATTTAGTTGTCTAATTTAAAGCCTTTTCCTTTTCGTTTCTCTTCAGATTATGCGCTTCAGGACAGGATGAAGTTCCTGAATGGTGCCTCCAGGGCAGACAGCGTTAGTTTGTTTACACACCGCAGAAAACGCACAAACTTCACACAGCAGCAGATTGACGTGCTGGAGAAAGTTTACCAGGACACCAAATACCCTGATATTTATTTACGAGAGAAACTTGAGGCACTCACCGGCTTGCCAGAATCGAGAATTCAGGTGAGATTTCTGTTGACAAAAAGCTTTACGTTGATGTAGATATAAGTTCTTGAATATCTGAGGGCTCAAAAATGTCAAATATTGAGAAAACCACCTCTTTCTTTTAAATCGTGTTGTGTGTAAAGTTCTTAATCCTTTAACTGCCTGCTCTACCAAATGGTGGACCATATTTTGACTGTTTTTAATAATGGTTTACACACACACAGCGGTGTTGGTTCACAAAAAACCCCAAGAAAACCTGTTAAATGAGAATCTGAAATATTTTATGGCATACTGAACAAAATGAAGATGATTTAGATTTAGTATTCATGAATGTTTTATTTAAATTTTTTTAAATTAATTGCTTTACACTATTATTTTTCTGATTGTCATAGTATATATATTAATTCCAGTACTTTTACCATAAATCAACATGCCTACAAATGTGTTGAAAAAAATGCAACTTAGTGACGTTAAGAGTTAAGAAATTAAGAGTTAAGAAATTTAATCCAAAAATGTTTTCTTGGTGGAGCAGGTAAAGGGTTAATAATGCAGAATACTAATCAAACGGTGAGTTATTAAATATTTACACTAAGAATATACACAATGTCTTCATGAACAAGTATTTACCCAATATTCAAAAGAAAAATCAATCATTTTGACATTTAGGATGTATTTTTGGCTACTGCTCAATACTCATGCAACATAAGAATGGTTTATGGTCTGAAGGGTCACGTTTTAATTTGTATTTAAATCAAATGAAACCGGTCACAGAGCTAATAGCTGTCAGACTTTTTTTCTCCATAAAACATAGTTTAAGGACTATTTTGAGAACATTTTATTGACCAGGAAAAGGTTTTTTTGTGTGTGTTTTTTTAACATTTGTCTTAAATTTAGTATACTCTGACTTATTTAGTATACTCTGGTATGTATGGAGGACCAGGAGAGCCGGTTAGAAATAAAATGAAGAATCAAATTATCAATTTAATAATTGAATCATTAAAATGTGTATAAATGAATCAAACTTTAATAAAGCAATAAAACTGCATTTATAAATAACTTTTAAATGTATAAAAAAAATAGACAATTTTATAAATGTTTATTTAATTCATGTTTTAAAACGCTGATCAAACAATAAAAACACACGTGTATGTATGTGTATATATATATATATATATATATATATATATATATATATATTTATTTATTTATTTAAAATGCAATTAAATGCACAATTTAAATGTTTTAAACAGGCATTTGACACATGCTTTTCTCTCTGTCTTTTCTTTTCGTCTGCTACATGCTTTTCTTGAGTTGAAAATAAATTGAGATAAAAATGTCATTGGACAGTCCACACATGGCAGCAACCGATGAACTTTCACCTCAAGTTGAGCTAAACCCTCCCTCACTTGTAAATGCATCACGGTTTCCACCAAAATCAGAAAATGTTTTCAACATTGATGATGATTAGCCTCATTAATAATCCCGGTATTTTAATAATCATATCACATTAAATAATCGCATTAAAATTTACGCTTGAATGAAACATTTGAAAAATCCGCTCATATTTTAAATGTGCAGCATTGAAGAAATATTTCACAGAACTGTGGCTTGTATTTAAAATCCAAATAAAAGTCTTTGTAAGCACGAGACTTCTGTCAAAAATATTGATTTGTTTACGATAATAATAATAATAATAATAATAATAATAATAATAATAATAATAATAATAATAATGACATTTAAAATCTTGACATTTGTTTCTTATGTTGCACAGGTCTATTTTTGACAATAGCCAGAAATACATTGTCAAAATTATGACTCAGAATATTGAGTAGAGATCATATCCCATCAAGATATTTAGGACATGTTCAGCTGTAAACTGACCCTTTTCACAAGACTGTTATGACATGTTTAACAGTCATCATCATCTTAAATACTTCAAAGTTTTTAATATTTAGATTTGTTTTAAAGGTGTGTATATTTATATGTATTTATGTATGTGTTATATTTGCCTCAAATTACAAAAAAAAAAAAAAACTCATGTGAGGCATTTCTAACGCAGCGTCTATGGGACAGGACAGGGCAGCATAATTGACGTTTTTCTCTCTTCTGGCTGTTATCAGTCTCACTATTTTCCCCCTTTTTTCTGAAAGTCTTGAGAACATCATTGAGTTTTTCTTTTATTATTTCAGCAAATAGGATTGTAAACAAATATTTGTATTCTCCAATTCACTGCACTCTAAGTTTCCCCAAATATGATGTCATCTGCTGAGAAACCAGGAAATCTGCAAAGGGTCTATAAATCAACTCAATGTTTAATTGTAAATGTGCATTGCTCAGCGCATCATTTAGTCAACTTTAAAGGTGAATTTCTCAATATTTCGATTCTTTTGAAAACCTCACATTCTTGATTTTTTTTTTGGTTTGCTCAAACCAAATATTGTTCAATCTTAACAAGACCTGCGGCAATGAAAAGCTTATTTATTCAGCTTTCATGTGATGTAGAAATAAAGTTTTGTGGTTCACTTTGACAGAAAAAACTATTATTGAAACCATTCAACTTTTAAATTTTCCTACAAGCAGCTCTGATCGTTTCTCCAGCTATCTTTCTATAAATATTTGTCCTAAGGTTATAGATTTCATTCAAATGGCATCTCATTCCTAAATTAACATCTCCATGTTCTCTTCAGGTTTGGTTCCAGAACCGAAGGGCAAAGTCTCGGCGCCAGGTGGGAGTTCCAATCCCAAACAAGACCAGCGGAAATGTCCTGACCCCCAACAATCTCTTTATGCACCAGTTTACCACACATCAGAACCACAGCGGCCTGGAGAACTTACAAAGGTCAACATTTACAGCAGACAACTTCCATCAGCAGCTCATCAACTCTGCAGAGGAGAAAATCAGCACCATTAAAGGTGACATATACGACCCAACCACCATCCCATGCATGTTCAGCAGAACCCAGGAGAACCCCATCAAAACTGATCACCTGAGTGTGGTGGTCCCGCGCAGTTACACACAGCAGTTCCCGAAGGAACACGAACAGTTCACACATCTAGCAAACCACGCTAAATCAACAATGAAGCAGTTTTTGGTGGAGTACGACAACTTCCCTCCTAACAAGACCATCGGGCCGGAGATGAAGGTGGTCATTCCTCCTCTGCCATCTCAGAGTAACTTCATGATGTCTTCATCATCCCCTAAACACATCACCTGTTCTGTACAAAACATCCCGGTGAAGACACAACCAGAGCTTTTTGCTACTTTTTCTCCAATCAGAGCAAGCGAAGCCGTTGAGTTCTCCGATTCCGACTCTGATTGGGAAATAGACGCCATGTCTGGTTTTAATGGGTTCATTTAATCTTTGAGGAAAAAACAAGTTAAACAGATTGATTCATTGAGAAAAAAAGAGACAATTCTGTTATTAATAACTCGCCTTCATGCTGCTCCAAATCCGAGACCTTCGTTCATCTTCAGAACACACATGAAGATATTCTAGACGAAATCAGAGAGCTCTCTTATCCTCCACTGACATCAACGTTCATTAGATATTCAAAGTATAGCAAAGGAACCAAAACATTCAGTGGTTCAACTGTAATCATATGAAGTAGGGCTGAATATATTGTTCCAGCATCCATATCTCAATATGTGCATCTGCAATAGTCACATAGCAGAATCTGCAATGTGGAACTGGAATTACTACATTTGGAAGCCCTTTTGAGTTGGATCATCATGTGACCAAAACATTAATTGTGTTTTTAGGGCCTGTGACTACGTGAGCATTTGGTTTAAGTCAGTTTAAAGTATCCATGCATAAAAAAATTACATTTCTAACTTTCAGAATGATTAATTGTACATATGTGAAAACAACAGCATTATTGTACATTGGATTATTTAATTGTGTATCTGAATATTGCTAGACTTCCAGAAAATCCTAAAGCACTGCATTTTATTTGTACAGTATTGTTGCTTTACTGCATTTCTCAATATTTATGCAGATGCTTTCCCTTTAAAAAAATCTTCCCAATGTATTTAAAATTAAGAAGTCTTTCCATATAGACCTGTTCATCTCATATGCTGAAATTACAACATCGCAATATCTATGGTAGAAAAAAAAAAAACAACAACTTTGTTTGCCAATGTCTTCTCATCCATCTCAGGTCAGTATGTGTGTTTACTACGCAACCATCCTAATGACCGTAGGCTTGACTTGATGTAGGAAAACAGGCGAACAATGTAGTAAAAAAAAAATTTTTTTTTTTGCCGCTCAAAAGTGTTCATAGAGTTTCATATGAACTACTGAACTCACATGGACAATGTTTTTGGTTCCATTTCTGGACTTTCAACATCTCCGGACCACTGCTGTATTTATAGAGGATGAGAGAGCTCCAGGATTTCATCTAAAATATTTTTAATTGTGTTCTGAAGATGAACTAAAGTCTCGGGGGGGTAAAACAATATGAGGTTGTTAAATAAATAATAAAATGTTCATTTTTGGGTGAACTAGCACAAAGACTTTTATCTGAAGCTTTTAAGAACATCTAACGATTGAAAAAAAAATCCGATATTTATTGTAAATTTCAGATGTTATTGTATATTGTTGTGTGTGATTATTGCACAGTTATGAAGATGGAGACATTGTACATTCCTAATAAAAAAAGAATCTATAAAACATCAAAATACAGACCGAGCCTTTCTGAAGATAATACATTTATTTACAAACGTTGTGTGTCGTGCATGCACTTACAGGTTAAAAAACTCCCGATAAAACGAACGCATTTTAAAAACACACCAGTGGGGTTGATTTATTGTCTTCTATTGACAAGACAGACTGTTTGGGATTATGCAGCTGTCTTGTAAATCAGTTGCTTTGCAAAAATACCAAAATCTGGCATGTCAAAAAATGTCCATGTTACACTATATAGGATTGATTTATTGATATATTTTGAGTGAACTGTACAGATATCTACAATGTACATATTTAAAACAGAACAGTTTAAAACAGACAGAAACGGACCTCTTTTCTCAGGACACTCAAAGTCGAACGCTTTAAAACGAGTAATAAAATGACGCAAAACGTTTTCCCTCAAACGAACTACACCGATAAGAAGTGTCATTCAGCAAACACCCCATTTGGAAACCAGCGATAATAATAATAATAAAGGGGAAACTTGAGCGATTTGAGTGTGAGCAACATCTGAATTGATGTCAAACTGTTACAAAAAACTTCACACTCAACTTTCTTTTTCTGCTAGCTAGTTGAACATTTTCATCCAAGACACTTTGGTGTCTGCGTATGGGATTTGAACACTTTGTGCATGTACAGATATTGAATTCACATTCTGACCTTTCGTAACGTCAAACAGGATGAACACAAAAGAACAGGTGGGGAACTGAAGAGGCGAGTTGCTGTCTGCATTTCTGGGAGATGTGCAAGCTTATTTCAGTCACGTTCTGTTGGTGTTGTTGGCAGAGAAAGCGTGGAGGTTTCCCAGCTGGCTCAGGCCACTCTGTATGTGTGCTACATGGATCTCCACGTTATCCTGAAAACAACTGTAGAAGACGGATTATTGGACAACTTAAAACTGGGACTAGCAGAATTATTAAAGCAGTCATTCTGACCAATCTCATATAAGACGTCATAATATCACGTCATGTTTACATTCAAAGCTTTTACTGAGATATTAAAATAAAGCGTTGAATGTCTGCCATCATGTTTAATCAAGTCATCATGCTAAAATATCTCTCTTTTCTTTTTGGTAATACAGCCTATAAATGTATAGGCTACTATCATTAGACCACCTGATTTTATGTTCAGTTTCACAAGCAAAGGAGAAGGCTTTTTCTTGACACTGAATATGCTGTTTGGAAATACATTTCTGAAGTTAAGTTATGTTTTTGCAAACAGAAAGTTTTGTTTAGCAGGAAGTTGTTAGGCAACAGAGCAAAAGATATATAATGTCATGGGAAAAAGTAGCAGACGCTGAAATGCATGTGCTACAGTAGTTCTAGGTAGAAATAATCAGAACTCTTGTGTTTGGTAATTTTAATAAAATAACAATGTTAGAAGGAATATACACATTTGAAAGCCAGGGAATTATAGATTTGTGCGTTTTATTTTAATAAGGTTATTAAATAGCAAACATTTTTATGATCACAAAACAAGATATTCTGACGAATGTTGAAAAAATAAAAACAAACAGCCACTGACATCCATAATAGGAACAGAAATACCATGAGTGTTTTTTTCCAGCATTCTTCTGTACATCTTCTTTTGTGTTCAACAAAAGAAAGAAACTCAAACACGTTTAGAACAAATGGAGAAAGACTAAATGAGAACATTTTCATTTTTGGGTGAACTATAGCTTTAAATGGAGAGGGCATGACTGAGTTCTTTTACAGGGTTTGTATGGGTGCTGGAAATTCTTGAAAATGCTTGGATATTTTTTAAATCTACTGTTTCCAGGGTAACTGTTTACATGCTTATATTTTGGATAAAGTGATTTGAACTGCTTGAAAATGCAATGCTTTTGTAATAACATTTTACTACATAGGTAGTAATAAACAATTTAATGTATTTATATGAAGTATTTCAATAAAATTCAAATAAATCTCTCTGCTTTTGCATAAAATGAAGACTCTGGAGTCTAAGCATCAGCCTATAGCAAGCTCTGTAGTCTTTTTTTATATCTGTGCCCTTTGACATTAAAGGAACTATAAATTTAAGATGAAAATTCATATTTAAGATGGAAGTAAATGACATTTGATAGAGTAAAGGACAGTAAATCAATTGAGCTTAGGTCAAATATGCCATTCAATTATTTTTCCTTAGAATGCTAATACTGTACTATAGAATACAATAATGATAATAATCTGCTATAATGTGATGAAGTTTGTAAATGTATGAAAGTATGTAAGCTTCCAGAGTTGTAAAGTACTGCAAAAATGCAACTGGAAAGTGCTTAAATTTGACTTTGGAAAGATGTCAGAAGATAGCATCTTCAAACATAATGTAAATGAAAGACGGAAAACAGTAGAAATCGAAAGAATTATTACCTGAGGTTGGAGTCATCTATTGAACTTTTAATGTCATTCAGAGAATCTGTGAGTGATTTGAATTCAAATGAATTCAGGTCTCCTCCTTCAGCCAAACACTGCATCAAATAAGGAGAGAAAATGGATCAGGATTCAGTGTGTTACATGGGGAAATGCTGAACAACGTAACGGAGCAGTTCGATTTAGTGATCAAGCTGCATCATGGAAATCAGATCGTTAAAGTAAATTTAAAAAGAAAATTCACAATTTTTTCATGTTCTGAAAAAGTGACAAACCCACAACTGCACAAATGGAAGAATTATCAAAAAGTAACACAATTTTCCTTTTTTAATTTGTAGAAAAAAGAGAATTCACAGCAATGTTTACATTGAGATGTAAAGTCAATTCAGAGAGTAAAAAAAGCAACAATAGAAAGAAAAAAAAGACACCCAATGAATAAATTCATAGAAGAAAAATATATTTTTTAGATGTAAAGTCCAGGAAAAAAGAAAAATTGTAAGATGTCAGAAAAGTCATGAAATAAATGATGTAAAGTCTCAATTAAAGACAGAAAAAGGAAAAACGTAACTTTAGAATTCCAAAAAAAAAAAAAAAAAAGCTAAAATTGTAGGATGAGTTTTATTTATTTATTTATTTTTATGCAGAGGATGCCATTCCTTTTTTATTATTAGAATATGCAAAAGGTACACAAATTAGGATCATACAAATGAAACATCAGCAAAAAAACAACAAAAAACAAACAACAACAATACAGTCGGCTACTGGCAGTTGTGTGTATATGTACGTGTGTGTGCATGTAAAAGTAACTTGTCGGACAGGTCAGAGTACATACATAAGGGACAATAACAGTCAATAAATGAAGCAAGTATAATGGATATAAATAAAACAAATCGAAAGAAAGCAGTCAGTGGTAAGGAGTGACAACAATGCTTGTAATGTATGATAGTAATAATGACAGCAAAAAGAAAGTAATAATAATTACTAGTAAGTAGTAATAATAACTGACAACAATAATGATAAATCACTACAATGATAAAACTACTCCAAAAAAGTTACTTATGTTACAACTACTAATGCTGCTGCTACTACAGCCACAACCACGACTACTACTACTACTACAATGTCTACTACTACTGATACTTCTACAACGTCTACTACAACTGATACTACTACAACAACGTCTACGACTACTACAGCAATAACTGCTACTACAACATCTACTACTTATGATACTACTACACCGACAACAACTACTACTTCAACAACCCCAGCTACAATCGCTACTACTACAATGACTACTACTACTACTACTAAAATAACTACTACTACATGCCAATAAAGTGGATTGAATTTGAAAAACAATAAAGAAATAAATAAATTTGAAACAGAAAATTAAAGAACGCGAGAAAGAAAGAGAACAGAAAGCAAGAAAGAAGTTGAATTGTTCTGGAGCAGAAAGTGTTACCCTGATCTGCAGGAGCAGCGCTGTGAGGCGAGAGATGAGTTGAGTGAGTTCAGTGTTCTGGACGCGCGGCTCTCCACTCGCTAATGTGTTATTCTGACGCAGGACATCCTGAGACTCCTCTTCACAGCGTCTCCGCAGTTCACTGGGCTGATCTGCAGGCTGCATGCCCTGATCTGGGGCCAGCTGAACACAAAACCATCAAACAACAGTAAGTGGCTTTAAACTTACATCATGCATAGAGAATTTGGTGAATAAACGGGCAGAAGAAACCTCTGTACCTCAAAGCAAAACTGTTGTACTTCATGAAGGACTTTGTTGAGGTCTTTATTGAGCTGTTCCAGGTCCAGTACTGTTGTGGCGTATCTCTTCTGCAAATCCAGCCCGATCGGCATGGAGTACGACTTCTGCAGAGCAACAATGAGGGGGAAAGATTACTTGGTGTACAGCCTTTATTCTACTTATTTTGTGTATATTATGTTTGGAACAGGTCGTGTGACTATGATGACAGAATTTAGATTTTAGGAAGAACTTTCCCTTTAACACAACATTCATTTATTCATTTTCCTTCGGCTTAGTCCCTTTATTTATCAGGGGTCACCACAGTGGAATGAACTGCCGACTTATCTAGCATATGTTTATACAGCAGATGCCCTTCCAGCTGCAACCCAGTACTGGGAAACATTCATACACTCTCATTCACAAACATACAATACAGCCAATTTAGTTTATCCAATTCACCTATAGCACATGTGTTTGGACTGTGGGGGAACTGGAGCACCCGAAGGAAACCCACACAGACACTGGGAGAACATCCATACTCCACACAGAAATGTCAACTGACCCAGCCGGGACTCAAACCAGCAACCTTCTTGCTGTGAGGCAACAGTGCTAACCTTTGAGCAACAGTACTGCCACCTTTAACACAGCATCATTTTCT
The DNA here is from genome assembly GCF_903798145.1 of Danio aesculapii. Lineage (NCBI taxonomy): Eukaryota > Metazoa > Chordata > Actinopteri > Cypriniformes > Danionidae > Danio > Danio aesculapii. The sequence goes on along the minus strand of NC_079454.1, from coordinate 44,414,544 downwards.
AATTCCCACACTGCCCGCAGACAGAACATGCACTCATTACCCATGTTAGGGGGAGTTTTAGACTAAATTCAAGCACAAACAAACACAACGAGTATGTGGTAGTTTTGTTGTTGCTCAAGTTTTTGCTAAAGCATTGCAACCAAAAGAGAAGACACATCTTACACACACTGCAAATTCTACATACACACACCAGCACCAAGCCCCTACCTTTACGTCCTTTTCCCCTGCAGATACTGTTTACTAAATATATGACAGTGCCAAATACTGAGCCGGCATATGTGATATAACACTTTTGGCCATTTTTGTGGATTTGTAAAAACTGAGATTTGTGCAAAGAGAAAAACTTTTTGGGTACATCGTTGTCATAAATAGGCCTGTCACGATATCTATTTTTTTGTTGTAGGATATATTACACCAAAATATATTGTGATAAACAATATTATTGCTTTTTTAAGACCATTTATGCCACTCATATAATGCCAGAATGACAATATAATAGCATATACACTCTTCTAAAGAACACACAATTTATTCTGAAGAATATTTCATTTATTTATGGTCATTTTAAAAATGTAATTATTAGGCTCTGAAGTCAGAATGTGAAAACGCATATCCTAAGTATAAATGTTGACAAAAAAAGTGCAAGGTATAAAATAACAGAGGCTGCGATATCTGCCGCCAGATCTATTTTCAGCTGTCAGACACCCACATGAAAATACACTCTAGTAATTTATAATAAATACTATAGTGTGATTTTAACCATACGGACACTGACGCCTCCAATAGAGATAGATGTTGCACAATCAGCTAAAATGTTGCTGGAACTGGTTTTTATGTATGGGCGATATATATTGCATCACCAAAATTAATTGAGCTCATGTCCATGTGTTGTACCATAAGTCGATATGTTGATTATTGTGACAGGCCTAGTCATGAAGTTTAAAGTGATGCCCGTCAGAATCAAATTTCTGAAATTCTATCAACTCTATATAATATCTGATTCTTCCACTCACCAAAACTCTAAATCAGGGTAAAAATGTGTAGTGGATAGAAAAAAATAAATAAAAATCATACCAGCATAATAAAAAAAAAAACGAAAAAAAAAAAAAAAAAAAAACGAGCTCGACAAAATCTCACCAGTTTCTCAGCTTCTGTATTCATCTCCTTTAAATGCTTTATGTGTTCTTTTTTAATCATGAGGATTTTGGACAGGCGAGTCTAGAGGAATAAAACAAAAGTTGAAATTCGGTGTAAAATAAATGGCAAATACATAAGTAACACCAGTGATTGGGATTCTCACCACTTGCACAAGAAACTTGACAGGAAATCCACCCAGAGTCTCTCCATCAGTTCCTGTCAGTTTACTTCTCCAGGGGGACTGACTGAACAGAGGGTCATTATCCTGAGAACAGAGCAAGGAGAGACTATGATTAACTTTCCTAAAGATTTCGGAAAATGATTAAGGAACATCAACATTTTGTGTCAGTGTTCGGCAAAAAGACCCTGAATTTATACTGAACATCATTACAAATCTGTGGGATTGTTTTATTTATTTATACTTAATTCAATTAATTTTAATAAAATTTTATGTGAAATAAAAAAGGGCAGCATGTTGGCGCAGTGGATAGCACAATCGCCTCACAACAAGAAGGTCGCTGGTTTGAGTCCCGGCTGGGACAGTTGGCATTTCTATGTGTGGTTTGCATGTTCTCCCCATGTTCGCGTGGGTTTCCTCCGGGTGCTCTGGTTTCCTCCACAGTCTAAAGACATGTGGTATAGGTGAATTGAATTAGCTAAATTGACTGTAGTGTATGTGAGTGTGTGAAAGAGTGTGTGGGTGTTTCCCAGTGTTGGGTTCTGGCTGGAAGGGCATCCGCTCCGTAAAACGTGCTCGATAAGTTTGCGGTTCATTCTGCTGATTAATAAAGGGACTAACCCGAGAAGAAAATTAATGATTGAAATAAAAAAACTGTAAAGTTAATACAAACTATTATACAAAAACGATTACAGCTAAGTGCATCCTGAAGTTTCAGTTACAACCCAGAATGTTCATTTAAGCATGCAAAGTACACAAATCATAATATCAAACACTGAAATGTATGAATGACCCAATAATAGTCAAAATTACCAATATGACACAGATATGTCTTCAAAGATTGGGTATTTGGTTTCTAAATAAATACATTTTTTATTAATTAACTAGGTCAATTAGATTAATTAGGTGAGTTAGAGTAACTAGGCAAATCATTGTATAATGATGGGTTTGTCCAGTAGACAATCAAAACAAATATTGGATAATCATTTTGACTGTAAAATGGTTTTAAAACAATTAAAATTGCTTTAATTCTAGCCAAAATAAAACAAATAAGACTTTCTCCAGAAGAAAAAATATTATAGGAAATACTGTGAAAAATTCCTTGGCGTGTTAAACATCATTTGGGAAATATTTGAAGAAAATAAAATTTCACTGGAGGCCCCGATTTTGACTCGGCGACAGGTTTTGAGAAATCGCCGACAAATGCCTGAAATCACAGGCAAATCGGTGCTCATTTCCGTGAGTAACAATCACACAGTGTGAACTATCAAAGACGCCATCTGAGAGAATTGCAGATGAATCGCCGACACCTGTCAGATATTTAGCATGCTAAATATCTGAACCTGTCAGCGATTCAAATCATGCCGTGTGAAATATGTTCTGATTGTAAATAACATCGGCGATGACCTACAGCCAATGAGAGAGGAGCATCCACTAGTATGGGTATCTGCAGGCCAGCAGGAGGTTGGGGGAGAAGTTATGGGCTTCTTTTCTGTCTATTTGGACCCAAGAAATGGAGGAAAAACTAGTGTAAACTTGGCAGGAGCACCCATGTCTGTTTGACGTGTCATCTGAGCAATAGCCCAGCCGGGTCAAAAAAGATAAAAGTTGAGGAGAATATATATATATATATATATATATATATATATATATATATATATATACACATCAAAATACAGTGTTGCATTTTCTTAAATTGCATTTAGCACATTCACCGCATAACTTTCATTAGGCTCATTTATTCCTCTCTCAACAGAGTTTGTGGTGTCTGATTGGTTTGATGACATTAATCATATGAGAAACAAAAAAAATCACTGATGTTTTCTGATATTCCAATGCGTAAAAGCACCACTCTTAATAATGAAGCCAAGCGTAGAGAAAGGAGAGAGGCCGCGCCGAACCAACAAACCAGCTAAAGGAACTTTGGCTGACCTCACTGCTCAGTTTACACACATGACTTTCAGTGCATGAATGTGTAGGCACACTATGTATGCAGGTTGATGATAAAAACTGCCTAAATGTTGATTTATGTATTATAACATACTCGGATGACTATGTATCTGTCTCCCCGAAGGATCTCCTCATTGATAAGCATGCTCTTTGAATGTAGAATTTAATTAGGTTATGCACCTGTGTTTATGAATGATCTATGCACCGTTTCTGAACACTGTCTCCCAACACGGTCACAGAGTTGATCGTTATCTATGCATGATGAATATAAAAGCTGAAATGTACAAACAAGCTTTGCGCCTTTTGACTTCTGTATACTGAATGTAGGCCCTTTATTCTCAACCGGGGAAGTAAGGATTTTGTTTCTGCTATTTGTATCTTAGTTTATCTTACTTTTTCACTGGATTTAATTTTATTAATAAAAGTGTATTTTATTACTTTTCTACACTGGAGTGGACATTGAATTCAATTTCCAGAACCAGATTACCATTAAGATGGACTGTGTTGAGCCTGTGTATGACCCCCGAGGAGGGGTCAGGAAGTTTTGGAAACGTGGTGGCCGCTGTTTCTGAGCAAAAGCAGATATGGGCATCGTCTCATGAGGTTCATTACTCTGAGGGAGAAAACACATGATGGTGTTAGCCATTAACCTCAAACGACATTGTTATTGTTTTTGTGAAAATAGTGGATTTATGTCATTGTAATATTTGTGTCTAGACAACAATTTTTCTTACAAGCACTTCGTAGTCAGGAACAGTGTGCGTGCCAAGTCCATTTCTGTCAAAGGTCACGCGATATGTAGCTGCACTGGTATCCACTGCGTCAATCTGACCAGTAAACAAGCCATCATGGACACCCCTAAGACGAGCTGTGTTTTGGAAAATAAAAATGGCATGTTTTGTTTTCGTTAGACATAAGAGACATTTTATTAGACATTAGAGATTTCATTCAGCAAGATGTCATGTTTCTAAACTTATTCTGCTCTAAAACTTGAAGACTTTTAGAAAGAAACAGGCTGTTGCATCCTCGTGTTCTCATGTAACGTCATCGTCAACTGCCAAAAGTTTAGTTCCAATGCTCAAGAGCGGAAGAACAGAGGTCGTGTGAAAGTACCCGGATCAGTTCTTGATATCGAGGATGCACCGATGCAGACTTGAGAGCAGAACTTGCATTGTTCATTGTGGCAGAATAAAGGAGGTGTGAAGCACAGCATTTTAGTATTAAAGCTCAGAGACAAAACTTAAATATCTCAAGAGTTTCCCTAAATGAGACAGTGAAGGTAAACTTTAACATGAAAATCTCAATAAGGGCATGAACACATTAAGGGTGTTTATTTGGTGAAATTCATATTAAAATATGCTTTAGTTGTATTGTGCAAACTACACTCACTAGCCACTTTATTAGGTACACTTGTCCAACTTCTCGTTAACACAAATGTCTAATCAGTCAATCACATGCCAGCAACTCGATGCATTTAGGCATGTAGACATGGTCAAGACGGTCTGCTGCAGTTCAAACTGAGCATCAGAATGGGGAAGAAAGGTGATTTAAGTGACTTTGAACGTGGCATGGTTGTTGGTGCCAGATGGGCTGGTCTGAGTATTTCAGAAACTGCTGATCTACTGGGGTTTTCACGCACAACAATCTCTAGGGTTTACAGAGAATGGTCCAAAAAAGAGAAACTATCCAGTGAGTGACAGTTCTGTGGGTGCAAATGCCTTGTTGATGCCAGAGGTCAGAGGAGAATGGCCAGACTGGTTCGAGCTGATAGAAAGGCAACGGTAACTCAAATAACCACTCGTTACAACCCAGGTATGCAGAAGAGCATCTCTGAACGCACAACATGTCGAACCTTGTGCCACGTCGAATCATGGATGTGCAGCCGACCAATCTGCAGCAACTGCATGATGCTATCATGTCAATATGGACCTAAATCTCTGTGGAATATTTCCAATACCTTGATGAATCTATGACATGAAGGATTAAGGCAGTTTTGAAGGTAAAAGGGGGTCCAACCCGGTACTAGTAAGGTGTACCTAATAAAGTGGCCGGTAAAGGTATATTTGTAATGCTCTTGTGCATGTCATATATATTTATTGAAAAGAAAAATCATTGTATGAATGCTGTAATTTTTTTATAATTTTCCGTTAAAAATGAGTGAAGGTCATGTGACCATCAGGAAGAATGCAGCATCTCAATTTCCACAGGACGCGTTCGGTTCTCGTGGTCTCCTGAGTTCGTTGTTCTGAGGTAACTTGGCAAGATTAGTCTCCACGAGAACACGAGTCCATTCTCTGCATTTTTGGAACTGAGAAACAGCCAGTCTTTTTCAAAGCATCTGTTTCTTATTTGCTGATCATGTTAGATAAAGGCAGATATCAGTGTATAATCAGCCTCACCTGTAACTTTTGTGCCAATGACCAAGGGCAATGGAATCTCATCTGGCAGGTCTTTGCATAGAGACATATCTGTGATTTTCCTCTGCTGCAGGAGACGCATCTTCTGCCTCTTCTGTTTCAGAGCCATTCGCTCTTCAGCAAAGAATGCTGAGGAGCATCTAAATAATAACAACATACAAACATTAAAACACTAGCCCAAGTATTTAAATGCAAGATACTAATAAAGCTTTTTTGGTGACATCTAGATGTGTGAAAAATACACTTGTAAGTGATAAAATATGTACTTTATGAAATACTTTTGGTTTTGTGATATATACATGTATAGAAGCAAAAATAGGATCTGTGAATTGTGAAAGAAATGTATTTGATCATAAACCAAACATTGCTACCATATTTTATGATATTAACATATGCGTACGTTTCAGTGGCATGCATTTTTTATGGTTTCATTTTTTTGTGCCTGCATACATTTTTAAGCATTTAGATGTGAAAGTGTGCACCAATGAACTTTACACTGAAGAAGAGCTCGAAAACATTTTGCACACTTGTACTTTTTTGTATTGTCAGATGATGCATTAATAAAGTTTTTAAGGTGATATAAGGTGATTTAACTTTGTTTTATTCAATATTCTTTATACCCATTTGTTGTAATCACTGTATTAGGTTAGAAACTGAAAAGTTGGTCAACCTTCGAGGTTTGCCCATAAGCCTTCTGATTGTTCCCCATTCAACTCGGGTCAACTTTCTGGTCTTTAGATTGGGAAAAGACTCTTTCAAACAGAGGCAGAAGTCATTGTCCCCTTCAAATAAAGGCCTAAAGAAACAGACAAAAACATTTGACAATTTCAAAAGATCAAATAACATGTCAATACCGCTAATACATGCTATTTGCTAACAATAAAGTGTAATAAGTACATTTACAGGCCCTATTTCCACCTGGTATTAACAATCATTCAAATGCATCTCCTGTGACTGTTTATTCACTGCCCTCCAGGTCTGCGTTGAAGCATATATTTTATTTTGAATATTCACCAAACATGTATGTTATATATTCATATATACAGTTAGGGCCATAAATATTTGGACATCAACACAATTCTAACATTTTTGGCTCTATACACACCAACACAATTCATTTGAAATGAATCAAGCAAGATGTGCTTTAACTGCAGACTGTCAGCTTTAATTTGAGGGAATTTACATCCAAATCAGGTGAACGATGTAAGAATTACAACAGAACTGAAGACAGTTGCTGTATAGGCCTGGCAGAGCACCACCAGGAATGAAACCCACTGTCTGGTGAAGTCTGTGTGTTCCAGACTTAAGGCTCTAGTTGACTGCAAAGGATTTGCAACCAAGTATTAAAAAGTGAAAGTTTGATTTATGATTATTTTTCTGTCCAATTACTTTTGGACTCTTAACAAGTGGGATGCACATATGCAAACTGTTGTAATTCCTACAGGGGTCACCTGATTTGGATGTAAATACTCTCAAATTAAAGCTGACAGTCTGTCATTTCATTTCAAATTGATTGTGTTGGTGTATAGAGCCAAAAATGTTGTGTCGATGTCTAAATATTTATGGACCTAACTGTATATAGTATAATTATCACTATCATTTAGGATGAACTGTTCGGTTATTCAGTCAAAAAGACCATTTAAGGCATATTGTTGTGTATATAACCATTAATAACAATAGTAGAAACACAATGCTACATCAATAATAATAGTAAATGCAACAATAAAAATAATAATAATGACCGCAAAGCTACAATGCATTATTTACAGAAGGGAAACAATGCTCTTAATTTTTAATATTATAAGTTAACTACCACGTATAAAAATGTGACAATTAACATCACACAAAGCAAACAGAGTGATCTGCAAAACATACCTGTCGATATTTGAATAGAACCACTCATAGATGCACCATTTGTGTGCTTTGGGTAGTTTGAGTAGGTTTCTTAGTCTCAGCCCAATTTTTTGTGAAACCCTTTTATCTGGGGTTGTGACGTTTGTAAGTTTCTGCAAGGCAAACATTCAGAATCAGAAAATGCAATTTGACTGATCTTCATGACAGACGGTTCATGTCTCTTTCAGATAAAAAATGTATCCTGTAGGAGAAGGAATTGTTATAATCAATGAGAAGTAGACAAAAATATGGAGGTATCAATGAAAATGTTTTAAATCACAGACATGGAGAGAGTTTAATTGAAGAGTTTAATAAGGTATAGGTTGTTTTCACATGATGTCATTGATGACGTGCAAAATTCAGATGGAGGGCAGGAAGTGATTCTTCCACATAGGAATCACTATCAGAACATTAAAATGTTTATGTTTTATGTTGTTTATAATTGTTTAAATCAGCTAATATAAGAAATGCAGAACAGCTTTTATAGACTACCAAAAGTTTTTGCTCATAAAGGGGGGAAATTAAAAAAAAATCTGACTAAAAAAAACAGAAAAAGGGAGCATGTAATAAACATTTTTTCAATAAATCCATGTGTACAAACTTTTTTGATCACGACAATTCATTTGATAGTTCTAATAAAGATGATATACAGCCCTAGCTATGTTTAAATATGTTAATGTGTTATATAAAAATCAGATACAAACACCACCACACTTATCAAAAATCCAGGAGAATATAAATAATGTACCCTGCCATGTAGTCACTGCAATGGAATCTCCGTCTTGTTTCAGAATAATCCAAGTCTTTACTGGTGTTTTGGTGGAATAAACAACCGTAACGTTAACATCTATATGCAAAGCAGTGGTGAATGTTTGTTGATGGTAAGTTCAGCGACAGAACAAAAAAGAAATGCAACCCTTGCGACAAAACTATACGGTTATTATTGTGGAGCACTTTTCCCCCAAACAAAAAATAAACAACATAAATAATCATGTAGATATGCATCCATGCTTTTGTATGCTTTCATCTGTTATTTCGTGATGACTGGAAGATATCCACATGGGGAAAATACAAAACACTGTAGCATATTAAACTGATAAACTGTAATAAACGCTATAACGTTAGTGTAAACTGTGGTGTATTGTGATAGTGTGAAATTATAGGGTAAAAAACGGAAGCCTATTGAAAAATTAGTTTATTACTACAGTTGTGTTGTACACAGCAACAATAAAATTACTACGACAGTTTAATTAAGTAAATATAGTATGCTTCCAAACATTATAGTATTTACTATAGTACTTTTTCATGTAGCGTAATAGCTTATACAGTATCTACCGCCTTGATGACAGGCAAATATATTTTAGTTCAGTAGAAAACTCTGCCATCTTCATGATGTAAGGATCAGGCCCAACATATGTGGTTATTTTATATTTATATCTCCATTGAAATATGGTATAAATTGCAAAAATACCTACCCTCTATCTGAATTTCGCGTGTCACCAGAACCACATGATTGCAAAAAACCTATTATATCACACCCTCTCAGAAATCACATCATGCTGGAAATGTGTCTATATGCTGGAGAAAATGTGGAAAACAAGATGTGAATCACTATCACATTGTCTGGGACTGCTCTGTTATACAAAACTACTGGAGAGAAATATAAAAAACCTTATAAAATATAATTACATCTGTGACCAAGCCTTTGATTTGATTCATTTTTTGGATGTATACATGAAAAATGATTCGAAAGAGATAAAAATTTAAGAAATATCGTGTTGGTGGCTCTCAAAAAGAGTATTATCAACCAAAAAGGTTGTCCAACCCTAAATGCATAGATGAAATTACAACTAAAATGTATAAAATGGAACAAATTACCGCATTTGTAAAATCTAAAAATGAAACAACTTATTTAATTCTGGAATAAACGGAGCAATTATGCATCATCTCATAAACCTGAACAGTTTGATACAATAGATCTCTCCCTATATGTACATAGTTATTTTCTCTGGAGTTGATTGCTTTTGTAGCAGATCTTATCTTTTTTTTCCCTTTCTTTCTTTTTATTCCTATGTATAACATATGTTTACATGCGAAATCCAAATCCTCTAAAGCACAGGTGTGAATTCCAGTTCCTGGAGGGCGGCAGCTCGGCACAGTTTAGTTTCAACCTTAATTAAACACACCTGAACTAATTGAGTCCTTCAGGCTTGTTTGAATTCTCATGCCCGAACATGTCTGGGATTTTGCTTTCGCTTTCGATGTTAATTGTACTAGTTTTTGCATTACTTTATGCGCAAACTTTGGCTGGTGCATCTCAATCTCTCAGCAGCACCAACACTACTGCAGAGAGAGAGAGAGAGAGAGAGCAGATTTGACCTCTCAGTGGTGCACATAGATAGTAAGAGTAAAATATTGGATCTCTCTTTTTTTTTTTTACTTACATTGAAAAGAAACAATGTGTCATGCAAAAGGAGTTAAGTGCTTAACATTTTTAAAAGTTGTCAATTAGATCCCAGTCCTGTTGTAGACCGCTAGCTAAACTCCATACAGCTTAAATTATAAATAATTATTAAATATTAAGCTGTTGTTACAGTAAAATAAATCCTAGTGTACTTATTGTATTGAAATGAATGAAACCGCTTTGCTTTTAAAGATCTCCTCATGAACATTTATTAAGCAAAAACACTATTTACTTTATATATTATCCCTGCGCTCCTAATGTTCTTTAATATGCTCCTAAATTTTTCAACTTATGAGCGCATGTGCTCCTGAAAAAAGTAAACGTCAAGCCCTGCAGCAGTGACAATTAAACCACACTGATCTGAACTAAACTGAACTTCTGAAAACTGGACTGACACAGTTTCAATTTACTATCATCTTCTATGTTAAGCTGCTTTGACAAAATCTACATTGTAAAAGTGCTATAGAAATAAAGATGAATTTAACTGAGTTTACATGCGCACAGAGAAAAGCATAGATTACTGAAAGAGAAAGCAGATGTACAGTATGTGTGCCTATATTTGTGAGTGTATTCGGATGTATGATCACTAACATGTATCTGATGTAAATCTAATACTATTTAAGAAATAAAAACATAATAATATTTAAAAAAAAAAAAGATCCTGGACTTCTCTCTGACCTGAGGCACAGTGGTAACCCTCTGGCTCCTCCTGGGAGATCTGGAGGCAATCGGCCGCTCCTCATCCTCACATGACAGTCGACTCCTCTTAGAGCTCCGCGTTGGCTGAAGTAAATAACAGACGGGACATATTAAGACACAGTAAACATTAACACTGTTCACACTTGTAATCTGCTCCTCATGGTTTGGGCTGGAGATGTCATGTCATTCGATCGTCATGTGTAGATCAATGAATAATTGTTAATCTCAATGTGTTAGTGACATGACAGAAAGTGTAGATGACACTCAGATCTCAAACATCCTCACACAAAGCAAAATGTTTCACTGTAAAAAAAAAAGGCTAGTAAGATTGTATTCTATCAAGAATTAACTCTTTAATAGAACCACTTCAATGTAATAGCATGGAAGTCAATAGCGCACATTTATTGATGTGTATCCGATTCGTTCATGTTTTTAATAGCGTGTGTGTGTGTGTGTGTGTGCTCAGCCTCAGAGACGAGCAGAGCACAAACCAGTGGCGAGGCTACATAAGGGCCAGGGTGGCACTGGCCCACTCTAACTGAAGGCTGGCCCACGCAGACAAAAATAGTTTTTAACATAGACAATCCTAAATAGAAAGCATGTAATTAATGTAGGGAGAATTATGAATGAAATTTAATATTGATGATTAACAGTGTCCTTTAGTCATTGTTTGTCAATTAAATTTAAATTCCCCTCCATTGCACAAAAATAGAAATGTCCAACTGTTGCTCCACACTTTACTCATATGAGCGCTTTTTTCTTCTTTATTGCTCGAATTAAGGCAGCAGCTCTGAAAACGAAACTGTTCAACTGACTATTCTTATTTGCTGGTCTAGAAAGGAGACTATAAGTAGGCCTAATAAAATGAGTAGTGAGAGAGATATGATAATATAATCGCATTGTTTTCAGTATTAAATAAAAACCTTTATTTGGCAGGTTTTTTATTGTAGCTAACATTTTGGTGATCGTTTGTATTTTACATGTTAACTTGCAAGAAACATGAAAATATTAGCAGCAAAGACATATGTTAATAATTACTTGCAGTTATTACCCTAAACATCAAAACATTATGTAAACGGGCTAAATTTCAATATACTTCTGCCTGCTTCCGTGGGGTTGAAAATTTTGAAGGAATGTCTGTATTTTTGCTTTTACATCTTGAATGATAAAATCTGCATCCTATGACAGTGAATGCTTTAGCACTCTGGATTTACATATACATACACAGACCCAATTAATAAATTACTGCCCCGTCCCTGGAACAAACACACCTAAAGTTATCTTAAGGTGAAGCTTTAATGGTCAAATACATGCAAAAATGTGTCAAAACGTGGCGTTTAGTTTATTCATATTAACCCTTGTTTGTTATGTATTAAATTAACTTACAGAGTTAAGATTGAAAAGACATGTAAATCAGAACTGCACAGCGTTTAAAGTGACAGTGCGTTATAATCCTGCTGCCAAATGTTTTTATCACACTAATCAAACAAAAGACAAAATCACTCACTGCTCTTGACTCAAGGACTCTTGTAGCTTTAATAAGAAACAAATTAAGATATTTCCTGCAGTGAAGATGCACAGTTTGTTTCATATTTTATTAAATTTTTTCCCCTTTTCATAATTGTGAGAACTTTTTGTTTACCTTGTCCCATTTTGCTTCAGTAACAATCTTTAAAGGCGTATTTTATATATAAATGAGCAGTTCCAGCGTTATGGATGTGAGATTTGCAGTGAAAACTAAAACCATAAATTCACATCGAAAGTATACGTTAACATTATATTGAAACATCTGTTTATTTTTCCAGAAAAACTGACCACAGAGATAAAGGACCAGAAAAATATCAATCTGTAAACATGTTTTGTACTTTAAATGAGAAAAAATAAACATGCGTTATGGATGTGACTAAAAAAGTCAGCATGCTTTGTAGAAATTCTGAAAATCAAACTGCTCAAGCCCCCAAAAAATAATGCTAATCAAAAGGACAATAGTCGGCTCTCTATAGCAGTGTTTCCCAACCCTGTTCCTGGAGGCACACCAACAGTACATATTTTGGATGTCTCCCTTTTCTGACCCATTAACTTCAGGTGTTGGAGTCTCTTCTGATGTTATGATAAGTTGATTCAGGTGTGTTTGATTAGGGAGAGGTTGAAAATGTGTACTGTTGGTGTACCTTCAGGAACAGGGTTGGGAAACACTGCTCTATAGAACAACCATGATTGCTTTTATTTTATTTAAGATTTTTGCATTTACAAGGAAAAAGCATCGTTATGGATGTGACATCTCTCTGTTATGAATGTGACTTTGATAAATCAAATCTGATAGTTTGAAAACATTAACAGATATTTTTGAGTACTGTAAAATACTTGCTTACACAAAATACTTAGAAACGGTTTCTGTATTTTGGTAAAAAAAAAAATAATAATAATAATTTTAAATAATTTTTTAGAGGTTTTCACGTTTACTGTGATAGGACAATGGAGATTTAGAGACAGGAAAGCATGGGGAGCAGAGATAGGGGAAGGGTCAGCAAAGGACCTCGAGCCAGGAATCAAACACGGGTCGCTGTAAACACCTAGGTGCCATGTGTCGACGCACTAACCATCAGGCTATTGGCGCAGACTAAAACTTAATTTTTTTCATGGCAAGGTTGACATTTGTATGGAATTGCTCATTTACTTAGTTTTAAATAATCACGATTATAATTATGCCCAAAAAAATCGTGATTACGATTTTTCCCCATAATCAGGCAGCCCTAATTTGAGTTCATATCATCAAATGAACTGCAGTAAAAAAAACACAGCAATCACAGCAGATTACGGTTTAATCAGACTAACCCTGTCTAGTGTGAAGACAGTTTCAGATGTAAAACTGCTACTACTGTAAGCAAACCTGGAGGCACAGCAAAATTATGAGGAATTGATAGCAACTTACCGTTTCCATAGAAACGTAACTGCTCCGTCCCCTTGTGTTCTGAGATTTCGGTAAATTATTCTTCTCATTTAGAGTATTAGACAAGCTTCCTTCTGCAGAAGAGCATAATAACAGTAGGAAATGTTAGAAGACATCTTGTGATAATGTCTAAATGATACTGGCGATGTGTGAGTGTTAGAAACAAAAACTTACCTCTTAAGCTAACAAGTGCTTTAGCTGAAGAGCCTGAAGGCGAAGAGAACAAAAAGTTTGATGTATTACAACACATAAAAGCAACATATGATTAAGAGGTCCAAACAAAAAAAATCTTAAAAATGATTAATGCAACACTGAGGTAAAGTCAGATTATCAGGCGGATTAAAGGTGGTTTTAGCGCATGGTATTATCTATAGTTCAGCTCCAAGGCAATATAAAGTGGTGGTTACACTTGTGTTTTACATTTAAAAAAGCTTAAAAAAAAAAAATAAAAAAAAAATAAGCTTCTTTTATTCATTTTCCTACAGCTAACTCCCTTATTTATCAGGGGTCGCCACAGCAAAATGAACCGCCGACTATTCCAGCATATGTTTTATGCAGTGGATGCCCTTCCAGCTCAGTAATAGGAAGGCTTGAAATGTTTTTTTTTTTTTTTTTTTTTTACTTGGACATCTTAGATAATGAATTTCATAAATACGCTTTAAAAATGTGGTGATCGAGCATTTGCAATTGCTCCTAAACTCCGGAACACTACCAATTCACATTAGGCTTTCCCCCTCTATTTCTATGTTTAAGTCCATTTTGAAGACATATTTTCTCTTTAATACTCCTTGACTACTTTTTATTGCTTTTACTTATTTATTATTTATTTTTACGTTTTATTTTCTTCTCTGTCATTATTATTCCTGTGCACTTTGGTCAACTTTGGCTGTTTTAAAATGTGCTTTATAAATAAATATTGAATTGTATTATTATGTTAATTATTATAATTATACTGTTTTGCATTATACTGTACTTTTTGCACTGTATACTGTTTTGCATCTGCACAACTCGGGATTGCACTACTTGTCATGTGCCCTTAAGTGTAATTGTATCGTTTACAAATTTTAATTTTTACTTATATTTTCAGATTATATGATATGTGTAATTGCATTTATTTTAATTTCTTCTTAAAACTCCTCTTTTTGTATTAATATTATATGTTAGGCAGGCACCAAGGGTCTGAGAGTAACGCAGTATAGATTCTCTGTATGTCCTGTACATGTGGTTGAACTGACAATAGAGCTGACTTTGAGTACTGTAAGAAAAAATACTACTAAAAGTAGATTTAAAAACAAAAATGTAAAGACTACTTTCATTTTTACTACTTCAGTAATAATTGTAAAATAAAACAACCCTAACTGACTTATATACACAGAAGAAAAGCATTTACTTTAATGCTTTAAATAACTTATGTAATAATATATCGAAATATTGGTGAAATAATGGTCTACTTCAACAGGTATTTTTAAGTACAAATTAAATACCAAACTACATTCTGACCTGTACTTATAAAATTATGTGCCATGGAACTAAATTTCATTTAATTTTAGATTGTTTTAAACTTTCTGTTGACAAACAAAATTGAGGTTTGAAAGTAACTGTAAAAATATCAATATTTAAAATGATAAATAAAATGACGCGATGGCGCAGTGGGTAGCACTGTCGCCTGACAGCAAGAAGGTTTCTGGTTTGAGCCTCGGCTGGGTCAGTTGGCATTTCTGTGTGGAGTTTGCATGTTCTCCCCGTGTTTGCGTGGGTTTCCTCCGGGTGCTCCGGTTTCCCGCACAGTCCAAGGACATGCGCTATAGGTGAATTGTGTACGCTAAATTGACTGTGGTGTATGAATGTGAATGAGTGTGTATGGATGTTTCCCAGTGATGTGTGGCAGCTGGAAGGGCATCCACTGCGTAAAACATATGCTGGATAAATTGGCGGTTCATTCCGCTGTGGCAACCCCAGATTAATAAAGGTACTAAGTCGAAAAGAAAATAAATGAATGAATGAAAATTAAATATATCAAAATATTGGTGAAATAATGGTCTTCTTTAACAGGCTTTTTAAGTACAAATTAAATATCATACTACATTCTAACCTGTACTTATAAAATTAAGTGCTATCAAACTAAATTTCGTTTAATTTATATTATATAAATTAATATTTTATATTTATTATTTATATAATATTTATATTTTAAACCATTTGTTGACAAAGAAATGTGGTTTGAAATGAAATGTAAAAACATAAAGATATAAAATTAAAATTAACATGTAAGAGCTGACAGTGATTCCTAAATTGTTCTTGAATAACGACATCATATCATTCTTGATCTTAGCCTGATGAGATAAACTACTGTTACACTTAATGGGATTTTAGTGGTTTATTCCTGATAATCATTGCAAAAATGCATGATAGCCTTTTTTATGCTCAAATATCTATCAGGACATGGTTTATTGTTCAGTGAAAAAAGCTGTAACATACTTTGATTGTTTTGATGCTTGAAATATAGCAAAGCTAGAAATAAATAATAATCTTTCTGCAGTTTTAAGCTGCTCAAATATTAAAAGTAATAATTATCAAGCAAGATAACAGATGACGGATTACGCAATTATCCCCATTAATACAATCAAAACAAAGCTTCTCTATGCATGACCGACATAAAAAAAAAATCACTGTGAATTATTGTGATGAATGAGATAAATCCAGACACAAGTACTGTATCGTACAAAGAGCGCATTTTCACACATGAAGAGCGTCTTTAACATATTAAAAGTATGTATTTATCATAAGGAGAGTGTTTTAGTACACAAACAAACTGACACTGACAAGAACAACAAAACCCAGCAGCTGTCATCGAGTTACGACTCTGTAAATGTATGTAAAGTTAAACCATTTTCGTACCACTGCGAAATATCAAACCAGTAATTAAATTAATTTTGATTATAAAAAAGCACCATAATGAAACTTTAAGGCGAAAATCTCTTCAGGTTCGATATTTATTTATAGTAGTAGGCTCTGAAAGCTAACTGTTAGCTTGTTAGCCTCAGCGCTAATAACTTTGCGTCTATTTTAACACCAGTCACAACAATGAAAGACACGTGAAATGTACGGCGAATAACACGCCTTACAGAGCGTTTTAAACCGCACAAACACTCAGAGGGGGATTTTTTAAGGTTTAGCGAGGAGTTAGTTTTATTACTCACTCTCGTCTAACAGCTGCTCGAGCTCCGCCATCTTGAATTAGCCGCGCCGGTTTTTCAAAGGCCGAGTGCCGAGATGCATTGTGGGACAGAGAGGGCAGTTCAAACACTCCACAGCGCTCGCTAACTAACAAAACATTTTACATTTCATGTGTTTGCTGTACATAAATATGATTCTTACAACAAAGTACGACCCATGTGGTGAATTACATTCATTTGAGAAAGTTTTTAGTTGTTACAAGCCGTACAAAACAAGTTGAAAGATGTCGTCAGGACCAGGCTTCAGCTGTAGTTCAGTGACTCCTATCAAAAACAGGGCCCATTAAGGGATCTCAGGATCACTAACAAACAAAAAGAACATAAGCCAGGTGTAAACGGTATATTTATGTATTAAATATTGTACACACACACACACACACACACACACACACACATATATATATATATATATATATATATATATATATATATATATATATATATATAACTACACTTTTAATAAACAAACACCAAGTTGCATAATGACAAAGTAATTGTACTTAATTTAACATTTCAAAACAAAAATTATATAATAATCATGTTTATTTTGCATGTGATTGTACACATTTCACTACAAATTAGTATATTATTAACATTTTATTTTCTTAACATGTTTAACAAAATTGAGCCATCTGACAGAAATGAGTGTGCTTCAAAATAAAAAAAAATTATATTTCAACTAAACACTGTTATTTTGACATTCCTATTCATTAAGGAATCCTTAAAAATATCCACACGATTCCACAAAATACCAAACCATACAAATGTATTTGACATTATGAAAAAAAGTCTTAATTCATCAAATTAGCAGTGAGAATAATTTCAGGAAAATCATGACTCTAAAGTAATGCTAAAAACTCATGTTTGTTTATTTTTATAGCACTTTGACATTGTAGATTGTGTCAAAGCAGCCCTTAACGTAAAAGTTCTAGTAAATTGAAACTGTGTCAGTCCAGTTTTCAGAGTTGAAGTTCAGTTCAACGTGCTTTAATTTTCACTGCTGAACGTCCAAACATTGAAGAGCAAATCCATCGATGCGCAGCTCTACAAGTCCCAAACTAAGCAAGCCGATGAGTCGACAGTGGCGAGGAATAAAACTTCACCAATTTATGACAGTAAATAAGTAAAACCTCGGGAGAAACCAGGCTCAGTTGGGTATGATCATTTGTCCTCTGGCCAAACTTCTTGTGCAGAGCTGCAGTCTAGGAGCCGGAGGCTGGAGAATGCTGGACGTCTATCGTAGAGAAGCTGCAGGTCTGTGTAGGTCACTGGTGGGTGTTCAGGCGGACCCACAGGATCAATGTGAAGACTCGTCTGTCACTGTTTTGAATCATTGGAATAAATATTTAATAATAAAAAAAGCACACATTACAAAGCAACAATACCTATTTTATTGTGCTTTTTAACCAAAAAAGGTTATTGTTGATTTTTATGTATGATTTTATTTACTTGTATCTTATTGTACTGTATTAAGACATTTTTGCAATCAGATACCCCCACTCCCCCTCCCCGAGAAATAAATCAGCTTCAAGCAGAATAAGCCAAAAACCGTTTTATTTTTGATGCAAAGACATTTGTTGGGAAACTTCTTTTGTCCACAAAAACTGTGAAGAAATTATTACCAAAAACAACAACAAAACTTATTACAGGTACGTGATGACAGCAGCTTCGGTTTTGATAGCCATTTCAAATGGCCCAAGTATGTTTTCATAAGGGACAGTAAACTCAAAAAAGCAAAACTAGGACGGTACATGTTTAACATAGAAAATACTTGTCCATACATTGGCAATTCTAGTAAAAGATTACTCACTTGCAGCAGGCTATATCCTGGCTTACAACATTTTTTTCCTAAAACTGTACATTCTTTTTTGTTTTAAATCGAGAGGGTGAACAAAAACGTAAACACTACACGTGTTACAAGTAACCTGAATCCAGGTTTAGCAAAACTATTAAAGAAAGAAAAGGCCTATGAAACATATGGAAGACTGTCTACCTATCCACTGTTGGTAGCTTATAAAGAAACATTTCACAGAGAAGTCCAATCATGTTTTTTGTAGAAAAGGTGGCCACATTTGCAACAATGCAGTTTGTGATTTGGGTAGAACCACTTAATGTACTCCAAACTAACAGACTAGAGCAATGGGGAATGTGCTGCCAAAGCGCAAGAGAATGGATTTAATCATTTCTAAACCCATGTGCAAACCCAAGTTTGGTTCTTGATGCTAAAGCTGTAACAGTGGTTTCAGTGGCGTCCAAAAGCTTGTCCAGATCTAACCGGCGTCTCACCACAGAGACGTCTGATAGTTGAAGCGGATCTTCAGCAGGTATTTCAGGTTAACCTGAGAAATATCATAAACGATGTACCTGAAGGAAAGCTTGAGTTAAGGGAAAGAGCAAGACAACAAATGCATTAATTAACCCTTTCACAACTGAGCTAAAAATACTCCCACTGACCCCTGCATGTTTTTAATTAATTTATTTTTTTAAATGTGACTACTGGTTTGAACACATCGCTTTTAAAGTCCCCTGAAGTGCTTTGAAATGGGACAGAGTAGCTCCACCCCTTAGTAAAAAAACAGCCAATAGTGTTTAGTTATCACTGCCAGTGAGGGCAGTTGAGATCAAGCTCATCAAGTGAAAAGCAAATGTGAAGCATCTTGAAGAGGGTGGGGCACGTCAGATTCTGGAGAATATTTGATTGGTCAGAAGATTTGATGAGAAACTGAAGTATGAGGTGACATGAAAAATATTGTAGATCCATTTAGGCGGAATTGACAAACTGCAAGCTTTGGATCTTTATATCAGTTTTATTTTTTGTAAACGCAAATTTTGTTCCTGTTTTGGAGCACACTAGCTTATAGATACCCTTTGAAACTAACATCTAAACTTTTTTTATTTTAAGTTCACAGGACCTTTAAAGTTTTCATGGTGACACGTCAAGTTCATAACGTGATGCACCACAGCCCTGCTTATATTGACAAATGCCCTAATTACAGTGTGGAATATCTGATATTCAGATTCTCAAATATGGCTAAGAACACGTATTGTGTAGTTCAAACTAGTAATAGGAGAAATATAGCTTTAGCGTCAGTTCTGTCAGAAAGACCTAATGTCACGTCACGCATTACAATCAGAGCTAACCAATGCCCTCACGACACAAGAAATATAAAAGCTCGTCATTCACAATCCATTTCGTTTGTAGATACCAATGTAGACGCTCAACCACCATCCCGCCCACCACCACCAGGTTGGCCCAGTCTGTGGGGTAGACTCCGCCTCTGCCTTCATCCTCAGACAGACTTGGCTGAATCAACAAGCTTCTGATTAAAGCTACAGACAGGTCCTTCGTCAAATAAATTTATTTGTTCTTCTACATGTTATCTTGTCAAATAATTGTTTTTATTATATCTTTATCCCTGGTCTTCCTGGTAGAAATGAAGCTCTTTAAAGCTTTGCAAAACAACTGAACCAATTGCTTTGCAAAATGATTCATAGCTTTGCAGCACATGAAAAAGTACACGCTAGGGACATCTGGTGGTCAAAACTGTGTAAATACAACAAGAACTCAGATAAAACATGCATTAACATTGACATTTCCAAACAAAATGCACACTTTAAATTAACAGTATAACCTATAAGACTTAAATAATATTATTACGTATTAAGTGTCTGCATAATGTGCATTATTTTATAATAGCAACAATGTTATACTATATAATAATATAATTAACCTAAAATAAACGTTAAAGGTTTGAAAACACTGATTTATAACAAGTACCAAGACTGATCACAGTGGTCAAAGGGTTCAATAAATCTGAGATATACACGACTAGATAAATTTCAGTAAGGATTAGCAAGATTTTTATGTTTTTAAAAGAAGCTTATTCTGCACACCAAGGCCGCATATATAATATATTTAGATATAATATAATAATAATATATTTTAAATAAGCTTTCTTATTGAAAGTAGTTTGAAATATAATTGGCTCCTGTAATTCCGGTTTGTTTTATTCATTAAGGACACAAACTGTTCAAAAGTAAAAGAAAATACGTTTAGAATGGAACAATATAAGTGCTGTTATTTTGAGCCTCCTTTTCAACAAAGACTCAAAAAAACTATAAAATGCATCACGGTTTTAAAGAAACTGAAAAAAAAATGGTTTTCAACATTGATAACTATGAGAACTATTATTAATGATTGAGTACCAATAATAACTGCTCGATATAGAACAGTAAATTAGCATAAAAGAACAATTTCTGAAGGGTTATGCGAGTCTGGTGACGCAGGATAAAATATATTGTACACTACATTCAATTAGGAATTATTTTTATTATTATATTGTTATTTTAAATGTTAATATTTAAAAAACTTTGACCGTTTTTAATGTATTTGTGATCAAATAAAAGCAGCTTTGGTGAGCAGAAAAGGCTTCTTCTAAAAATATATAAAAAATCTTACACATACTAAATGTTTGACCTGCATTGTACATTTTTCTGAAACAGCAGAAGACAGACAGAAAGCAAACAAATGAATATGCAGAAATCAAAAGGATACTCGTTGTAGAGCAGGCTTGTGTCATCAATATTTGTGTTGATGCCTTTGCCCAGAGGAACGTCTACTCCATTCAGAGATACAGTAGCTCTTGGGTCTGGAGCTGTTCTTCCCAAACCTTTAAACAGCAAAAACATTTCAGTCAAGAGAACAAAAAACAAAACAGCATTACAGCTAAAAACAATATCTATTTCCAAATAAACAATAGTCTTACCTTTACACTGTGTTTACCCTTAGGTAGCTTTGTAATGTGTGAGGCTTTCTTCAGTTCATGCCTTTAGAATAGGGGTCAACAAAAAGAATAAGGCGCAATCAGATTTTGAGAGAATACAGCAATGATAAAGAGCCATTTCACAAACGTCTTCCTGAATTGTATTTATGAATTGCCATTTAAATATGTTGTTCCTTTAAAAAAAAAAAAAAAAAAAGTAAACTGAAAAAAAAAAATACAAATAAAAAAGACAAAATAAATAAGAATGTTTTAAATGACTTGAAAGTAAAGACAAAGAATATTACAGTTAACTAAAATAACTTTGGCTATTTAAAATAAATGTTATCTGCAATTAAATAATAAACATTAAAAATTTGTTTGTTATTTCTGCTTGTCCAAAAAGAAAAATCTAAAATGTGCATGTGTGTATACATGTTTAATCTAGATATTTAATTCAACAACGCTAAAGTAACGCTAAAATAATACATTTACAATGTTACAAAATAAATAAATAAAGAGTTTTATATTGTAGAATCTGAAATTTGTGATAACCTAAGTGTGCTTTAAATGAAATCAATTCTATATTATATTATGTTTTTGTATTATTTGTTTTGCATTGATAATTTCAGTTATAGCTATATAATCATTTATAAATCTTAGTTATTCATTTAGTCATCCATTTATTTGATTCACATTCAGGCATGTGATCAGCGGAGGACAAAAAAGAAGGAAGATGAGTTTAAATGTTTATCACTTTAATAGTCACTTAAATAATGTTTAATAGGTTTATAATTGTACCTCAATGTCGGGACAGATCCACACCGCCACTAGATAGCGTCACTAACTCACGTGATGAATAAACTACTAGTCAGTCAACAATTCCAACTGTAAAAATATTAAGTCCAGCTGAACTGAGCAGGCTAATATGCTTTAACATTCCACCCTGTAAAAAGTATCATACACCGCTAAAAAGACTTTAGCCTATCACTTGCACTTTCCTTTGGCGTAGTCCCGCTAATAGGTTTAATTAATTCTAAAATATATTTTTATAAATTGGTACTATCATCTAAACAATTACATGACAATTTCAGGTATTACATTTCAGGTGCTAGGCAGTAGCACTGAATAAATGAAGACATCGGGACAGAGGATAACAAAAGTGCGCCCTGGCTTTATTTACAATGTATATAGAGCGCACTTGGTTGTGACATGCAAATGTAAGCGCAGAAAAAGTGCACAGCCGCACACGCATTCGAAGCAATTTCATAATCTTGTATATTGTCAGCGGCTTCGTCATACGCGCACGTTATAGGACTACACAATACCATTACACCTGAATGACATCCAGAATGAAGCAGTTAATGCTTCATTTTTGTGCACAATGATGAACAATGAAGGTGCAAAATCAGGTCTTCTGCTTTGATGACGATGAACCTCACTGAGAGTAAGTATTGGAAACTCTGCTAAGCTGACATTTCCTGACAAGATCTGGCATCCAGTGCTGGATCTTATTTATCTGGCATGAGGAGTGTGATCTAACAATTTATATATAACTATCTATTTAACAAAATATTCAAGAAAAATCAAATGAAAAGAAAAGTTTCCTGATCAAATCATATCATATTAGGATGATTTCTAAAGGGATCAAGTGACACTAAAGACTGGAATGAAGACATCACAGAAACACAAATGAATTTGACCAGAAATGGCTTCAATAAAATCACTTACATGTTCCCCAGTGCAACCTCTCCTAACAGAATGAGGCCTACAGGATCAGCCTGAGACGTGTGGCAGTAGTTGGCACTCTTCGACACCATATCAGCAAAGTAAACACCTTTGCCAAACATGTAACCCGTCTGCATGAAAGATCACACCACAGTATAGATATCATAAGAGTACAGCAGCCTTTTACAGCACAGAGCATTATAAATCTAGAAGGAAATGGCTCTAATACAGTGATTCATCAATGTATCAATGCATGCAGATATTTCAGACAAAGAGAGAAGAAGAAACTCACCACTGGAGCCTCAGGAGGAGCGATGCGGAGACCCTGAGACATGATACCAGCGTAGTTGGTGGTGCGTGAGCCGTGCCACAGCAGCTGGCGGTTGGGTAACTCTTTGAAGGGCCGATAGCGCTGATACTCGCCCTCCCTCTCGATCTTAAAGATCTATGATGCGCAGTAAATAGAGATAACATTGTGTTATTTGACATCTATGGCTTACTTAATGTACTATAAATGTGAGGAAGTGTGTGAAAAAAAAAGCTTTGAAAATAGGAGAGTTCATTGAAACTGAACAATTTTTTTGTGTTACATTAGATATATCAGGCTCTTATGACTCAAAAAAGTACAATAAGAATATGGACTTGAGGAAACCAAAACTAAACAAGAACTGATGGAAATGCAATGGGGTGTCAAAGATTACATTTTGATTGTAACATTATAACACTACTTGGAAAAAATGCATATACAGTTGAAGACAAGAATGTTCTCTCTTCTTTAAATAATTTTCAATTATTTCCCAAATAATGTTTAAGAGAACAAGGACATTTTTCAGTTTAAAGTCTTATTTCTTTAGTCTGATTGGAATAAACATTTTCAATGGCTGAGGTCAATATTATTTGCCCCTTTATTATATTTTATTGGCTACAGAACAAACCACTGTTGTCCAATGTCTTATTAGCTTAACTTGCCTTGTTAATTAACCCTTTATATTACACTGTAAGCTGAATACTGTGATCTTGCTAAATAACTAGTAAAATATTATTATATACTGTCATCATGGCAAAGACTAAAGAAATTAGTTATTAAAACCATTCACATGATAAAAAGTTATTCTCTCCATTAAACATCACTAGGAAAACATCTAAAAATAAAAATGTAGAAAATCTGAAGAATGTTTCTGCATCTTGTTGAATCTCTATGCCACAAGGTATTTCTAAAGGCAAAAGAGTGTCTAACACGATTGCAGCACATTTTTACAGATAAATTTGAGATCTTTTAAAACCTGATCAACTAAAAATTAATACTCTACATTAGGCATGGAGGACTAGGAGGGCCGGTTAGAATTAAAATGAGGAATAAAATTATCAATTTAGTAATTGAATCATTAAAATGTGTATAAATAAATCACAATTTAAATGAACAAATAATGGACAAATAAATGAACAATTTAAGTTGTGATTTTAAATGTAATTTAATAAAGCAATATCAATGCATTTATAAATAACTTTTAAATGTATAAATAAATAGACAATTTTATAAATGTTTATTTAATTTATATTTTTAAATCGCTCATTAGTCAAACAATAGAAAACTGTATTATTAAATTATTTCCAATGCCTTTGACAAATGCTTTTCTCTCTCTCGATTTGCCACTTGCTTTTCTTTTGCTACATACTTTTCTTAAGTTGAAAATAAATCTTTTAGTTTAAAAATGCCATTGGACAGTCCACACATGGGAACAACCAATCAACTTTTGCCTCAAGTCCAGCTAATCCCTCTCTCTCTTGTAAATGAAATGCGCACTGTCATTGGACAGACAAAACCATAGCTCATTTTTGCAGGAGTTTACATCAGCGAAGCGACTCAAATGTCAGTGCATTATCAACATGTTTGGAGACGGTTTGTGGATGATTTAGTAGCTTTAGCTTATTTCTGTTAAAGAAATTCTCAGCTTGATTATGTCGATGCATTCAGTTCAAGTGGAAAAAGTAAAACTGAAACACCCAAAATTACATAAAACCCCGGAGGAAATGTTAGATAGTCTGGTGACGCAAGGACATTAATCAATCTATCTGCTATAACATGTAAAACAGGATAATGAGGAACATTCAAAACCAACTCATGTAAACACCATAATCACATTAATGTCTTATTCAGATTAAGGGAAAAATTTAGATTACTGATGTCCATGTAAACGTAGTCAGTGTTAATCTCACCTCCTCAACATCCAGTGTGTAGGTGTTGTGAGTAGCAGCATGCGTGTTCTTCACATATTGAAGGATAAGCTGAGCCTCATGTGAAGACTTGTCGATGACCTACAAACAAACAAACAAACAAAAAAAAAAATCAACATCAATCACTACAGCTTGACTTCACTGTGGTAATCATACAGAGTACTTCACAGCTCTTGCAGTCGAAGCCATTTTACCTCAATTTTGGTTTTGAGTTTCTCATAGTTGATGTCAATGGGATCTTTTTCGTTGTTCTCCACTCCTCCTCGAAGCAGGCTGTAGGCCACCTCGATGTCCAAAAGGTTGTCCAGCATCTGCACCTTTTGCTGTTATGGATACACAACAGGCTTGAGTACATAATAATAATAATAATAATAATAGATTCAATTTGAGGCGTCTTTTAAACCACTCAAGTTCACCGTACATAATTATCTCCATAAGGCCTTCGTTGAAACATTTTATGATGGTTACACAAGCCTTACCTGGATGTAATCCACATTACTCAATAGTGGTGGTTTCTTCATGCCAAAGTCGTGAGGTATCAGTGTGTAGAATCGATTGGACAGATCTAAGATGAGGGATTCTGAGGAGCTATCTGCCACAGCCTATAGAAGATAAAGAGCGAAATGAAAAAAGTGAAAAATAAAGGAGATTTTATTTGAACCATAGACTGATGAACTGGCCTTTTCGAACATACAGCTATTGAACAAATTAATAGATTACTTAAAAAGTTTCTCTGGATTTACAATTTAGGTATACATTCAGAGTAAAATGTAATTGTCATTTATTCAGTTTTGTTTGAACTGCTAATGTCATTTCATTTCCAAATTTCTTGAAATAAACAAAATTTAGCATTTATTCTTGTTATTATTTTAGTAAGAGCTTTTATCTTATTATTATTCTGACTTAAAATCTTTTTAGATGTGTTTCTATTCATCTTTAGCCAACACAAACACCAATGTTTTCACTTCAGATGAAAATAAATCGCTATTCGATAAAATAATCTTAATTTTTAAAATAAAGTTATCAGACCGAAAGTTTTATTTCATTATGGTGATGAAACAGAATATCGAGTAGTGGGCTGGGTTTTTATTTTTGCGTTCCTCCTCTCATATTTAACATACAACAAACTAGCGGTTGGAGGGGGATGGCTAAGCATATTTCACCCAATCCAGCAAACTGACATCAACAGAGAAAGACTGCTGCTCAAGAGCAGAAGAATCTTCTTAGGGTTTTTTTGATTAAAGATTACAAAAAAAACGGTGGATTATGCTGCATGGATTAATTGTTTACCTTAAGGGTGTACTCACACTAGGCACAGTTGCCTTGAACCCCCTCAAACTTGCGTCATCGATGATGCGACTGTTTAGTTTAACAGAAGAGAATCGCTCTCGCTCCGTACAATGGGCACGATTTGCGTGCACACTACAGGCATACCACACCAAACCGTGCTGCAAACCACC
Source organism: Danio aesculapii (assembly GCF_903798145.1). Taxonomy (NCBI): domain Eukaryota; kingdom Metazoa; phylum Chordata; class Actinopteri; order Cypriniformes; family Danionidae; genus Danio; species Danio aesculapii. Next base: position 44,387,437 of record NC_079454.1, on the reverse strand, counting down.
TCTTCCAACCGGGCCAGGGCTGCCCAACTGAACCGCACCCGGGTGCGATACGGAGCACTCACACTTAAAACGCACCGGGAAATGGGGGACAAACCCGCCTGGGCACTGTTCGGATAGCCTAGTGTGTGTATATCCTAAGACTAGCAATGTGCGCTATGAAAATATACATAGTAAATAATGATTTCACTGTACTCATAGCTAATAAATAAACTAAATCCAGAGAAACTGAATTTCCAGGTAGTCTCGTGTTTTCCCCCATAGCTGAATATATATAAAACTCTGTTTGAACACCACTAAAACTAACCTGCTGGACTTCGCTTAGTAGGGAATAAGCACTCTGGATCTGGCGCTTGCTCAGTTTTCCCAAAGGCATCTTCTGCAAGTCAATCTGTAGGGGAAAATGGCATCCTGTTACAATCATACTTCTTATGACCACAGATTTTATTTTGATATAAAAGGGAAGTGAACAAACCTCAAACTCCACCATGGCTTTCTTCATGCTCTCCACATCGAAGATCATTCGGATGAGGTCTTGCACAGGTTTGTCCAGCTGAGATTTGGCACCTGCGCTTTCAGTCAACTTCTTCACAGCCTCCTCATCCTAAGTAAATGTGTGAAAACGTACAGAACAGTTTTAGGATAATGAACAATGTATTTGGATCCATTTTGGCCAAGAATTAATATATTTCAAGATAATCTCAAAAAAAAAAAAAAAAGTAGAACCAAAAAGAACCGAAGTATGCAAATGTGCTGAAAATAAATCTTTCTTTATAAAAATGTGATTGCACAACCTGTCTATTATTGTATAATCTATGTCTATAAAAAACAAGAGAGATTTGTCCATCTCTCCGACATACCTTCAGATCCCCAATGCTATATTAAGTTTACATGTAGTATCGCGGAGTAACTATAGGTGTTTTAATTATATCTTTATTGCTTAAATCTTCTGTTTAGTTTTACTTATAATTTAAGTTATCTAAAAATAAGAAATATGTCCTTAGAATATATTTAAAATATATATTTTTGTGTTTTGTATGCATCTTCAAGTAGTAAAAATATATCATTTTATAGTTTTGATTAAGTAACTAGCTTTTGTTTTTGTTATTATTTTATCATTATATATTTTTGAAAGCTTTTTTTAATCATGTTGACAGACCCTAATAATACAAATATTCAACAAATATGTACAGCATGCACATTTCTAGCATTACATTTGAAATCAAACTCATAATAGTATACTATACTAGAATATTAGTATAATATAATAACTATTACAACAGTTGTCTAGTTTGATGCTGTTAAACTTTTTTACCTGTCCGTAGTCAATCTCCAGAGGATAAAATTTATTGGGGTACTTTGTGAAGTTGCTGGAGGCCCAGGCATTTCCTGTCTTTTCCTCATACACACCACAGAAATTGTCCATAGCAGAGTTCTTATCGTAAAACTTGTCCAGTTTGTTTCCTCCAATGGTGGTCCCGACTCGACCCCACGATCTAAACACCCAGTACCTAAAAACAACAATGGAAGAAGTCAAGACAAGAGGCCCAATCTTAATAATTAATTAAACGGGTCATGAACTGCATATTTGTTTTGAGGTTTGATTATATTATTGCAAGATTTTTATACCCAAAAGTAGGATCATAATTTAGATGATCTACAATAAGGTTGTAATAGTTCATTTAATGCTTTTACTAACATAGTCAAACAATGAACCAAACATACAGTACTTATTCATCTTTGTTAATTCTAGTTAATTAAACAGTTAATCATTGTTAGTTCATGTTAACTCAACTGAACTAAATTAATTAATGTTAATGGATTAGTAAATGTTGAACTAATAGTATTTTCGGTAACACAATTAAGGTTGTATTAGTTAATTTTAGTTAATGCATTTACTAACATGAACAAACGATGAAAAATGCTTTTACTACAGTATTTGTTAATGTTAGTTAATGAAATACAGTTGTTCATTGTTAGTTCATTTTAACTCATGGTGCATTAACTAATGTTAGCATGCAGAAATTTGGATGCTAATAATGCATTAGTAATGTTGAACTATGATTAATAAATGCCGTACTAGTGTTGTTCATAATTAGTTCCCGATAGTAAATACATTAACTAATGAAAACTTATTGTAAAGTTTGACTGTATTTTCTTTATCCATTTTTAGACCGTATGATAAATAACTAAATATTTAAGACAGATATATAAAACAGACAAAGCAGTTGTGACACAGATATAATAACAACGATAAAAAAACAAAGAAATCTGTAATATTTTGTAATAAAATTTGTAATATTAGGGTGCTTTCATACCTAGGCATTTATTTCGGAACCTGTCTCGTTTGCCCAGTTAGCGTGGTTCGTTTGGCATATGTGAATCCCGCAAACGCTCTCGGATACACACCAAAACAATCGGTCCGAGACCGTCTGAATGAGGTGGTCTCAGCTATATTGAAACAAACTCAGGAGTGGATCAATTGTAGTGAGAAAGCAATACGATCCAACGAACCAGGCTATATCATAGTGTATTATGGCTATGTAATAGGCATTTATACGGCTATACGAATGAGAATTATGAGTAGGGCGGGATGTCATTCCAACTGGCAAATGTGCGAATACAAAAGTGAAAGCATGCTGAAATATTAATGAGAGCTGTTTATCCATTAGGAAAATTGGCCAAAATTACCATCTGATATTTTTTCCATATTTTAGTCTTATAATATTTTGCATTAGGTCTGTTGTTTTGTTCATTTCTGCACTGACACCTCAAAAAAAAAAAAAAAGATCAACATTGATCTGCTTTGTGATCAGACTGCATTCTCCGCTCATCTGTTATTGTTCTCTATAATTTAAGCCTATGATACAGAACTCTAGCCAATAATTTTTTTTTTTAAGATTGATTGATTCAGTAGATAGATTTTTACAACCCTTGACAACTAAAATGAGACCATGTATGAGAAAGTCTTACCTCTCTGATTTATATTTGGTGACTATGTATGTGGGTGTCAAAATTAAAGTACACCTTTTCGCTTATAATGTCATCATAAATTAAAATAAGACAAAAGACAGCTGAGCGGAGTCCATGGGATAAAACCTGAAACTCTGACCAATGTGAGGAGAGATGTGAAAGCAACCTCAAGCTACTTTATTCATTTATATTACTATATTCAAAACGAAATAAAATTCAAAATATAAAAATTTACAAATTACAATGCACAAAGTGCATACAAAATACCAAAAGGTTGTATCATTTAGTTGTACCATATTTTAACACTTTTCTAAGTGAATATGAACAAACATACAAATCTGCAAGGTTTTAAAGCAGGCATTAATTAAAAGGCCTTACTAAAAAGTCTAAGGAATGCATACAAAGTCTGAAATTACTAAAGAAAAGTGAAAAATAGGACTCAATAGGACTCCTTCACAAAGCTCACCGTTTTTGAACATCATCCTCCAGCAGCTGTAGTTTGTAGTAGGAGTTTGTCCCTCTGACGATGTCCACGAGACCCAGTGTGGCGCTGTAAATCTTCCCATTCTGCTCCAGAACATGAGCACAGTTTTCCAGACCTGAGCAATCAAACCGTGATTAGACATCTGCATAAACAGTACATGACTATATATAATATACCGAGTCGCCTGAATGAGATATGGGGGAAAATGTTAATTACCTGAATCTGGATCTACTGCAGCTCCTCCTTTCACTGTCAGCTTCATTTTCTTTGATTTGCTTCCACCTGCAGGAGGAAGAAAACAAGGTTTTTTTTTTAAGCAAGAGGGTAAAATAAGTCATTTTAAGATCAACAAATTATTTTAAAAATGTTAGTGCTTTTCTGAAATCTGTTGTGTATGTATTTATCTTTTAATACCATATCAGTAGCAATGACGATATTCATGGCAACACTTGTAGTAATATTCAATATATAATTTACAATCATATTTATATTTGTTTCTTAATTATTTATTGTATGAATGTTTGTACAAAAAACAAACAAACATACAAATA